>NC_137464.1:256478297-256936944 GCF_964235325.1 Thermobia domestica
TTCAGCAGCGAGGCTATATGAGACGAGACCTACTGATTAACATGGAATCCGAATCACATGAGCTCCCACCGGGAAGCGAACCTGGATCTCCGACGCCAAAGACACGCACGCTAACCGTTTAGCCACAGAGGAGCTCAGTAAAATGATTGAGTTGTTCGTGAAAGAAATTATTTAAGTGTCAGATATTCATTGTTATTTAATATTTTGTGGTAATAGACCTTAAGTTAACGTTTATCTGGGAAGAATTGATAGTAACCACACCACAAAAGTTGAGAAATGCTTTAATGGCATACTACAAGTTAACATGAACTATTGTGAGTGTAATCCTGTTTCCTGCAAATGGGTGTCATTTCAATTTTGGTGTTAGGTATGTTCTGTTTTGAGTCTACTTAAGTTTTTCAAATAAGTGTTGGTACAGTCCCCATCATGACGAGATATAATAAAATGTTGAAAAATATTCAACATAGCTGGTACCCTGGATTGAACTAGAACTTTTAGGCTGAAAAGCAAGCACACTAAAGCGAGCAGTACAATGATTGTGCTATTTAGATTTAGTATGTGAGCATTAATGGTGAAATATGATTATTAGGTCTATTAAATTTAAATATATGTACAATCTGAGGTTTGAAATAATTCACAAAGAAAGAAACATTAGGCCATGTATTGCGGTTTCTCACATTTTCTTTTTCACGAGTAATGTTAAGATCACGGCGGAAAAAAATAGCGACTTTCTGAACCTATTTTGTTACAAGTTCTTGTAAAATTGAGAAGGTACTTAAAATAACAAGCAGCAGGTGGTCGAAATAGCAAAAAAATTTCACCGAATTTCGATAGTCAAACGCAATTTTTTGCTGTTTTATCAGGCAGATATCGAGATAATATCTTGTTGAAGGTCAGGATTATTACTTTTTATTCTTAAATATACCTAGTAGGTACCTGTAACCTCTATGCTGGTAATGATTTCTTCTAAAAATATTGTACGGGTAGCGTGGGACAAAACAAAATATCAGAAAGCTGAATTTGAACATTGTTTGGTGAAGGAGTGTTCTTCATAAGAGTGAAATGTAATTTATCTTTGCTACTGGGGACATTTTTATTCATATTCGACCGGAGACAACCAAGTGAACGAGAAAGTATGTCTGGAAGTAACATTTTATGTTGGTTGCCAGGGACGTACGCAGGGGGTGGGTCCTGGGGGACGAGACCCCCCCTCCAAATTTCGACTTTTGTGTAAATTTAGCCTAATTTTAGGGACAATTTTAGGAATTTTAATATAAAATACCCTCAAATTGAGTTTGGACCGCTCCCGAAATAAATTCCTGCGTACTCTACTGTTGGTTGCCCTAACCTTCTTTCCCTTCTCTTGCTTTCTCTCTCTTTTCTAAATAGCATGACATTTTTAATTTGGTAGAAATTGGTCACATGCTATTAAAAGTCATGTTATACTTCTTTTTTTAAATATCAGAATATGAGCAACTCTAAAGGTGTGACTTCATTTTTATAACCATCTTAACCTCTCTGTGTGTGGGGGGGGACTAATTGTCAAATATTAAATTTAATGTTAAATTCGTAGTCGAAAGACATCATGTTCGATTGGATTGGGTTTGAATTTAGCGACCTCTCAGACAGCGAGGCGATATGAGAAGTGAGACCCAAACTGCGTGAGCTTCTGTCGAGAATCGAACAGGATGTCCTGCGCCGGAGAAGCTTACGCTGACCATATAGCCACGGAGGAGCTCTCATCATTTGCGAATTCTAATTAGAAACTATTGGATTTAAATACCTTTTCCTCTATGTACTGAAAATTAATTATGAATTTTAATTAGGAAATAATGTCTCGTTTTGTGCAATAGAAAATATTAATTTAGCCGAAATCATGTATTGTATAGAAAGACTGAAACTAGATTGGAATGAAGATTTCTGGTGAGTCTACCAGCAAACCTCAGCAACGATTCGCGACGACAACTCAAGAACAGGTTTTCTCTTCTGAAAACAATAAGACCAGACCAGGGAGAAGGCCGTGGAAAGGGCAAGAGACCACCTGCTGCTCGAAAACCCTTTCATCTGAGCCGTTTTTACGCGCCGTATTTACGCTCGAAGTTAAAAGCAGCCAGACTTTTCAAGCGTATAAAAATTCGGTACGTAAACGTACGCCAGGCCCCATACACTAACGTATTGACAGCTGCTAACAAGACTAGCGCATGAAATTTTATGGCTACGACTGAAAAATACGTCAGTGTATGGCTGGTGTAACAATGTTTGGTAAACCGTTTAAACTATGTAGTTGCCCTTATGACGTTTCCGCCATTCCCATTCCTCTTGGGTACGAAAATTCGTCTCAGGATCTTGTTCTCAAATACTTCCAGTCTACGTTCTTCCCATGCGAGCAACCATGTTTCGCAACCGTACATTATTGATATTGGGGGATAAAATGAGGCCGAATAGGATACAGAAGTATGAAGGTGCAATAATTCAAAATGAAACGCTAATGCATCCCTCCTCCCCTCCGAACACACACCAATATGATTATCTGACGAAAGTGATAAACAAAAATGAAATTATTAAATAAATAGAATTAGCAACAATAGAATTAGCAATAGAATTAGCAGCAATCAATAGAATTAGCAACAATAACTAATTATTGTCTTAACTCTTTCGAATGTGTTTAACACAGGATTCAAATTGGATTCGATCTGAGTTTAGTGTCACGTACAGCAGTAAGGTTATATGAAACGTAGATCTACAGGTTAACGCGGGATTCGAACCACGTGAGCTCCTTCCGGGAATCGAATCCGGGTCTTCCACGCTAAAGGCGCGTACGCTAACCGCTTAGCCACGAGGGAGCTCAATACAATTCAATGTATTTTTTTACATTGTATGTGCATACTCAATGTGAGACGTTTGTATATCCACACATGGCTTCGTTACACTATAGTTATACCGTTATCCAAATTCTAATTCGACAACGAAAGCACGAAACAAAATAATTAGTAAACTGGCCGACAGTAGAAACAGGATTAGAAAATTAGCATATTGTAATACCTATCAGTATAAAAGTATAAAATATCAAAAGTGAAAAGGAAAAAGGAAAGGAAAACTTTGAGTTTTACGTCCCACGCTTATGCCGGTTAGGCTAAAGGAGACGGTGATTATGAGAAATGAATGAAATGGTGGAATGAAGAAAGTGGGAGGAAACGGGAGAACCCCGAGAAAACCCACGCACACGGTGTTTGTCCACCACAAAGTTCACTTGGCGGGAGCAGGGTTTGAACCTGGGACCCCATGCACCAGAGGTGAACGCTCTACCACTGAGCCACCGTGGCCCCAATATCAAAAGTGAATAGATTAAGTTTTCATTCGGAATATAACTAGCAAATTAAAATTACATAAAAGGACAGTCCAGTGGAATTTGGCAATACACCCAAATATTTATCACTCAACATGGTTGTGGAGAGGGGAGAAGAAATAAGCATTCCCAACAGGAAAGCTTCTGTTAGCTTCTTTGAGAGGGTGGGGGAAAATCATCATCCCCCTGATAATTCGCACTCTAGATATAACAATAAACAACTGCATCCATTCATCATGCATGTGTAATATGCATCTTCAAATGTCACTAATGGATTTTTTTTTTTTTTTTTAATATTGAGGTTTTCTGGAATGCAACTGGCAGTATATTTACACATTCTAGGCTACATAGGAAGTGTTTAGGGATTCTAAGCCATCAGACTCATCAAAACAATAAATTCGTCTTTGATCGCGGAATGATTTCGAGTATTTTTCCTCTTGTTCCATAACATGAGAGTTTTCCTGATCATTTTGTTGGATTACAATGATCAAGACATTCAACACGTAATGTAATTTATCATAAAAATAATGTTCTTTTCGTTTTTTCATGTTTTCTCATTTTTGTTTTAAAGGTAAGTTTTTTTCTTTCTTTACATCATTTTAAGATCTTTTACCTTGACAGCGAACAATGAAAGACGAAATGAGCGTGGCTAAGCACTCACCATGCTTCCGTTTTGTGGAGCCTTTGACAATCAACTCGAGTTAAGACATTACCATTGCTGGTTTTTTTTTTTTTCCTCCTCTCCCACAACCAGCGACTGACTATATTTGCGAAACTGATAGATTTAGAAGCTAAACCAAAATATGTTGGAATTGTCATTCAATATATTATATACTTACGTCATTCAAATAAGTGTATTGGCCATGTGAATAGTACAGTCATCAAAGAGAATCCGACTGCATAAAAATCATTACATTCACTCAAGCATGTTAAAAGAAACAAGAAATTTCATCATTTCCTTGACAATCGGAACGCCAAGGTAGGATATTTTTGACCCATGTAAATTTCTCGTAAAGATTTATATATATATATATATATATATATATATATATATATATATATATATATATATATATATATATATATATATATATATATATATATAGAGAGAGAGAGAGAGAGAGAGAGAGAGGGGGGGGGGCGGTTCCAGGATATGATCAAGGGAGGGGCTAAACCATATTTTGCCGTTTTATCCAGTGTATACCTGAGCGTCAAGGGGTGGCTATAACCCCTATAGCCCCCTTGGATCCGCCATTATATATATACAGCACAACATAGGGCCTACATACTATACGTCTGGCGAATCAATCGAAATAAACGGCACCTATTTTGGAAAACAAAACCCATTTCTTACAAGAAACGTGGCGATTCGAGGGTTAATGAAATAAACTTATTCGCTTACATTATTTTACTTAAGTTTGTTCCATTGAATTGATTTGAGTAGGCCTATGGCATCAAGACTACATGAGGTGGAATCTACTATGGGATCTGAATACTGCTCAGGTTTCTATTCACGGAGACAAGCATATCTACCGGGAATCGGACCGGGACCACGCAGTAAGCGACTTTTCGTTTTTTTAAAAAAACTTTATTTTATAGTGTACAATGGAAATGAAACGAAAACTTTGACTTTTATGTCCGACGGTTATGCTGTATAAGCTAAAACAGACTGTCATGAAAATGGTGGAATGAAGAAAGTGGGAGGAAACGCAAAAGATTCCGAGAAAATGCATGCATACGGTGTTTGTCCACCACAAAAATTCACTTGGCGTGAGCTGGGACCATAACAGGGATTCCAGGTACCAGAGAAAATTCTGTACCATAGAGCCACTGCAGCTCCCATATTAAAGTGTAATTTATACATATGAAGTCTATACATAAGAAAGTAAAGTTCACCTTCTTTTAAAGATCCCAGGGCTGCAAAATGAAATGAAATCTTTCAGTTTAACGTCCCTCGATTACACCCTTTAGGCTAAGGAAGACAGATGATTAAGGCAAGTGAATGATGATGGAAGTATTGGTGGAATGAGAAAGTGTGAGGAAACGGGAGTACCCCAAGTAAACCCATGGACACAATGTTGTCCACCACAAAATTACTTGGCCGGAGTCCGAACTAGGAACCCCACGCATCAGAGGTTAGCGCTCTACCACTCAGTTTTTGCTGTATTGAGATTAACATTGAATTCGGAAACTACATATCTTTACCATTTCCGGTTTGGTGAGACGAATAAGGACGGAGAATTGAATTTATTCTTGGGAAGCTGAATCTGCATAAGAAAACTATTTTTCACTATCTTTTACAGTTTTTGTTCTGATCCTTCCCAACGGACATAGCCGTACTAGAGAAGACTTTCCATACTAACGCATAGTCTAATTTGGAAGTCTTTTTAAAAATCGACAAAATTAGGCATTGGTAATACATTAGTTTCTTTTCAATTGCAGGTCACTACTTATTTTAAACTTCCAGGAGTATGTTTTTATTTCTGATTATTTCTTTTAAACTATATCGTTACTTTCCTTCATTTGAATCATCTACTTTAGAGGCACACCCACTGGGGGTCCACTCGGTCTGAATAACCCCTAAAACTTCCTAACTCAAAATACATTTGTACACTTTTTGAATAAAACTATACTTTTTAACAGAAAAATGATTGATGTGCATGAAAATTTGATCTTACATTTCATCTGTACTCTTTCTCTTATTAAAAAAAAAAAAAAAAAAACTATCTAGTTCTATCATTATTTTCTGAAAATATAGGTGGAAGTATTTTACAATTACTTATCTTTTCGGATACAGAAAAATACCCATTCAATATTACATAGACGTAGTGGCTTGTACTGTAGTATTGAATCCTCTCTCCCAAACCTTGGACCCCCGGCTGATCTACAGGAAATGTTTTGTGAATGTTCATACATTCTTAGCTAAAAGCATTTCCCGCTACACACACAAATATTAGGCTAATAAAATAAAATAAAAATGCATGAACATGTTTGATGTTTAGAAATTTTAGAAGCTAGAATAAATTCTTATAGACGAGGCGCCTAACTGAACAAGGAAACTTCAGAACAAATCGTCTGCAAATGTGAAGAAATTCTTGTGTTTGTGAATTTTACAAAAAAGAAAGGTAGGGGGTTAAAAAAAATGAGGCCATGTCTACTATGGAAGAATATGAACATTGCAAATAAACAAACAACACAAGATCTTTCTTTTGTCTCTCCAATGCATTAGATTCCATCAAAACTGTTCAGTTCAGACAGACTGATCTTATCCCCTTAATTTGACACGTGTCAAACAGCAGTCACCTGTCTGTGAATGTATAAGCAGAAATCTAGCTAATTCTGTCCACTGCAAGTATTTCGTAATGTGAAATCTTACGGACCAAGGATTTGTCACCATTTTTAATGTTTTTCATCGAAATACAATGAAACCTACATTGGCTACCATCATAACCTATATTACATTTTATGTTGCAATTCTTTACTAAATATATGTTATCGCCCGCAAATTACAAGGGGGGTGGAGCAGGGGCGGATCCAGGACCGACTTCTGGGGGAAGGGCGGTGGGTTGTCATACTGCTACTTTTAAGGGCTCCAAACTTTGCGATAGGTTTTATTTCTGTAAGAAAGATTCCTCTTCTGGTTGGGGCGATCGTCCCGATCGACTTCCCTGGATCCGCCCCTGGGGTGGAGCACGGTGCCATAGTGAGAGCACTTACTTCTGGTACGTGGGATTCCTTTTATACAAATACATGCTTTCCCCTCATACCTATTCTATCAATCAATACAAAACTTGGTACACACATTTCTTATCCCCTATAGTATTTTTTCGAGATACATTTGGATTGTGTACTTTTACCCGGGGGGGCCTCTCCACAGGGGTCCAAAGTTGATGGCAGGGATTTCTGGAAGAAATTTTCCCGACATTCTCCTAATTTTCCCTGTTCAAATACGTTATGGGCCCCAATACATAGCACCTCTGGAAAGTTTGTTTCATGCTGAAGAGAATGAACTACAAACCATGACTTTCCAATAAACAGTGTTGATGCAACAGCTATTTCACTGCGAGTCTACGATTTTCTTTATACTAACAGGGTTAATGAGCCCCAGGGACTTTACTCTGTTGTCCATGACATCTAATTTTGTGTGCATGAACATATCTTTGTTATGTTTATGAATGAACTAGGTTTGATTCGGATGTCCGGATGACACGTTCATGTCCGTTCCTTGTCAATACAACATAGATACATTATTTTATGGAAACTACACTATTATAATTTATTCAGTATTGCAAATATTAATGTTTGTCCCTCCAGGAAAACTTCCAAGTTACGGCGCTGAGACCAAGGGAATTGCTGACATGCCTTTGGCCTTTTTAATTTAGTATCTATTTCATACAAGAAATTCTTTTCGTTAGATTAGAAGGGCTGAACGCTGGTCATTTCTTCAAATAACACGTCTAGCTATCAACAAAACGTGACTAAAGAACACTATTTGCGGAAAAACAAAACTTTTTTTGGAACGTATAAACCCAAAGCCATGCTAGTATTACGTACGTTAAAGAAAACGCAATTTGCCGTAACCTACACAACTTCGTCTCCTACATTCAGTAGTTTTAGCTTGACAGCCAGATTAATAACGTTTCCTGAAAATCATCGGACATTGCACGGGATGTGGGAGTTTGACCTCCTAAGAGATTTCTTAAAGGTCAAATCAGACCAAGGACGGGATAAGGTCAGCTGAAGTTGTGCCTAAATAGTTTTGCGTGGTATGTTCAAAACAAGGAATATTTTCAAACAACTAATAAACTACTTTGGAAATACATACAGAATACAATTTCTATACAGAGCAAATCAAAATGATGTAGCCGATTTCAGAAATGTATTCTGTTAAACCTAATAATCATATGTTGTTGTGAGAGATATAAATAAGAAAGGCAGACTGTCAAAGTTTGCTTCAAACACATCACAAATGTTTTATGAAATGAATTGAAATCTGAGTTTTACGTCCCACGGTTATGCCGGTTAGGCTAAAGGAGACGGTGATGATGAGTAATAAATGAAATAGTGGAATGAAGGAAGTGGGAGGAAACGGGAGAACCCCGAGGAAATCCACGCACACGTTGTTTATCCACCACAAAGTCCACTTCGTGGCGACTGGGATCGAACCCGGAACCCCAAGCACCAGAGGTAAACGCTCTACCACTGAGCCACCGCGGCCCCCACAAATGTTTTATGTGAACATCTCGTTGATACGGCACACAACAAGCCAATAGTCTATCTCCTGCCAAACCTTTTGTAGCATGTTTCAGTCAACATCAAGCCAATAGTTTATCTCCTGCTAAATCGTTTGTAGCGTGTTGTGGTCAATTCATTTCACGCCTATTAAATTTCACAGAATAAATTTCTGAAATCAGGTCCATCATCTTGACTTGGTCTGTAGTTTGAGAGGGTTGTAGGAAGATCTGGTGGCTCAGTTGTGCTAGTGTCAGGGACGGATCCAGGATGGACTTCTGGGGGGCGGTAGGTTGTAATACTGCTACTTAGAGCTACTTTTAAGAGCTCCAAACTCTGGGATGGGTTTTATTTATATATAGAATAAGAAAGTTTCCTCTTCTGGGGGGCAATCGCCCCCTCCCCGTGGATCTGCCCTTGGCTAGTGTGGTGTAGTCCAATGGTTTTCAACGTTTTTTGACTGGCGACACACCTTACTGAACACCCATGCATTGCAACACATTTGTTTGATGCTTAAATAATAATAATAATAATAATAATAATAATAATAATAATAATAATAATAATAATAATCGTATAAGTTCCTATAAAGTAGTGACTATGTACTGAGCATTATTTGCTGTAGGCATTGACTGGTACAGTCTGTTTCAAAATTGATTTCAATTAATTATTAAAAAAAAAAAGAGTTTCGTGATTTTTAAATTCTAAAATTTTTTGGTCTTCCGGGACTGCGTTACACACCAGCGTGTCCCAACACACCGCTTGAAACCACTGGTATAATCAACAGGTCTTAGGTGGAAACTCTTGAGAGCTTCGAGTTTCTCTGAAGAGCAGAGGCGTCCTTAACTGTTCTCGATCTTTATGTGGTCGTGTCTGTCGAGTTTGGTAGTTAAGACTCTTGAAGTGGTAGAGCGCGCTCGCCTCTGCTGATCAGTTTTGGTTCGATCCCAGATTCTATTATAGATTTATGGTGAACACCACCATATCCGTGGGTTATCTTGGCGTTGTCCAGTTTCTTTCTACATTGTAATTCTACCAATTCATTTTTAGTCCTTTATTTTCATTAACCACCCGTCTCCCTTAACTGAAAATTTTCCGGCAGGAGCTCATGTGGTTCGAATCCTACGTATCCTACGTTAAGCTATAGATCAACGTCTCATATAGCCTCGCTGCTGAACGGGACGCTAAATTCACATTTCTTTAGGGATGCACACGAGACGAGTCGAGACAGGATTTTCCTGACAAAATTCGAGTCGAGACACGGCTCTTCCAATAGTAAAATATACATTTTTCAAGTCGAGACATCACTTTTACAGCACATTTTCGAGACGAGACAGCCACAAATCTTGTCTCGTGCGCATTCCTACATTTATTTGGCTTAAACGTGCGACGTTTGATTAGACAACTGTTGTTTTTATGAAATTGCTATAATATTGACTTAACTATTCTTTTATTTCTTTTCTAGTTTCTAATCCGTAAACTTAGTTTTCAGGTTTTCACACATTTTGAACTTCATCTATCCTTTTGCGTTATTTCTATAACCAGACCGGAAAATTTTGTTCAAGATTTCCCTGAAAATTCCTGTCTTACCCTCTATCCAGTGTTCAACCGTTGAGTGAAAGATGCAGGGGCGTCATTTCAGACTTCGCTTGGGGGGGGGGGCAAGAGCCCCACCGACATAAGACTTTCACGTTTTGTACTAGTAGATTAGTAGGGAATCTATTAAAGTATATGTATTCCTCAAACTTTTGGGGGGGGGGCAATTGCCCCCTCCTGCCCCCCCTAAATGACGCCCCTGGAAAGATGATGTTCTTTTCCCAGGTCATCTAGCATCATTTGTTTCCAAGGTTCTTCCCGGTTTCGTCTTATTTATGTTTCGCTTACAGCTCTGATGGCAATTTATATAATTATCTCTACCTGGTCTTAGATGTAGGCAACACAGGAATTCCTATTTAGGCTATTCCTGTTGCGCCTAATCTTCGAGAGAAGAATGTTCCGTGTTCTAAGAATTACTTTCTTAAAATTTTCTCCACGTTCCAATGTCAAATGGACCAACGAAACTAAACACAGAACTGTTGCCGTTAGCAAATCTGCACATAACACACTAAATTAAACACTTTCACTATGAAATTTCAAAATATTCGGGAGTTGTATATGTGTTTAGAAGTTAGTACATTTTTACTAAATATTGTAGGACTCAGTGGTGGAGCGCTTAAGTACGTATGGTGGAAGGAGTCCCTGGATCGTTTCCAGGCTATAACATCGGTTCTCGTGGATTCTCTGGGTTCTTTCGCTTCCTCGTACATTCTCATTCCACAAAATCCGTCCATAATTATTCACTTTCAATAATCTGTTTACGTCCCACGCTTATGCCGCCTAGACTAAAGGAGACGGTGATGATGAGAAATGAACGAAATGGTGGAATGAAGAAAGTGGGAGAGCCCTAAGAAAACCCACACACACGGTGTTTGTCCACCACAAGGTTCACTTGGCGCAAGCTGGGATCGAACCAAGGACCCCATGCAGCAGAGGGGATTGCATCTAAATCAGCACAGTCGTTAGCACCACTGTACACAATACATCATTACTTTATTTATACTACAAAAATAAAACGTTGCAATACTTTTTTTCTTTCTGTCTCTCTCTCCACTACTGAATGTAAGGGCAGTCATTGTAAGCATTCCATCACAAACATGTTTTTTTCTACAACATTACCTGCATACTCAAGGATGAGTGACGTCAGTTAAAAATTACTGCATCACCTGCACTATAATAGAAATAATAACAATAAAGATAATAATGGTTAGAACTCACGATCTCCAATGCATTATATTTTCACTGCCGTAACGATTCGATTGTAGTCAGTTCAGTGTCCGGAAGACTTTCAAATGATTACATCCCACTAACATACATTGATTTCTTTCTTTTAAAGAAAGAAAGGCACGTGTTAGTATCCTGTTTGAAGTCAAAATCAACAATCATTTAAGGCAGGAGCACTAGGCTATACCAGATTTACAGCGAGTAAATACCAAATGTAATTAATCTTCAAGAATAACAAAAGAGTCATAATAATAATATACATATTGTTTGTCTCTTGAAGTTTGCCATCCCTTCCGAGAATAGAGATTATATGAAACGTGAGTCTCAAGGTTTAGGTGAAATCCGAACCACTCTAATGCACTCAAAATTGTTAAAGCTCTCGAGTTGTCAACCTCAGATAACAAAATTATCGGTTTCCGTCTAAAATTATAGTATATTTGTTATGCACGTGATAATTGTTGACAAGTATTATACTACTAATAATAGCAATAATATATAATAAATTTATCTATTTATCTTCAGCTTCGAACTTCAAATTGGCGTCACTGTTCTCACAATTTTTAAAATCATATTTTACACTATTCTGAACAACAAAAATATTTCCATCCCCAAGTAAACATAATTGAATTTAAAGCGTGGATACAGGCTTTCCATTTTCCAATTCTCAAATAGTTATTGATTTATTTAGGCGGGAACGACTGTTAAAAACTCCAGTGTGAGTATTTTATACTTATTTAATACACACCTATAATTTATTTGCACATTCAAATACTGTATATATATATATATATATATATATATATATATATATATTATATAAAAGTGTGCGTTCTAAAATTATCGTATATTCACCTACAGTATTATCGCAAGGCTATTGCCGTATCTAGCATTAAGGTTTAAAAGTTATCGAATATCACGATAAATTATCGTATGGTTGGAAGCCTAAAGCTGTCCCCCACAAGAAATTGAATTCGGGACCACGTGTATCAAAGGCGCGCGGTCGTCACTACACCCACCAGCAGAAGGGCTAATGAAATAAATAGAAGCCTACTTTCTTGTACATTATTGTATTACACGTATGTTCAAAATTCATGATTTTTGTAATGTTACCAACAGGGGTAAAAGTGGATCTGAAAAGATAGGGGGACGGTAGGTGCCGGCATGACGTCACACCGTCCCCCTACCTATCTTTACC
This sequence comes from Thermobia domestica, assembly GCF_964235325.1. Taxonomy (NCBI): domain Eukaryota; kingdom Metazoa; phylum Arthropoda; class Insecta; order Zygentoma; family Lepismatidae; genus Thermobia; species Thermobia domestica. The sequence goes on from NC_137464.1 coordinate 256,490,891, forward strand.
CCATTGTATTGTTTTTTTTAGGAACTGGGGAACGCCGTACTTTTTTGGAGGTAGGGGGACAAACTCCCCCTGCATTCCCCCTCACTTTTATCCTTGGTTACCAATAATTATTTGGTCTAACATCGGCTGAGTATATACTTGTCATTTTACACCGAGTTAGTCCAGAAAACAATGTAGGTATAACAACAACTGCACAATACTATATGACACAAAGAAATTTAAACTAAAAGAATATTGGTTAGTGCGCATATATAGGTACAGTATACCAGGGGTGCCCACAAAGGGGGGGCTATGACGCAAACTGCGTCATTGAAATATTTGGGGGGGGGGGTAAAAATCTATATATGTTTGAGGGGTTGTAAAAATTAATCGAAAAGATTTCTTTTTCATGGAAGAACACCTACGGAAAGACAATTGGGGGAATGCGTCATGGACATAAGGGGGGGGGGCACCACTGAGTATATAAGTGAATGAAGCCTGAAAATCATACAGCTTATAGTTAAAACGAATACACTTCAATTGCAACGGCAACGATCTTTGAAGTAATCTGCAAAGAATTATTTTAGTCAGCACCCAACAACAATTTCTTCTTTTTCTTAAAAGAAAATTATTTAGTATATTTATTTTGTAAAATTAAAATTACCAGGCATGTGGAATTATGCACCAACTTGGACAATAACGCTTTAACGAAATTTTATATTCTGAGAGATGAAAGTCTGTAACATCGTAAGAGGGACGCTGCTTCTAGAATTTTCGATGATAACACGATCAAACAAGTTTTCACTTCTTGGACATGAAAAGTCGGAAATCCCACCTGCTACTATCTAGCACTAGTGTGTTGTTTGAATCAATAAACAAGCTGGCTACTTGCTTTAACGTGTTTCTGTTTACTTCAATAATTATCTGTCGTAATTGGTTATGAAGAGATAAATAATCTACAGTGTAGGGTAAGCAAATATTTAATAATAAGTAGCAATGTGACAGCATATACCACGTGGAATTCGGTTTGTGACAGTGTGTGTAATGTGTAAAGTGAAGTTTTGGTTTATAGATTTCCCCTCACGACCCATTCTCCACTCAAAAACTTTCAAAAGGATAAACATTGTTTCTTAATAAAATAAGGGACAACAGAGCATTATCCACACTTCATAAAAAAAAATTGAACTTTTAGTTATCCTAACATCGTGGATAATTGCTCAAATGTTTCATATTTAAAAACCTTGCAACACTTCTATGAAAAAAAAAAAATGAACAAATACATAAACAATCCAAATGACTGTACACTAGGGTTGACATATTATCCGATTTTAGTGGGTACCACCCGATTTTCAGGTTCTATATCCGTTCCCCGCTTAATCATCTCTTAATCAAGAAAAAACACCCGCTTTTTGGACTGGAGAAAAATCTAAGACGACTTTGTTGATAAAGTGTTGTTATATTAAACGTAAACCGCTACATCTGTGTCAATCTCAATCGCGATTGAGTTAAATTTGGACTCGCGGTCAGACTCAGGCTGTGAGCTATTTGCCCAGTGCGCGTGCGCAGGGCCGGTTTGCTAATAAGAGATTTGCTCTAATGCACACTTTTTTAACCTAGTTTATGTGTTCACCTAATTTTTATTTATTCAGAAATGATTGCAAATTGAATTACGGTATCCTTAGCATTTTGTTTAGATTAGATTTATTACTAATATATTTTTTCTTTTAAAATGTTTATGCTATATTTCATATATTGTGAAACCCTGGTAATTTTGTATGTTAGTACGATTTCAAGTAGCAATCTTTAAAAAGATTAGAATTTTTTATAAGAGATGGACCAACACTCCTAAATAAGTTTTACCTTTCCTATGATAAAAAAAATAGAAATTATTTTGTGTTTCTTAGAAAGAAAACCGTATGAAGAATATCTGCCGTGTATCACTTATTTTTTTTTTTTCTAAACTCGCCTTAGAGATAAACTTACAATTACAGATATTTTACTGTAATACTTACCTTACAATTCGTGACTCACACTTGTCGAATTTAATAAAACATTAAAAGCAAAAACTAAACTTGTTTTACTTTAGTTTTGTTAGAAAAGTACATTGGAAGTGTCACGTAACAAAGAAATCAGTGAAAAAAAAAATGATCCGAAGGATCCCAGGTTAGTATTTGTTATACACAAGTTCACATCAGTATTTACGGTTTAGAATCCCCCGTTTTTTAAATTTTAAAATATGGCAACCCTACTGTACACTGAAGCACGTTCTAGAGACAGTATTTGCCAATTGATAGATAGGAGCTATTTAATACCATACATAAAACACTAGACGGGACAGACGTCATAATTTCTTTATGTATTTAAGACGTAATTTTTACATTCAAAGCAGCCATTAGTGCTTTCGGGAGGAGTATTAAGAAATACTAGAAAATGACATAATTCAAATAAAGATGACCAGAGAGAGAGAGAGAGAGAGACTAGTCTCTTGATGTAAAAATAAATAAATAAAATACAAAATAGTTAAAGGTGTTCTACAAACAACGTAGAAACGTGACAAATAATCGTCGTCTTCTCGGCCAGCAACATCTTAATTCGTTTGACGTGGCTTTCCATTCTTCCCTATCCTGAGCCAGAATTTAGGTTTTCATGTACTTTTTCTTCCCCACATCTTTTATTTTGTTTTATTTTATTTTTGACAGCTTTCCCCTGAGTCAGATTTTTCATGTCCATGTACTTTTTTCTTTCCTACACTTTGTATTATTGTTTGACACAGTTTTCCACTCTTCTCTATCCTAAGCCAGAATCTTCATTTCTTTCTAGCTTTTGTTCCTTACCTCTTGTATTATTTGGTCCATATATTTCAATCCTGACCTTCCCCTATGTCTTTTTTTTTCTTTTGCCATTATCACCGTGGCTACTAGTGTGACTCCTCCATTTCTCCAATCGTTCTTTTTTTCCTTTATCGAACTATTCTTTAGTTCGAACTATTTCGAATTATTCTTTTTATTTGTTCTACCATTTCACATCTGATATCTTATCTCATTCTCTCTAACACATTCTCATTTGATAGCTCATCTGTTCATCTAACTTCATTCTTCAATAGCACCACATTTCGAAGGCTTCTCCATTCTCAGCTTTCCTTCCAGAGTTTATACCACACATTCATACTCTTCCATTTACATACGCTTTCATCAGCCTCTTCTTTAGTTCTTCGTGTTGATATTATCGACCAAACGCTTTTGTTTTTCCTTGAATACCCTCTTCACCTGAGCTGTTCTGGTTTTCATTTATCATCGCCTGATATCTTACTCCCTACGTAACAAAACTCCTGTACCTTCTCCTCCAGGGGATCTATTTTGGAGTTCGAGCACACATGGCGTCAGGATATGATGGACTATTCCGAATATCCGTTTCACACTATATTTTCGTTTAATACATGTTTTTGTTTTTAAAATTATTTTTTATTCACTCTTTATAGTGTATGGATATTTCGGGCATTATTTTTCTTATCTACAATGGATTTACTCTCTAACAGCATCGTTTAGTACAGGCGAATTCGGGTTTATGCCCGCGCCATTTTGGTTCCAACTAATGTGACCACGTTTATATATATATATATATATATATATATATATAGTTCAAACAATTTCATTACTTTCTACACTTAAATCTCCCTTATAGGCCCTAACAATTTCTAGTATAATAGTCGACTTGGCTAACAAGGATGCGACTTTCCTATTACAATAACAACTGTGGTTACCGAAGTTTAAGGGTCGATTGTTTTTCTCAGTGGACATCTTAATAACTCTTGGTTTGCAAACAATAGTAAACAAAACTAATTTCTCGACAAGAAAATGATTTAGGATGTAATATATTTAAGAAGCCATCTTTTTCTAATATTTGATAACTGTAAAAATCCTTACCATGAAACCAAGCTACAAATGGATTACGTATTAAACTAGCAGAATTAATGAACTTTTTTGTTTGTTTTTTAACCATCTTTATATGTAGTTTAAAGGGGAAATCCATAATAACTACCTACTTCGTTTATTTTAATGACTATGCATTAAGTTGCTCTTCTAAATTGTTACAAAGAAAAGAAAGAAAAATTAAAATGAATTACGAAATAGCACGCAAGATGCGTAACTGAATGTTTCCTTGTTACTTAATTGCCTCTTGAAGAAATGTAGAATTAAAAACTGAACAATCAAAATGCCTACTAATGCATCTCTTCTGCCCCATGACTTCACAGATCTTTATCAAATTATACACATTGCATTTTAACGTCAGACATTTAAAAGAATGCGGAGAGGGCGGGGAATGAATATACGTCAAACTTTTGCACAGTGATCATAGATATATTCATTTTGCACGCTTTTTCGTTATGCGGAAGAATCCCTCGATTTTAAATTCAAATTTCTATAACATAGGGAGAATTCCTATTGCTACTTACTACAGGTGGCCCAAAAGTAGGTATACAGTCCTGTACTGTTCGGCTCATGGCATTTTACATAATTTACTTATTGTTATCCATACAAGCAGTGACTTACAGTTTCTTTATTATTTGTTTTAAATCTATTTTCACACATTCCTTAAGCTTGGAACAAACAGAAGCAAATAAACTAATTATCTTAATAAACTAAAATGTCATACTTTATAGGATTGTATACCTACTTTTGCGCCACCCTGTATATTACGTAAGAAAAATCAGTTACATAGGTAACTTGGACGTAAGTCTGCACCTGAAGATATAAAACAATTGAGATTAAGAAAGAACCTCAACTGTTTTGTGTCTTCAGATGCAGACCGAAGTCCCACTCGCCTACATCACTGAGTTTTGTTAGCAATACCTATTTGTAAATGATAATTTTAATGTAAAAATTGATGAAAATCATGGATGATTATGAAAGATGGCGGATGAATCTCAAGACTGTAAAACGCAATTCTCTGTGCAGTGCTAGAAACCAGGCTCGTATCCAGGGGGGTCTAGGGGAGCCGCCCCCCCTAAATTTTTGCGGGCCCCCTCTAGAATTTTCACGGTAGGCTTGCAAATGAACTATAATATAGTGATGAACTGGATCGGCCCCCCCTAACTTCAGTGGGCCCCCCCTACATTTTTGGGCTGGCTACCGGCTTGCTAGAAACTGCATTTCAATTGCACAACTCGTTCGAAAGTGATTGGCAAAAGTACGTATAGGATATGTAGGATCCCTTTTTTTTAGTGTTCGTAGAGTTACCGACAATAAAATATTTTGTATATCCACAAAATGAATAAGGTCTATAATTTGTTATTGTCGACGACTGCATAGTACAGGCATGTTTTAAATAAATAGATCTCTGTCCTTATTCCTCTCTTCCAATGGATGCAAAGCCATCATTCAAGTCCCAAGCCTCACAGTATAGGCCATTTGTAAAACGTTATCTGACAAGAAACAGCACATTCAAACTACGATGACACAGAAATTTGGAATAAATGTTTAAGAAGTAGCAGTAAAACAGGAGTAAAGCAGATTAGGGGCAGATTAAAGGGATAAAGAAACCAAAATTTACGAAAAAATGCTTGAAAATTATCTCTACCAATTAGAAGTAATATAGGCCTCTTAAAGGAAAATCTGCACACCTAAAAAACCTAACACTAACGTACTACCGGGGCCGCGGTGGCTCAGTGGTAGAGCGCTCACCTCTGGTGCTAGGGGTCTCGGGTTCAAACCCTGCTCCCGCCAAGTGAACTTTGTGGTGGACAAACACCGTGTGCGTGGATTTTCTCGGGGTTCTCCCGTTTCCTCCCACTTTCTTCATTCCACCATTTCATTCATTACTCATTATCACCGTCTCCTTTAGCCTAACCGGCATAACCGTGGGAGGTAAAACTCAAAATTTCATTTCATTTCACTAACGTACTACCGTGTACAGCAATTATGGAATCTTTTATGTGTCCAGGTTTTGTTTTGTTGTTTTTAATGTTATGATTGTTTTATTTATTTATTTTTACTTTCTTATCAAGTCATAGCGTACAATGGCCACGAAGCTGTATACTGAGATTTTGTTCAATGAATAAGGGTACCTCCAGCACGATAGGTAGAAGGAAGTCCCTTTGTTAAGTGTTTGTTACCCTATACGTAAATGCATTATCCATTGCTGCAGTGGTTAGGAAGGGCAAGGCCACAGACGTAAATGACCTTTTGTAAAAGAAAGGAAGATATGCGGGGAACCAGAATAAGTCACTTTTTAACAAGATAATAAAGTACATGTTGTTATTCTTTCTGCGAGTACTTTTACTTTCAACATATTGAGGTCAATCGTCCTGGAAAAAGAACTAGCGAATGCTAAATTGTTTCCCAGGTACAGAAAAAAGAAAACTCAACAATGATTCTTCATATTGAGGAAACGAAATGACAAACTGCTCAGTTCAAGGACTGAATTATCTTAACTTGTCCGTATAGCTCTGATTACAAATGTCTTTCACCTTGAATTGCATCGAATGGTCTGTTTCGTTTGTCCTTTCCTGACCCCTACTAAGCATTCAAATTGCAGACACCGTAAATGCAAAATAATAATCTCTCCCCCCCCACACACACGCACACTAAAAACTTACGTACATATATAACAATTTTCTTTCTCCATTTTGATTCTCACACGAATGTAGGTTAGTTACTCTACATTGATCATTTAAACGTTTTTTTGGCTAATGAAAGCGTGGCGAAGAGGAGGAAAATTTTCCCGTGATGCTTTCTGTGCGAGTGAACGGCAAAGGAAGTTAAAGGGTCGATGTACTTGCAATAATTATTACGTTCCGGGTTCAAATCTTTCATCGAGTAGCACCTAGATTTCAATTGTGAAAAGATTAAATGATGAACTTGTAGACCAGCGTTTCTCAGTTCTTCTGATGTCGCGGACCCCTTGTAGCGAATGTTACTTCTCCGCAGACTCCATGAAATCATTTTTTTCTTAATGTTTTACATATCATAATTCTTTACTATATATAAAACTACATGAACTGACACAAAATAACGGGCACTTCCGGTTGGCTTAAAGCTTACATTTGGCATGATGGTAGCTTTTTGGGACTAACCCACAGAAACATTGCCAAAAGGGGATATTTTGAAGTTTTAGGAAGTCTAAAGGAGGAATAAATAAATTCCCCATGTTATTTATATGGGCCTTTTTTTGGACCTATAATCTCATGTTTTAGGTACCTGCAATTGGAATAAATACTTGAAATTCGGTATGCTTGTGCGTTTTCCATAGGATTACTTAACAAAATCATTAAAAACAAAGATTTCCAACTTTAGAGTTGTTCCATAGGGAACTGAAAAAACTTTCTCATGTTATTTAATATGGCACATCATCTACGCCCCAAAATGTTTAGGCAATTCCGGCAGGAATACAATGATGAACTTTGACATCTTTGTAGCCTTCCGGGACTAACCCACAGGAAAATTGCCAAAAGTTAATATTTTTAGTTTTTAAGGGGTCTAAAGGGGGGATGAAGAAATTCCCATGTTATTTAAATCGGCGTTTTTTTTTGGGATACAAAGTCGTATCTTTTACGTAGTTAAAATAGGAAAATAAACTTGAAATTCGGTAGAATTGTGAGTTTAAGAAGTGTGAGGCCGTAGGCCGAGCAAAAGCGGGGGCCTGGGAGCAAAACACCCAGCTGGCCAAATTGAGGAAATATTAAGAGCAAATGCACGAAATTCACTGTTGATGCAAAGGCTGATACGTAAGAGACGCAAGGCCGTAGGCCAAGCAAGGCGGGGGTCTAGGGACGAAGCCTTCAGTTAGCCAAAGGCTAGTCATAAATATGAAATAAATCATAATTTTACAACACTAATAAATGCAATACTGCTATAAATAGAGGTATTCGAAAAAGCACGATCGTACCAGTTAGGCCTAATATGAATTCAACACTCACCTAGTATGATGGGTAATTCATCTTTCAGTTTAGGTTGCTAGTTCTGGTATTTCTTCTATTCTCTTGGTATTCTACCTTGGTATTATTTTGAATTGATTGAAGGCTAGGTAATGTAATATTAAAAATTCCTAGCTGTGAGCAAGATAAGATAAAGTTTAATGAAAATAAAACGTGTCGCAGAGCGCTTTCCAATCTCTCGCGGGCATCCTGCGGGTCTCACATTGGAAAACAGCTGTTGTAGGGTATAAATATGGCAACATTTTTAAAGCAAGCAGACGCAAGCAAAAAAAAATCGTTTAAAAAATGAGTGAGGGACATCGCTTTTATTTTTTCAAAATGATATAATACCATTAGGTGCGGCATATACTTTTCTCAGTCTGAAACTGATTTCAACAGAAAAAAAAAAAACTGAAAAATAACTTGCTTCTTTTTCTCACAGTTTTTCGACCATTTTAGGGACGTTAATGTCAAAACTTTGAATCCAACTTAATATTTAAAAATATTACTTTGAACGCTCCTTGTAGTGTATTTTTAGGGACCGAACCTCATTTTGCAATCTTTTCCTCTCCAAGTTTGCCTGTTATTTATTATCATGCAACTTTTACAAAAGATAAACTTGAAATCTATTTTATACACATTTGCAGTTGCCTGTTTTTCTAATTCACAGTTTTGGATGCAATTAAATCTTATAACTTCAAGAATCACGAAATTAAAGCTTTTTCGAAATTAAATCACAAAAATAAAGTTTAAAAGTTGAAAAACAAAAACACATTTAATTTAAAAGAAAAAAAAAACAAGAGAAAACAATATTTGGATTATAACTATACCAATAAGTTTTCATTCTACATACATGTTTGAGTAAACTTATTTACTATACATATTCATTTATTTTAACATATAAAACAGTAAGATACACATACATATTCTCTGATAATGAGAACAAATCAGAAACAATAATAAGCAATAATTCATTCAATCTTCGTCGCTGTCTTATATTTTTAACTTTAGAGCCTGTTTTAAATAAATTAGTAACGAAGAGAAAGGAAAATCATGAAGTCTGGCAAAGAAAAGTTGAAAGTTTTGACCTTGAAGATTCTAAAATGGTAAGAAATAAATAAATAAAAGTGAATTTTTGTTTTAGTTTTATTTTTTATTGACAGTGTTATCATAACTTCCAGCTCCCGAAAAAATATGTTGTATCTAAAGGTATTACAACATTTGAACAAAAATTAGCAACGTGGCCCCCTCAATTTTTTTTTTTTTTACGATTTTTATTTGCAATTTTCAACACGCAAAAAAGAAACCAAGAAAATATGCATCGTTATTTTTTTATTAAAAAAATGTTAAAATTTACACTTACGTAATGTCTACAATCTGTGAAAGTTTCAAGTTATTTAGACCAGAATTAAAACATATTGAATTTTGAGCATGTATGATACGATAATTCGATAAGGGGTGGGGATAAAAACTTTTTCGGGGTATCTTTAGGTCCAAACTAACATTTTGTGTCAATAACGATTCAACTTGGATCAAGGGCCGATTTCACTCTTACTAGGAAATGATCTTTTATACTGTTTCTTAATATTTGAAAGTGAAATTGGTTCTTCTAATGAAAGAAATTGGAATGCTTTTACTGGAACGGTTTTCACTTGCTTATGAGTTTCTAATAGTAGTCCTGTTTGAACTTGGTTGACTTTCCTTTTCAGATTTTCATTCGGAAATATTCTATGTCCCCATATTTCTGGAAAATATTCCATAATTGCCAGAATTACTGTGTTATTATATAGTTTCAGAGCTTTATCTGGTGTTTTATACTCTCTTTTCCCAGGAGTCAATAATTTGTGTACTATCTTTTTTGGTTTTGTTACTCTTATAAATAAAACTGTCAGTTCAAAATGCCAACTTGTTAATTATGTGTATCGTAAAACAAGGAAACTCATTGTTTATATTATGTCTTCGCTTCACCCCGGAAACACTCAATTATCGTGTAAAGTATAACAATTTTTACGTCTTTAATGTTCTATTACATAAAAAAAATATTGGGTAAATTACAGAATGATAACGAAAATATTTATCAGTAACAGAGTTAAAGATGGGGAAATACACTAGTGTTCGCCAACAACGCGAATTCCCTCGTGCTAGGTGCAGAATGCTCTTTTCCCCCTTAGCGCTTGAGTGTAACCCCCCAAATTTACCCTTTTCCACTTCCATAATTCACAATTTTCCCCCCAAATGTACATTCAGCGACAAAACTTCTTTCCGTTTGGTAAAATGTATTTTGGGAATAATGTTGATATGCCTGGAACGTACAGAAAATTACATTTAAAAAAAATTGCTCTCAAATTGTCATTCCATTCTGAAGCTATTTATAAAACTAATTTCATCACACGGAAAGAAATTTTGTCGCAGGCTGTACCTTTCTCCTCCATATTTTCAATTTTTCTCCAGCTTTATTGTAATATTTTCAATTTGAAATTGTTCTGGCAAATATTCTTACTGGTGTAACCTGCCGTAAAATCCCGTCCATGTATACCTGTCTAGATGATTAAAATACGTCACTTCCGCATGAGAGACCGGAAATCCGACTCCCGCTGAGAGTTCACGTGATTCAGAGTCCATATTAAGATGTAATCCTATGTTCATCCTTTAGTTTTATGTCCCTCTATTATGTAGGATAGGCTAAAAGGAGACGGTGATGATGAGAATGAATGAAATAGTGGAATGAGGAAAGTCGGGGGAAACTGGAGAATCACGAGAAAACCCACGTATATGGTGTTCGTCCACAATCAATTCCACTTGGCGCAAGATGGGATTGTATCAGAACCCCACACACCAGAGATGAAACATCTACCACTGAGCTCCCCACCCTTCTTGTTCACATCCATGTTAAACTCCAAACAAACCAACTAACGAACGACGCAAGGCTCTTCTCCAAGAACCACGTCTTGTAAACCATCTTATAGAACCTTATACAGCGCTCGACCTCGAAGTTCTATATGCACAACCCTTGGCGCCTCGCGATACCCTATCACGGTCAAAAATAAATTATACTAATCAAAATGAATGGATAATACGCAACATCCATACCTTAAACAGAATTCGAACTCATAATAGTAGAGAGGTTTCGGGACGCCAGCCTAACGAAAACAATAAAAATTACGCCAATAATTACTTAAAATATGACAGAAATCTTAGGAACGCCCCAATACCTCCCTCGCATACATTTTAACGTTAAAGTTTAATCATGCCACAAAGGAGAGAGTATGAACTATTTTCAGTGAAATACTCTTAATATTCAATAGAGAAATAAATCAGTTTTAGATGAAAAAGTAAGTTAGGTGAATTATCCCTCCCCCCACAAATTGCCGAGCATGAAAAATAGAAAATTTAAGGGGGTCATTCAGTGCCACAGCAGTTAATCTTAATTCTCGGTAATTCGCATACTACTATAGATAGAGTCTTCTATTTACGGAGGGGGATATGGAATACTCCACGAGACTTCTTCCTCGAATAATAATATTATTTTTATTAAATTTTCAGTAAATATTTTTACCACCTCATGCAGACTGTCCCCCCCCCCCCCGACTGATTTACGAAAGTTTCGCAGTAAATGGTTTACAATGATTGGCTTATTTTTAATAAAACCTACCAGGACTTGAAACTGCTTTGGAATCCAGCATTAGAGAAAATGTCCCAAGTAATGAATTTACAATCCCCTCCTTCCCAAATCAAACACTTGTGACTAGTTTTAATTATGCTCATTAGACACGACACGAGGTACTTCCAAAAGCATTATTCTTAGTTTGGGACGAAATTATAAAGAAATTTTAGGCAGAAAATCAAATTAGTTAAAATATTTCTGTTCTCCCTCCCCCTCCCAAATCTCACTACTCTCTCCGCGTCATGGTACCCCCTGTGGACATCTCTGGTGGAAGGTACTGAGTTTGAATCCAATAGCTGGCCATTTCGGTGGATTTTTCTCCAGTTTCACAAGACGAATGCCGAGATAGCCTCCAGTATTTTTCATATATTTCGTTTATTCTTTGTTGTTGTTCAGTGTTATTAACTTTACTAAAAAAAAAAAAAAAAAAATGGCCGCTTAGACTCTATCTGCAAGATTTATGAATCAACACAAGAATGGACAAAATCGCGTACTTTAAAAAAAAAAAAATACTTTAGCTAGCCCATACTATTCACAATACTTTACAGGATACTGAAAGATGGAGAATTGTTACTCTTGAATTGATTTTAAGTTTAGCGTCCCTTTCAGTAGCGAGGCTATATGAGACGTGGACAGCTTAATGTGCAATCCAAATTACATGAGATCCTGCTGGGAATCGGCCCCCAATTGTTACCATTCAATGGTGTCAAAGTCAAAATAGAAAAAAAAAAAAAAACCGCTGAAGAATCTTAAATAGAGTAACAGCTCAAAAACACATAACTAACACTGGCTGGCGTAGTCGAGCGATCTAACGCATTAGTAGTGTTTCCTACGAGACGAGAAATAAAGTTTATCGTCTCGTCTCGATTCTCAGAGTTTTTTCTCATCTCGTCTCGTTTTGTAAATTTACGAGACGACGAATTTCACGAGCATTCTTAAAACTTCCCTTACTCTTGCATAATATACAAAGAAATAGTAAGTTGATTTTGAGAGCTCAACGCCCCGTACAGCAGCGAGGCTATATTACACGTGGACCTACTGATTAACGTGGAATCCGAACCACTTGAGCTCCCGGCGGGAATCGAACCCGGGTCTTCCACGCCGAAGACGCGTACGCTAACCGCTTAGCCAGGAAGGAGCTCTACAAAGAAATAGTCCCAAAGGATACAATAGTCGCACTTAATGCTTAGGAATACCTATATGTGGAGAATCATCCATGTCAAACCATTTCGCTCTGAGAACTCCTATCAAAATATACAACGAAATATTTACGTTTATGGCTTGTAGGCTAAAGAAGACGAATCATTAACGAAGGTGAATAGTATGAAAAAAATGGTGGAATAAAAATGTGGAAGTACATGGAAGAACCCCGAGTAAACGCCAAAGATATATTCTTATCCACAAAGTGACGTGGCTTGGGATCGAATCAGGAACACCTTGAGCTGCACCACTCATTCACCCTTCCCCCTTTTAGAAGTTTATAGACGGTTGCAGGATTAAAATAAATGAAATGAAATATATTTCAGTTTAACGTCTCACATTACGTCTTTTATTCTGAGGGAGATTATGATTATAGCAAGTAAATGATAATGGAAGTATTGGTGGAATGATAAAGTGGGAGGAAACGGGAGTAACCCGAGAAAACCCACGAACACGATGTTGTCCACCACAAACTTACCTGGACGAACCGGAGACTCCACTCACAAGAGATAAGCGCTCTTCCACTGAACCACTGCATTCCCCGTTAGGTTGCATGATTAAAAGTTAAAATAAAGACACTGTCCAAAATTTTCGTCAATTGGTCGGTTAAATATATTATATAGACAGACGATCAAGTCAACAATCCATGTATACAATCATCATAGCTATGGAAGGAGTTGGATGTTTTCTCCTTTGGTATTTTATATATATTTGACTCTCCCACTCCTTCGTGGTTCTCATGTAATGAAGTAGGAGAGTTATTTGGTGAGGACAGCAGGAAAATTGCATCCCCCGGAGTTTGACAAAGACGTGGACTTTTTTTAAAAAAAAAAAAAAAAAAAAAAAATTGCATACTAATAAATAAATAAAAAGAATGTGAAACTCTCTATGTTGGTGGACCACCTCTGACAAAATCTGAAATGACGTTATTGTAATGAACCGTTTGTTACTCATAATATTCTTATTTGAAGAATCAAACAAATACTGGCAAAACTATAACTGAAAATGAAATGAAATCTTTAAGTTTTACGTTCCACGGTTATGCCGATTAGGCTAAAGGAGAAAGTGATGATGAGAAATGGAGGAATGAAGAAAGTGGGAGGAAACGGGAGAACCCCGAGAAAACCCGCGCACACACGGTGTTTTTCCACGAGAAAGTTCATTTGGTGCGAGCTGGGATCGAACCTGGGACCCCACACACCAGAGATGAACGCTGTACCACTGAGTCACCGCACCCCTTCCCCTGGCAAAACTATAGTATAAGTACATTCAGAGGACAGAGTAACTTTCCAGCAATACTAGAACCTAATAACCTATGCGTGGCATAAGCTTAAAAATAAAATAAAAAGTTTCAGAAACGAATGTTTCCTATAATCACACCTTAAATACTTGCTGACTGGACACAATATTTATGTTAATTAATGGGAAACGTAATTTAATCATTGACCAGTAAAGAGGTCCTCAGTTGGTTGAAAACTTCACGTAAGGGAATTACTATAGACAGGCTTGAACCGCGGTCCTTCCACGTCTGTCGTTGGTCACTTTACTACTGAACTGAACTGAACTTTTCCTGATACTAAAAGTATGAACAACTCCACCGCTCTTGTATTTAGTACATAGATACAAGAACAAAATCCTTGTATTTTAAAAACCTAGTTTCTGTTTACAAAAAATTACGCATCGTCGGGGCACATTCCTACCGCAAATTCTGTCATTAAACAAACAACAACTCGCACAAACAAAAACAAGATGAGTAACTTGTTTCTAGAGATATTTTAAACGAAGTTACACGAGTATATTCTTTAAACGCTTTTCTACTCCCAATTCCCAATGGCCAAAAACAGCCACTTTTTGTAGAGTGAAATAAGAAATCCACAATTTAATATAAAATCTCATACGCGGATGACATTACAAGATTGCCCAATTAGGTTAACTCAACTGATCTACTTCGTAAAATAATGAAGTAATGTATGTGTTAGTTTTAAAATAAAAGATTGCAAAGGCATATTGTTGAAAAAATAAAAATTGCACATGGATTTGGTATGTGTAATTTATAACAATTCTCCTATTTTAATGTGGAGAACATAATTTTTATAGGATTCGCGATCTACTAATTCGTGTTGAAGTATTTCTTTTCTGCATACAGTACTGTAGTACATACACATTATATGTAGCTTTTATTGTACCCTTTTTGTTTCTTTTTCAGCAATAAAAGTGTGTTACAATAGCAAAAACCATCAAGAAGGAGGTCAAACTCGAAAGATACCGCAAGTAGCCATTGCATTTTAAAAAATGAACACACACAAACATTTTTTAAAATAAAAAAAACATTTAAAATCTCTTACCGTGTGATTCTCTTCTTATTACAGTCTGTCACTATTTACATGAATTGAAAACTCCAAAAAAATATCTATAAAAATAGGCACAACAATAATATCTTCTTCTTTTGTACGTAAACATAAACAATTAACAAAAGAGAACTTGTCACCTCCGCGAAATTCACTCCTTAAGGCACCACACGGCAGAAAACAACTTGAACAAACACTTGACCTGCTAAACTTGAACACTGCAGCAAAACCACAATATGCAATATAACATTACTATACAATACACAACTCTTATCGCTGCGCGTCTTTCCACTCTGCACTGACAGAGGGCACTGATGTGCGTTTCCCTACAGCTGGAGCTCAACTACTTTGGAAATTGACGAGTGTTTCTCTCCTAGGTGCTCCAATGACCTTTTAAATGCACAGACAAGCGGGAATTCTCTCATAGCCAATGACTGACATAAAGAATCATTGCTCCTTACAGGCTTTCTCAAAACGTCATCACTTATATACACTTTAAACCTGTAGTATCTTGGTTATTCATATATGTATACATATTCTTAAAGCATTAGTTGTGTTAGAAGGTGTGTTTTTCCTTATTGCCGCTCCCCTTGTCCCCGCCTTTACAACAAGCCTTTCCTGCTAAATTTTGCTTGTAACGTCACCAGTTTACCAAATTATAAGCGCGTGTCGTTAATGAAGGGGGAAATACCTTGTTATAACTGTAGGCGCTTCTTGATTTTAGGCTACAAACCGTGGCGAAGTTCTATGCATTTAGCTGGTAGGCCTAGTAGTGTTTGTGGGTACAACATCTTTGAAAATGAAATGAAATGTATAAGTTTTACGTCCCACGTTATGCCGGTTAGGCTAAGTATTCTTAAGGCGAGTGAATGATGATGGAATAATCGGTGGAATGAAAAGGTGGGAGGAAACGGAAGTACCCTGAGAAAAACCACGATGTTGTCCATCACAAACTTAATTGACCGTGGATCGAACCAGGGACCCTACGGGAGTTCCTTCGTGGCTAAGAGTTTAGCATACGCGCCTTTGGCGTGGAAGACCCGGGTTCGATTCCCGGCGGGAGCTCATGTGGTTCGGATTCCACGTTAATCAGTAAGTCCCGTCTCAGATAGCCTCGTCAAAATCAAGTCAAGTCAAGTCAGGGACCCTACGCACCAGAGGTAAGCACTCGATCGGTAAGCCACCACCGTGTCTACTCTTGTTAGTTATCGATGCGCTGCCCCCTCCTGCTAATCTAATGGCTACGGTACGTATCTTTAGTGCTTGCTATACATTACAGTGGTTCGGATTCCGTCTCATATAATCTTGGTGCTGTAAAGAAATATTAAACTTCAACAAAGAAGAACAATAATCAATGTGCTGACCGTATATCATTCAGCGGAATATTACAAATAATGATAACTATATTCTGAATGATTGGTGGCCTTGTTTCGAACTCCGAAAATGTTGGCTTCAACCCAAGGATCGGCCATCTTAACTGAATGTGTTCCAGTTCATTTCCTGAGTCTCACCAAGTGTATGTCAGAATGGTTTCTTTAAAATGTACAAGAAGAAATTTTTTTAAAAAAATGAAACATTGAGTTGCTCTAATAATGATAATACAGCTCATGAGTGGTACACTTATGTCCAAAATGATTGTCGCATATCTATAACTGTCTTCTTGTAAGAATATAGTTTGATAATTATTTTGCATGGTACTTTTAATACTGATGCTATGTGTATAATCGGAAAATGTATATTTGTGGTAAATTTCAAAGGAAAAGAATTATAAATACAAAAATGAGAAAGAGTAAAAAAAAAAAAAATGTTGCTAAATGGACAAGAAAGTTTTATTTTCGTTTTATTGTTCGTATTTACTGCTCTTTTGACATGAAATTTGCCACATACATGTCTTTACCGATTATACGCATACTAACATTATAAGAAATACCAGGTGGATTCCTTATCAAATGATATTCCTACAACAACATATTTATAGACATGAGACAATAATTTTGGACATGAGTGTACCTCCATTGCTGGTCTAGTTTCTAAGTCCTGTGCATTTGTGCGTGAGATAGCGTGTTCGATTCCCGGTGGGAGAATGTCAAACGCAGCACTTCAGTGTTATAGGTTCCAGTTAAAACTGTAAGGTACTGTCCTATATAGCCTCACCGCTGACAGAGAGCGTAAACACAAAACAAAGCAAACTACAGTCCATGAAAAATTGAGGGGTCGCTAGACAGCTTATCAGTTGAAATCTTTCAGTTTAACGTCTCACGAGTATACTAAGGGAGACGATGATTAAAGCAAGTGAATGACTATGGAAGAATTGGTGGAATGAGAAAGTGGAAGGAAACGGGAGTATCCCGAGAAACCCTATGAACACGATTATCTACACCACAAACTTACTTGGCCGGGGATTGAACCAAGGGCCCCACACATCAGAGGTAAGCGCTCCACCTGTGAGTCACCGTGCTTCCCAGCTTATTAGTTCATGGCATATGGACAGCACATGGACTCCACGTTTACTAGAAGCCCGTAACTCCTTACTTACCTAGATACATGATTTCTCGGTAGTTGTTGTTGAGTCAAAAAACGTTCATAATTTCTTTTTCGACTTTCTATTGCCTTTCGACGGAGTTGTCCTTGACCCAATTAGTAAAATAAAATAAATAAGGAAGAGAAAGAAGCTAAAGATTTGTACTATTGACGTCTGGACAAGCACAAGTCAGGGACTAACAGATTACCTATCTCTGATGTCGATGAGACTAAATGAATAATTAAACAAATACGTTCGTCTATTTACATTCTCCAGATGGGCAGAGGTCGTTTGCAGATATTTTTTTGACATTCTTAAGAAAAAGGCGAGTGACTGCTAGTGTTCTTTGATTTTTTCGTAAAATTTTAAGGGATGTTAAACAACAAAAGTGGACCAGGTGACCTTTCTTATTATTGTCCACCAATTGATATGAAATTAAATCTTTGAGTTTAACGTCCCACGAGACTAAACCAGTTGGGAGAAAGACTCATAAAGTGCTTCGTATGGAGTATTGTACAGTCCGCAGCAAAAAACCTGCAACATGAGCATGTAAGTTTATTGTGAAACTACGCCTAACAGCCCAGGGAATCAACATAACGTCTAAGTGGCACGAATCAGGCCAGGAAAAACCTCGACGTCCTCAACTGCACATTTATTTTGGAGCAAAAGACTTCGTCGTTACACAATAAACTTACATGCTCATGTTGCAGGTTTTTAGCCGCGGACTGTACCATATGAGTAGAAACATAGACATTACGCAAAATTAATTAAAAACGACTGGAAGCTTTCGAAATGTGAGTGTGGAGAAGAATGGGGAGAATTAGATAGGTTGAGAGGAAAGCCAATAAAAGGGGTGTTAAAAATGGTGGGGGAGAAAAGAACAATTTTAAATATTATGAGGAAGAGAAACTGGTTGGGACATTAGCTAAGAAGGAACTGTATCATGAGGGACGACGTGTTAGAGGGTATGGTGGCAGGAAAAAGAGGGAGGGAAGAAGGAGACTACATTTAATGGACAATATCAGGACAGAAAAATCGTACGTGAAAACGAAGAGGTTAGCTGAAAACCGTGGAGCATGGAAGCTTCTCAGTTGCAGCAAGTGACCTGCCAACAATGTGAGAATACGTATGATGATGGTTACGCCCTTTGGGTAAGGGCGCAGATCCTGGGGGGCCTGGGCCCCCTAAAACTCATGTGGGCCCCCTATTGTATTTATGAATATACAATATTTGGCATAATTTAAGTGCAATTTGTCTTAAAATCTTCACCTTCTGCACCTGAATGCCCCTCCCCCCAAATTTACAGAGAAATCGGCACCCTTGCCTTCGGGCTAAGGAAGACGGATGATTAATGCAAGTGAATGATGATGGAAAAATTGGTGGAACAAGATGTCGGGAGGAAACGGAAGTACTCCAAGAAAATCCACGGGCAGAATGTTGTCCACCACAAACTGACTTGACCGAGTATCGAGCCAAGATCCCCCACACACGAAAGGTATGCGCTCTAACACTTGAGCCACCGTGCTCCTTGTCCACCAATTGAGCAGCTCTGACAAACATAATGGTCTGTTACGTTTTCTAACTTTCGATTCGAATATACTGAGAGAAAAAATGTTGACAATGCCTATGTAATACAATGCAATGACACATACTAAACAAACTTCTGCCTTCTGCAGAAACGTTTTCGAAATACAACTACCCACATACTATTCTGTAGTTCGATCCCAACCCATTGCACTTGACTCAATCTCACCAGAAGTGACGGTTACCATTATGTTCGGCCGAGTCGCTCAATTGTAATACTGTCCCCAACCTCTCTTATCATTAGTGTTGCTCGCGAGACGACACATTTTCACGTTTAAAATATACATAAATCATCATATAATAGACCCTATACTTCAATAATAAATATGGGTTAAATAGTGTTGTATCACACTTTTCGTGAATCTCTCTTGACAAGGAAGAATTCTGATCACTCTTAGCTTAAACTAAGCAGAAAATCAGGTCATAAATTTTGTACATGAATATAGAAAATAGGGATGCGCACGAGACGAGTCGAGAGAGGATTTTCCTGACAAAATTCGAGTCGAGACATTGCTCTTCCAATAGAGCAATATACATTTTTCGAGTCGAGACATCACTTTTACAGCACATTTTCGAGACAAGACAGCCACAAATCTTGTCTCGTGCGCATCCCTAATAGAAAATGAGACAAGAGGAGAGGGAGAAAAATCCAAAAATCGAGACGACACGAGAAAGAACTTACAAGAATCAAGACAAGACGATGCTTCTATAAAATTTACACGAACGAGACAAGAAAAATTTAATCGCGAGGCAATACCAAAATGAAATGAAATCTTTATAACCCACGGTTAAGCCGGATAGGCTAAAAGAGACGGTGATGATGAAAAAAGAATGAAATGGTGGAATAAATAAAGTGGGAGGAAATGGGACAAAACCCGAGGAAAGGTGTTTGTTCCCTACAAAGTGTACATTTGGCGCGAGCTGGGATCGAACCAGGGACTCCAGGCACAAATGATGAACAGTCTCTACCACTGAGCCACAGCTGCCTGAGTTTCAATATTGAATTCACATAGTTTTTTAAGACTGCTATAATTTCCTAATATGATGCGAATCTAACTCGTTACTTAAATGTTGTTATTGTAGAGAAAGGAGATTCTTTGAGGAGGATTGTATAAGAAATAAAGGAAGGAAATAATAATAATAATAATAATAATAATAATAATAATAATAATAATAATAATAATAATAATAATAATAATAATAATAATAATAATAAAGGTTTATGGATATTCAAATGTAATTAGCTGTGTCTTATTTGTTGATTACTGAGTGTCCTTATTGAAATACTAACTACATTTTAGATATTACGAAGTCCTTGGAGAAGTTTTTGTTGTATGAAAATGTTGTTTAAGCAGTAGTTTGCCAAAAACTGCTTGATATATTTCCCCTGTATATCCGCGTGTCCGTCTGTCTGTCCGGGAAACAAAAAAAATCTCAGAAATACTTCTTGACGAATCATTATCAATTTTGACCCGGATGTAGAGGGTGAAGAGCTAAAAACTGAGCTCGTTGGTGGAGGCGATGGATTTACTGCTAGTGCTGGAAATGAAGTATTTCCGGTTTTAACGTTAATCGCTGTAGAGCAAAAAATGTAATAGATAGCGAGAAGCGGTTTTATGCTATCGATTAAACGTTCTAAGGATACATTTCACCTCCATCCTCAACTCTACTAAAAGCGGAAATAATGAAAATGTAGTACAACTTCCGGTTTAAATGTTGATATATATATATATATATATATATATATATATATATATATATATATATATATATATATATATATATATATATATATATATATATATAGCAAAAAAGACGGGAGATAGTGGAAAACTTTTGTCTTTAAATTGAGCCACGGTGGCCTAGTGGTAGCTAGGGATGCGCACGAGACAAAATTTGTGGCTGTCTCGTCTCGAAAATGTGCTGTAAAAGTGATGTCTCGACTCGAAAAATGTATATTTTTCTATTGGAAGAGCGGTGTCTCGACTCGAATTTTGTCAGGAAAATCCTGTCTCGACTCGTCTCGTGCGCATCCTTAGTGGTAGCTCGTTCACTTCCGGTACGTGGGATCCCTGGTTTGATCCCCGCTTGCACCAAGTGGATTTTGTGGTGAACAAACACCGTGTGCTTGGGTTTTCTCGAGGTTCTAGCGTTTTCTCCTGATTTATTCATTCCACCATTGTATTCATTTTTCATTATCACCGTCTCCTTTAGCCTAGCTGGCATAACCGTAGGACGTAAAACTGGAATATTTCATTTTCATTCCATTAAAAAAAAGAATGGTTTAGCGTTCTAAGAATAGATACCATCTTTTTCTTTAACCCTTTATTCAAATCTACAAAGGGCAAAAATCAACCATCTTCGGTTTTAACGTTGGTCGTTATAGAGCAAACACGGTCATAAACGGTAATAGATAGCGAGAAACGGTAATAGATAGCGAGAAACAGTTTTTTGCAAATCAATTAAGCGTACGAAGAATATATATTCCATCTTCACTCTAATCTGCCTATTAAAACCAGAAATATTAAAAAGCTAATGCTGCTTTCGGTTTTGAATACCAACTGAGAAAAATATCACATCATTAGTAAATCTTAATTATTATTATAATTATTACATTGTGTATATTGTGACGAACTAAGCTCCTTCATATGGTGTAACCTATGGCCAGGAGCACACTCACTGGGGGCCACCAGGACCGGATCCCCTCGGAGAACTCGTAATTAAACATACATTTTTACACTTTGTCAATAAACTATACTTGTTTAACAGGGAAATGATTGTTGTAGCATGAAAATTTGATCTTGCACTTCATCTGTATTCTTTCTCTTATAAAAACAATCTAAAGCCTGTGACAAACATCTTGGCATTTCAGCTAAACAAATAAAACGCAAGCTCTGACGCGATGTTGCCGAGTGTTAAGGGGTGTGGTTATGGCTAAGCAGACGAACTACAGCGCGATCAGGTGGCAGCGGATAGACGTGGATGTGTACAAAATAAACGTGGCAATACCGCTAGCCTCTCATTTGCTAGCAGCATTTAAAGGGAACTTGGAGCGCCGCCTTCAAATGCCAAGATGTTTGTCACGCCGTTTAGTTCTATCATCTTTTTCTGAAAATATAGTTGAAAGTATTTTACAATTATTTATCGTCTTTGAGGGTGAAGAATAATACCCGTTCAATACTACATAGACGTAGTGGCTTGTAATATTGTATCCCCTCTCCCAAACCTTGGACCCCTCCCACCAAAATTTTTTTGGTGTGCGTCTGTCTTGCATCGATATTTTGAAAGCCTAGAACGGAGAAGCCACAGCTTTCAAGATGTGCGGATAGAAAGTATTTCTGTTTTCCTACTATTTCCAAGTTGTAAAATACACTTGTAAAATCTGTGAGCAGTGGCGGCTCTTTGAGACAGGTCTCATCTGTAAAACTTAGACTTTTGTAGCTTCAAACTTAGAGGGGAAAAAAACTTGTCTAATGTTTTATTTCTTACGTATAAGGTTGAGCATACTATTAGTCCACGTCACCCGAATTGGTGTGTGGCATTAGACAATAAGTTCGCAGTGCGCTGTTACTAAACCTTCAGGAGAGAAACTAATCATTCATAATTGTCCACAAATACGAACAAAGTCAGTTATGAATGATTAGATAGGGACGTTTTCTTTCTTTAGTTTGAAGATAGAAAATTTACTATTTACTCACCTGACTTCCCTCAGGAACCGCCATCATGCGTGAGATCTACGAAATATCCATTAATTTCAAATAAGCATCTGTTATTATTCATATTGGTTACAATATACTTAACGGACTCAGTTGTCCATTTGATATACCAAATAATCAGACTTGACTTTTGTGTCAACAATTTCCGAGTGAACAATTTATTCGCTGAATTATATGAAGGTTATAAAAGTATATGAAATAAATATTGATAGTTCAAAGAATCCTGGTTTTCCTCAATACAGATTCTTCGTAAGAGTATCCAGCGTCTCACATAAGGGAACTGATCAGTCACCTGTTGTTTTCAACAGAAAAACTACTACTTTTCTGTTTATTAGTAAAAACCTGTCTCGGTCACGTTTCTAATAAAGTATTCTAGATGTTTCGTGCAAAAGTAATTGAGTTGTTTCTTTTTTGTCTAAATACACCGAAAGGAAAAAGGAAAGAAATAAAGAAAGAAGAGAGGAGAAAATTTCAAAGCCAACAAATCACATTCTCCCAAATTCTTTGCTTAAATCCATATTTTCAAGGTACACGGAAAACTTTTCTTAAATGTTTTTTTTTCAGTTTATCATCCCACGATTATGCTTGTTAGGAGAAGGGAAGGAAACGACATACAAAATATGATGGAAGAATTGGTGGAATGAGATGTGGGAGGAAACGGGAGTACCCTGAAAAAAGCTAGGGACACGATGTTCACCACAAACTTACTTGGGCGGAGACCGAACCCAGGACTCCACACAACAAAGATAAGCGCTCCATCACTGAGCAACTGTGTCTTCCTCCAAGCCACATGAAATTTATTATTATTATTATTATTATTATTATTATTATTATTATTATTATTATTATTATTATTATTATTATTATTATTATTATTATTATTATTATTATTATTATTATTATTATTATTATTATTATTATTATTATTAACAGTGGCGTATTTACGATTTTGTTTTGGGAAGGGCTTTGCCTGAAACTGTGAAAATCCTGCAAGATATTTCATATACTTTACTATAGTAAGTAAGATTTCGGGGGGGGCTTAAGCCCGGTAGCCCCCCTCAATACGGCACTGGTTATTGTTATTATTATTTATTATTACGTATTATTGATAGTCCATCAAATAATTTTAGAAGTATTTCAGTGTAACTATGTTACCACAAAAATATTTTCAAAAATTACAAACATTACAATCTCTTTCCGTTTGAAGAGTAAATAACAATATTTTCATATTTAAAATAATTGGCTCAGTAAACAAAATGGCACAGGTATTCACCAGACGCAGGAATTCGGAAAAGTGTTGTGGCTTTGAGACATGGTGGAAAACGGACTGTTCTGAAACTAATGAAAAAAAAAGGGAGTAGTTAGAAATATCTGTATGATTTAGGGTGGGAGAGCGGAGGGAAAGTTAGAATTGAATCTGCTAGAATTTCTTAAGAGAGAGAGATTTTATTTTAATGATGGCAATGAATTTAGAAAGAGGAAAAGACTATTTTGTTGATTTTTGAATAAAAATTTAAAATATCTTAAAACTAGGAAAATAAAGAGTTATGAAAAATACTCATAAAATATTTAGTAGTGTGGAGTGGGGATGGGAATATGGACATTGCGCAAAATCGACGAAAAACAACTGAAAGCTTTCAAAATGTATCTGAGAAGAAGAATGAAAAGAATTAGTTGGGTCAAACAGAAAATGAATGGAATAGTGTTAGAAATGGTTGGGAGGAAATTAACAATTTTAGATGTAATTTAAAAGAAGAGAAACTGGTTGGTATAGTGGCTGAGAAGGAATTTTATCATGAGGGACGTGCTAAAGAGTATAATGGCAGTCAATTGCCCCCTCCTGCCCCCCCCCCTAAATGACGCCCCTGGTTACATCAATCATTTCACTGTTAAACATGTATAGTTTTATTGAGAAAGTGTACAGGAAGCTTTTGGGGGGATCCGGATAAGGTGAATCCATTGTTAGCGCGCCCCTGATATGTTTGTATTTTTGTTCTCTCCACAAATCCACACCGTATTTCCGTTTCAAATGAATTTTTCAACAAATTTGTGGTTAGCTCAGCTTAGCACTTGGCTCGGTCCAGGATTTTATATCCCACGTTCATTAAAATGCGTATTCTAAAATAAAAGAGACTTCAAAATTTATACCAAATCTAAAGTATCTTACTGGCTCCTCAAGTTAGGAAGATGATACCCAGTATAATGTAAACTCTATTAAAAATAAGTTGATACATGTTCAAGCGTTTCCTAATATTCTGTTTCTGAGGGAGGAAAAGAAAGTTTCTGATAATATTTTAATTTTCCATAGAATATTGTATTTATAAAATAGCGAAAGCAACGGAACAGTTGAACCATTTAATCCGTTTTCTTAAACAGTTAGCAGTTGAGTCGACCTTGGTTTCTACTTTTACACTTTGATTAAAGTGCGTCTCCTAAAGAGGAAAATGAAATCTTTGAGTTTTACATCCGCCAATTTTGCCGGCTAGCCTAAAGGAGACGGTGATGACGAGAAATAAAGGACATGCTGGAATGAAGGAAGTGGGAGGAAACAGGAGAATCCATAGAAAACCCACGCACACGCTGTTTGTCTACCACAAAGTTCACTCGGCTTGAGCAGGGATCGAACCAAGGACCCCATGCACCAGAGGTGAACGCTCTACTACTGAGCCACCGCGGCCCCTGTCTTCTAAGGAGGGTATTTAAGTATTTTTGCACAGAATAACCAACGCACGTTTAAAATAAACTTTTGAACATAGTAAGCAGTTGATCGAGCTCGGCTTTTATAATTTAATTTCGATTCAAATATTTATATTAAGGAGGGAGAAGGAACTCAAATATACAGTACTTTTCAAACATTTTTCCTAAGCCCGTTCTTCGTGTATAAAGAACGGGCATTTTAACTAGTTAAACGAATAGAACATAGTAACATATACGTATAGAATTTTAATTTAAATGTACTGGGTATTCTTTGTGGACAAAGTAAATTATGCCAAAAGGATATAATCGTCTACGGTACATTGCGCAAGATAAATTTTTAATACGTTCCCGGAAGTTATTTTCATGTATTTTTTCCACTTCCTTCTGAAACGTTGAATGCGCGTACGAACAATACTGTACCTTTGAATTACAGTAAACATTAAACAAGTTTTAATTTGGAACAAGTTATGAATGACCATTATACACGTTATTTGTTGTGTTACGGGTTCGGATGTGACGCATGTTATTGAAGTGAAATAAGTCCATTATCAAATGTAAAAAGGAAGATCCACTGAACTAATTATTTTGGTTCACCGAGATAACCTATTAATAGGGCACGGATCTGTATGACCTAAAAACGCCGCTAAGGAAGGTGAGAGAGGAAACTTAGAGGTAGAGTTGTCACCTTTGAGACGAAAGGTCTTTGATTCGATTCCAGGTCATGAGAGTTGATCGTGCACATAATATTGTGCCTGTGGGTTATGTTGGAGTTATTCTGTTCATTCTGATATTCTAATCCCATATTTATTCTTAATCATTCGCTTTCACTAGATGTTCTTTTGTTCTTCCAGTTTTAAAGCAGTGTTTCTCAAGCAGAAAAATGTTGAACTTTTAAAAAAGAAAAGAAAATAAGAGACAGATTGGTCAGTTTGAAGTTTACCGTCTCCTCCACAGCATGGCTATGTAAGATGGACATACAGTTTAACGTGAAATCTAAACCATATGACTTTCCACTGGGAATCGAACACGGATCATCTGCGCAAAGTGGGCGTGCTAATTTTGTTTGTTTACTTATTTAAAATTGGACCCAGTTATTTTCTTGTAGTGACCTTCTAGTCAATATTGTTAGGGCTAGTGTTAAACACCAGCATTAAAATTTCCAATTTGGCCTATATAACACATAAGTAATTTTCTAAAGATGTTTATAAAAAAATGTGATAAAAATTTCCTGTTTATAAATTATATTAGGCTAGGTGAAATGCATGTTCTTTTTTTTTCACAGGAAGAATAGTTTATTCAAAATATTATTAAGATATATTTGAACCGCCTTCCTCCTCTTAGGATACGTATTTAAGTCGAAATGAAATGATCAAATCCCAGCTCGATCCAAGTTCTATGTTCAAAAATTCATTTTAAACGGTTAAACCTTTATTATTATTATTATTATTATTATTATTATTATTATTATTATTATTATTATTATTATTATTATTATTATTATTATTATTATTATTATTATTATTATTTTATGAATACAAAATTGAAGACAAACATATAGAAATTTCCCCCTTTTCCCACATTAAAAATGCAATTTTTCTAAAACGCTGGGATCGTGTCCTCTTTTAATAAGGAATTTGTATACCAAGTTTAATATGAAAGGCTCGTAAAATACTCTGTTTTTGGCGTATCTTTTAAACATCTCCTCTTTCTTATAATGGGCATTTTAATTAAAGTAACATTATGAATACCTAGTTGGAAGCAAATGCTATGTTCAGAAATCCATTTCAAATGGTCTATCCATTTCTCCGCGATTATGAGAGAGACAATTTAAATATAGAGGAAAAATTATAGAAATTGACCCCGTTTCCTCCTAAAAATGATATTTTAGAAATCACTGCGAAACCTGTCCAATTATTTTTTTTAAAGAGGACTTCCTACCAAATTTCATCTTCATATCATAAGGGGGTTACGTGATACTCAATTTTAGGCTTAAATTTTGAATTTTCTCCCCTCACCTACGGTATACATTTTAATAAAAATGATATAATAAATTTCAGTTCGAGATAAGTACTAACCAGGTTCGCTCTGGTACCAGAGCACCCCCTTCCAGAACTTGCGTAGGGATTCTCAGCACTTACTCAAAAAAGAAAAAGAAAAAATGGGGGAAATTCTAATCTGATGCTATATTTCTTAAATGATGTTAGGACCCGATTTTTTCATAGAAGGGTGTAGCGGTAATATTTATAAATATGTATATGTTGATATAAACAACAGTCCGTATCGTATGATATTTTCTTCTATGGCCAGACCTGAACATTTAACTTATTAAGTTTTGTAGCCAGACATGTATCAACATGTTTTTCTAGACAGTTCTGATATAACACATAAAGAAGCCATTAATCATTGATGTATTCTCAATTATAAAGAAGGCATTTTGTGAAAAATAAGAAGATAAATGCAGAAAATCTTCGGAAAATACATCAGTTTAAATATATTTTACCTTCATTGTTATTATTGAATATTTTTAGTGAGTAAACTACATTTTGATTAGTTCCAGAAATCATTATATAACGAACTTAGGACTAATATATAAATGTTATAGGGAAGAAGAGGATATAAGATTTCTTAATTTTTTAACTATAGACAAGCATGTCATTACAATTTACTGCACTGTATACTGTACTGGGTACGCTGCAACTATATGAAAGTAGGTGGTTAAATTTTGTTCTTTTAATTAGGCCTAACTTTATTTGCTTTCTTCCCTTTTAAAATATGTAAATCCGAAGGTTAAAGTGCAGAATGGCTCGACCAGCTCTACGATTAGTCACAACCCTAGAAGTTCCTTAATTACGCTGTCATACTCTCATTCAAGAATACTTTCCACTGTGAAAAAAGAAACTCCATTTTCATTCAAAAATATTTTAAACTCATTTTCGGGACTCAAATTTAAAGATTGACTGGGATAGAATCCCTTAGCCCTGGGAGTACCCTCAGAATGCACGATTGTGCACTGTTAAGGATGGGCATGAGCAAGTTCGAGCGAGTTTTCTTTGAAACTCGACTCGGCTCGATTCGAGAATTCGGCTCAAAAACTTTCCTCCAAGTCGCCTCGAGAACTTGAAAATTTCCTCCAACTCGATTCGAATTTGGAACGAGTTTTGAATCGAGTCAAGCCAAATCGAGTCAAATCCTGTGTGTAATTTCAGGTATTCTCTTCGTATTCTACATAGACAATATAATTGTTACCATATTATTATTATTATTATTATTATTATTATTATTATTATTATTATTATTATTATTATTATTATTATTATTATTATTATTATTATTATTATTATTATTATAACACCGTGTAAAAACATCAAAAGATAGGCAGTTTGTATCTGAATACTAAAAACTAGATGACAGCCGACCTCAGTAATTGTGAAGTCTAGGAGGCAAGGCCATCATTCACGAGGTTCTGAGTTTGAGTTCCGGAGAAACAAGTATTCGGGCTCGAACCAAAAATTGTTAAAAGTTATAGGGCGCCGGTCAAACATGTTTAAAACTGCTCGGCCCGGGTTTAAAGTTGTCGGTTGTTAGCCTAAAACTTCATTTCAAATGTTCCAGCCTCTTTTCCATCATGATGAGACAGACAACACGGAATTCATATATATTCATTAATATCCATATATGTATGTATTATAATGTTATAGCTTAGCCTACTTAATGAACGGATGTAATAAAATCATTATATTAAGGTATGCATACATACAAAACACTACATTACGTCCCTAGCCGGAAATGTAAAAATGGACATAATAGATTTGTCGTAAGATATTACAGAAGATATCCATTAAAACGATTAACCTTCACATTTTACAGTGGAAATTTGAAAGCCACATTGACAATATACGGTAGTTAAGATTTTTCTATCGAATAATTTCGTCAAGGTCTCTTTCCACGTAAGTTTTAAAAGACTAATATAGTGAAAAATGTAACAAATACCACTTTCTGTTAAAAGTCCCTTTACCTGGCTACATTGTTACGCATCAAAGCAATATTAGAGCTATTACTTCATAGATTTCTTAGAAATAGTAAGTAGAAAGCTCAACAAATATTTTCATTCCGAAAAGAATGAAGAAAAGTGAAAAACAGTAAATATATGAATCATCTAAAAACCTGTTTTGAGACTGAAGTGGAATTAGAAGTTTTACTAATACACAAATGATGACATCTATCAAGAGAAGGAAAAACACACTCAAAAATAGGAAATTGAAAAAATGAAGAAGAAGAAGAAGAAGAAGAAGAAAAGGAGGGAAATACAGTAAAATGACAACCACAGACTCTCTCATACAATTATTAAAAAAAAAAAACTGATACTAACATGACTTTCAAGGTCAAGTATGGTTAAATATGTACCTTTCCACAAAATAGATGTACAGTGCTTTTTTCATTATTATTTCTTCGTTAAGTACCACGTATTTTCCAGTTTATAAAAATAATAATAATAACAAGCGAAGATAATAATAAAAACAGATACTGCATATAAATTATTCACCACAAAGGTTTACACAGAAGTAGTAATTAAGTTATTCTGTTATTCTATTTTTTAAAAAAATATGAACTATTGTTGTTTCATCTATATTTCTTGTAAATATCTGCTTCCTCATAGAGAAATATATATATATATATATAATGTGCAATTTTCCATGGGAATCCCAGTTTTTCTAGGCAATATTGAGGTGATTTATGTTATGCACGAATTTTCTCGAGATAGGCACGCTAGTTTCCACTTTTTTTTTTTTTTTTTTTTTTTTTTTTTTTTTTTTTTTTTTTTTTTTAGAACAATCGGCATACCATTATCTCATTTGTTCTACTCTTTCGATCTAGGATGTGGTTACACCACGTGGTTTTGGTGCACAAGGTCTCAAACTCGATTCCCGATGGGTGGCGATCGAAATGTTTGTAATGTTTGAAATGGCATAACTTGTCACTTATTTAACATATTCTGGACGGAGTTTCTTCATCTTAAAGATTATGCTTTGAGAATATGAGCTATTATTATTATTATTATTATTATTATTATTATTATTATTATTATTATTATTATTATTATTATTATTATTATTATTATTATTTTGGGTCTGGAAATGTTTCTTCCACTTTTTTCGATCTTCAGATTCCTCTTTTAACTCCTAATATTTTCTTCTATATTTCAAATCATCAATCAGTTGTGTTCTTCTTCTTCCTATTCCTCGCTTTCCTTCCATCTTTCCTTCTATGGCAGTATGAAGAAGAAAATTTCTTCGCAAGATGTGTCCAATCTAATTGGATTTCCTACGAAAAATGCTGGCTAGAAGTGTTTTCTTCTCTCCTATCCGTTTCAAAACATCTAAATTTGTTACTCTCTCTGTCCATTTTATCTTCTCCATCTTCCTCCAACACCACATTTCGAAGCTCTCTAAATATTTCTTCTCTAACTTCCGTAATATACAAGTCTCTGAACCATACAGTCCAATACTCCATATATAGCACTTAACTAGTTTCTTCCTTAGTCCAATATTAAGGCTGCTAGTTAAGAGTGATCTTTTCTTGTTGAATGCTTCTTTGGCTATGGCAATTCTTCACCTGACCTCTTTGATGTAGTAAGCGTCTCCGTAAAAAAAAAAAAAAAAAAAAAAAAAAAAAAAGTTTAGAATCACTTCCGTCCATACAGTCAAGCGGCGATTTAAACCCCCGTGCCACTGAGAGGTTAAAGTTTAGGTCTTATTCTATATAATCTTGCTACAGGCCCGTAGCCAGCCTCAAAATGTAGGGGGGCTGATACAAACATATTATAGTTCATTACCATATTATAGTTCATTTGCAAGCCTACCGTGAAAATTTTGGAAGATCCAGCAAAATTTTAGGGACGGCAGCCCCCCCAGACCCCCTGGATACGGGCCTGTCTTGCTATTGGGAAAGTAAATTAATCAATCAACGTTGGTGTACTTAAAAATATCTCTTCGGAGGCTTCTTAAATTTCGTATTTCTCATGCGAGCAACGTATCGCGGCCATCTTAGACTCTAAATTTTACTATTCGTATAGTTTCGCAAATGATAACTATGTAACTTGATAGTAATCAAGGAAGTAAAAATGAAATATTTCAGTTTAACGTCCCACGATTATGCCCTTTTGGCTGAGGTTGGTGATGATTTAGGCTAGTCAATGATGATGGAAAAATTGTAAGAATGAGAATGTAGGAGGAAACGGGAGTTCCCCGAGAAAACTCGCGGACACCATGTTGTCCAGCGCAAAGTTGCTTAACCAGGTATTAAACCATGGACTCCATACGCATCAAAGGTAAGCGCTCTACCACTTTTTTTTTTAAGTTAACTGACTCACCGAACGTGTCTCAGTAACTTACTTTAACTACTTATTACTAATTTTACTTGCTTTACTCGTTTACTGACTTTTCTAATCTCCTCGAACGACAGGGACACGAACACAGAAACATCGAGTACAGTTAAAATCACAAAGGCTCTCCCACCGGGAATCGAACCCAGAATCCCGTTCACCAAAGGCGCACGTGCTAGCCACTAGACCAGCGGGGAGGGCACCACTCAGCCACAGTGGCCCCCTTAATCAAGTAATTCCTTCAAGTTTGTTATTCTTACCTGAAAACTTCTATGTAAACTATAGTAAGATCTGACTCGTCTCACCAATATTAGTTTCCACTCTCGTTGGCTTACTTAGCAGGTCCTGAGTTCAATTCTCGATGAGAGGCCATCGTACGCGCTATACTGGCTCAGATCCTACTTTAAACTGTAGGTCCTGTCCTATTTAGCCTTCTTGCGTATTTACGATGACGTCTTTGTTTTTTACTCAGTTGCTTTCTATGGAGAAATATATTTCTGTTTTCTTTTAAATCAACAGCAATTTTAATGTTTTCATTTTGCTGATTTCTTCTTTGTCGAATTAAATGTCCCTTCTTTTTTCAAAATGAATTTAATATATATAAGTTATGTACCGTATTTAATATTACTTAAATTATATTCGATATATATACAGGGTGAGGCAAAAGTCCACCACTACTCTTATAGTTTTGGAAGAGCTTGAGGAAAGGTGACGAAACTTGGATGTGAGTAATTGGGATGGAGGCGCACTAGTTGGTGCCATTTCACACCATTGCGGCCATCTTGAAATCCACCATCTTGAATTCTGGTACAATATTTCAAATGGGAAGGATAGCATACGAAACATGATTTTAGGCTAGAATTTCACCAAAAATATGAATCTGATGTTATTTTTCACCTAAATTTAATCAGTAATGAAATTTTGTGAAATAAACATTGCACATGGTTTCTACAAGATATGCTCTATATGTTCCCCGTCGTGTGCAACATAGAATGCAAGACATTTTTTCCAGTCCTGTTGGATATGTAATAACACTTCCGACGTCATAGAGTCACAATCGTGCCTGATTCGTTGTTCGAGGTGTCGGAGATCTGTGTGTTTTTTTTAAAGATACTCTCACAGTAAAAAGTCGGGCGAACGAGGTGGCCACTCAATGGACTCTCGACGACCAATCCAGTGTATATCTAAAAATCCAATATAATTTAGTACTCAAGAATATGGGGGTCGTCTTTCTTTCGGGATGTATGATACGGAGCTTTTCTTTACTGAACGGAATCACAAGCTTCCGGTTTGAACATTCGCAGATTAATTAAACCATGCAGTGAGGGAGAATAAGGCAGGGCTGCAGGTGAGCAACCAGATTTTCTGTTTTGGGAGAAGAGTGTTCCAAAGTTTGGGAGGTGGTCCAATGCAACAATACAGTATAGTATGGAATCCATGTTAATCTACACGTTGAAAGACGATAGGCACTTGTTAAGTACTGCCAACTATAGAATTAGATTATTTTTATAAGAAAAGAAGGATTAGGGTAAAGTGCCCATATTTCGGATATTTTTTAAAAATTAACCATAGGATCATCTCTTTTCATCTTAGGTTGCTAAACATTTAAACACAACTTTTAACCATATGTCTTCCATTTTTTTAAAAAAAAAAAGTATTAACACATCAAGATGTACATTACTTAAAATAAAGTCTAAAATGCAAATGTGTCAGTTTCTGTCATCTCAAAATAGTGGTTCAGATTTTCAGATAGCATTGCTTTCTAATTTCGGATATTGATTTGCGAACTTACTTTTGCCTTTTCAAGCAGAAATCACAGCGAAAACTTTTGCACGCATCTTTTTTCAGGTATTCCATTGCATAGCTCATGAGCCCATAACATACATATGATACAA
This sequence comes from Thermobia domestica, assembly GCF_964235325.1. Taxonomy (NCBI): domain Eukaryota; kingdom Metazoa; phylum Arthropoda; class Insecta; order Zygentoma; family Lepismatidae; genus Thermobia; species Thermobia domestica. Next base: position 256,524,789 of record NC_137464.1, read on the forward strand.
CGCATCCAAATTTCTCAATTCTTGTCATTCCTGTAAGTTTGTCTAAAATAAATTCACTCTTTCTTCATCAAGTGATTTATCCTCGCTAGAATTTTCGCACATAGATTTTTTTTTTTAAATGTCAGCCTTAACTTGGCACGTTTCATAGGAGGGTTTGTATCTGAGAAGGAGATTTTGTTTTGTTTATAGCCGTCTTAAATTTGAGTGAACTTTCAGCACGGCTTGTTTTCCTTGTTTTACATTGAGATAGTGAACTCGTCAGTTTTTCCTTACAAGGAAAGCTAGTTATGACACTAGCTGTTCCAGGTCTTAAGCTAAACTTTTACCGGTCGAGAGTCTCGGAGGATTCTCAATTTGGAAAGAAAAAAAATCTTGATGAGTTTTGTTGGCTGAGATTTTGGAAGAGTAATCATTATTAGAACTTTAGTATTTTATCATTTCTTTGGAACACTTTATTTCCTACATTGCTCCATTATTCTTAGGAATTATTAACAATGCAATGTATGATATGTATAATGTTATTTCCCATTTTGCCTAGAGATTTCACGCGTTGCATATAGTGCCTAGGCATTGTTAACAATATCTGATTTCCTACTTTCGCGGTAATATATATACTGTTTTCCTATGTATAGTGTGTATTCTATATTTACTCGTTAAATGTTCTACCTAATGGGCTTTCGTCCTAGTTAAGAAAACTTTTGGTGGTCTTTTGTAATACTCTCCTATTCACCACTGATTGTGAACTCTCTATCATTGTGCAGTAAAAAGAATATTTGACATACTGTTGTATGTATAAATGTTGAGTTGATTTTGAGTTTAACGTCCCTTTCAGCAGCGAGGCTATATAAGACGTGAACCTATTGATTAACGTGGAATCCGAACCACATGAGCTCCCGCCGGGAATCGAACCGGGGTCTCCCACCCCAAAGGCGCGTATGATAACCGCTTAGCCACAGAGGAGCTCATTGTATGTATAAAGTACAGCATGTTCCTTAAATTATCAAATGTTATAAATTTAACTAGAAAAGTCATAGGCGTAATTCGTTCAGTTTCTCCGGTGAGATTTCCCATCATGGGGGATTTTTTAGGCTATTCCGGCCCGACCCCCTGTAATGGCATCACTGGTTATTATTAGTTGATTGATTTTGAGGGATTAAAGAGTATCAGCAATGGTTATTTATCCGTCACAGTGAAAACTGAAACGGTGTTAAGATGATTACTAATTAGTATAGCAACCCACTTCATGCTTTATTTTTTGTTCAATTATGCTCTTTTTTTTAATTGTGCTTTATTATGCTTTCTTGTTAATTTCAATCATTGTTTTACATTAATCGTGTATAATCTATAATATTTACTATACATTAAATATTCTAAATACCTTGATCTATTTATTAATGTTTTATGCAACTAGTTTCTTTCATATTTAATGATTTTTTTCTTAAAGCACTGTAAAGAAATATGCTTTTTACTGAAGTCAGTTTTTTATCACTTGTGTGCGTCTTACAGGTGCATACATACAGAAAATAAAAGTAAAAGATGGCACCAAAAATTACAGAAAATGCTCAGTTCAAGAGGTGCACATAATAGAAACGAAAATAAGCTTTTTTATTGTTGCATTGTTACGTTCTCAAGGATTTTGCATTGTAAATATTGGTTTTAAAAATATATTAATACTTATATTAATACAATTTTTAAACTTGCAGTTAAACAGAATTGTCCAAGAATTGTCCTAATAGAAGTTTCCAGTATTTTAAGTTACGCTTTATGCTTTATTTTCTAAAATTATGCTTTATTATGCTTTTAAAATTAGTTTCTTCTAGACCCTTAGACAAACATAACCATGTTCAAGGTACCAACCATATGTGTAAACTGCTGTTATGCTTTTTATGTTTTTGGGTTGACCTAATATTTAGTGTAATCAATATTATATTATATCGTCAAAAGATTTCATATCATCATAATAAAAATGTATCTTTTGGTGTTATTATTATTACTATTAATTAATTATTATTTTTATAATACAATTGTATTATTTATGGTGAGCTCATATCCAGCTAGCTTTTCTCCGCTTTTGTATTAAAGTAGGCAGTGGCGTATTTACGATTTTGTTTCGGTCGGGGGCCTTTCCTAACTTTCAGTGGGGCTTTGTCTGAAAATGTGAAAATTCAGCAAGATATTTCTTATACTTTACTATAGTAAGTAAGATTTCGGGGAGCGCTTAAGCCCGGAAGCCTCTCCCCTAAATACGCCACTGAATGTAGGTAAATTTATGTCCGGTGAGCTTGTGTTCGCGATTCCACATCTAGATAACCTGTGAATGGAGGGCACGGTTGGTCAGTGGCAGACCGCTCGCTCACCTCTGATGTGTTCTTGGAGTTCTTGGTTCGATTCCCGACCAAATAAGTTTGTGGTGGATAACATAATGTCCATGGGTTTTCTCGAGGTACTCCCGTTTCCTTTTACTTTCTCATCCCACTAATTTTCTATCATAGCCTCCCTTAACCTAAAGGGCATAATTATGGGGCGTTAAACTGTCAGATTACATTTTGATAACTTGGAAAATGTAAATTTGTATCAAGAATCACAAGATCTCCCAAGAAGCACTTGGTATTTTAAGAATTAATCCATTATAATACCGAGGTCTTACACGTGTGTACTTTCTTTTCTTTTAGGAAGAGAAATATTTATGGTGCTCTTCCCTTGAACTCTGTCAGCCCCATGCTATTAATCTGAAACAATTTAAAAAATAATAATAATAAGTGAAAGGGGAAATTCCCGCACTGCACAGGTAACGAACTCTTTCCTACCTATTAAAAAAAAACATTAAAAAAAGAACGAAACAAGTGAGCCAAAAACCATCTGGCGTTCTTGGTATTAGCAACATTGCAAAATGCACGTGCGTTTGACTGTTGTTGATCCGATGAGGAAGTGTCTGGTTCAGAAACCAGACGCCAGATAACCAATAGACGATCGACAGAGTTCTTCAGGGAACGGAACAACATATTTACATATTGCAAGAGTTTAAAGAGTACATACAGAATATATTATGAGTCAACGTATTTTGTAAACTGATCTCACGTGGACACGCAGGTTTCTCACAATGGCCAACGGCATGTTTATGATTTCAAGGCAGTGATAAAGAGTACATTACCTCATTAATAATATTCACAATAAACCAGCCGATTTTTTCTAGGGGGAGGGGGGCAAGCATTAATATTTAGGCCCCGTAGAAAAGGTGTTCGGGGCCCCTAGAAAAGATGTTTGGGCCCCCGCATAATTCGAAAATATGCGCCTTCTTTCCATCTATCTCTTACTTTTTGTGGGTCCCCCGGAGCCTGTGGGCCCTCCCACACGTCAAGGTCTGTGGCGCCATTGGCCACGCCCCCGGGCCTGTTCCATACATGACAAATTAATTAAAGGAAGAATATTGACGAATCTCAAAGCCATACGAATAAATATTGTTTCTAGGACCCCTAATAGTAGACATTTTTTACTGAAATGGTCCCAGGAGTCATTTTTGTTTTATTTAGCTTTTGTGTGTTGTTTATTTTTTATGTAATGTGTTGAACTTGTTTAATGCTTCATTTATAATTTCATGTTCGTATTGTATGTGGAGTAAAAAAAATGTCTTAAAGTGGGCCCCCCTTCGAACGGCGAAGAGCTTTCCTGGGGAAAAGTTGCCCTCTGCTCCCCCACAAGTTACAGTTCTGCAATAAACTCTGTAATTAATGATACGGTCTTAATATCAAGAGGGACTATGTCGTAACAGTATATATAATCTTAACTTCGAATCCTGTAGGAAGAGTTTATATTCAGTTATTTAATATGAATGAAGAAAGTGGGAGGAAACGGGGAAATCCAGAACCCCGAGGAAACCCACGCACACGGTGTTTGTCCACCACAGAATTCACTTGGCGGGGGCTGGAATCGAACCCGGGACCCCAAGCACCAGAGGTGAACGCTCTACCACTGAGCCACCGCGGCCCAGGAAAATTAAGAGGATTTGGCAAATCACAGTTATCGAAATGATAAAATGAAAATTAAATCTTTCAATTTAACGCCCACATTTATGCCCGTTGGGTTATGGCAGATGATGATTAGAGCAAGTGAATGATTATGGGACAATTGGATGGAATGAGAATGTGGGAGGAAACAGGAGTACCCCGAGAAAACCCACGGACATACTGTTGTCTGCCAGAAATTTAGTTGGTCGGAATCGAAATAGGGACTCCATGCACCAGAGGTAAGCGCTCTATGAGTGAGCACCGTGTCCCCTATCAAAATAATAGATAGCAATGTTACAGTAGTTACAGTATAAACTAATAGATAGATAACTTAGATATAGATATATCGTATATATAGATATAGATATTTTTAAGCTTCAAATTTTTTGACAGAATTTGCAAAACCAAAAGAATTTGGACTGAATAAAAACAAGAATTTCCGATAGTCATTATTTAATTTTTTCGTGGATATGGTTTTAATCCGTTAATGTTGATTCTAGATATTTGAAAAGTGTCTACTTTCTCGAAAGTATTACTTGATATCAGGGGTAAAAATGAAGGGGAACGCGGGGTTATGCCATCTCCCCACTTCCAGAAAATATCTGTGTCGTCCCCACACTTTCTAAAAAAAATACAATGGGTAAAGGTAGAGCTCCTCCGTGGCTGAGCGGCTAGCGTACGCACCCTTTGTCGTGGGAGGCCCGGGTTCGATTCCCGGCGGGAGCTCATATGGTTCGGATTCCACGTTAATCAGTAGGTCCACCTCTCATATAGCCTCGCTGCTGAACGGGACGTTAAACTCAAAATCAACTCAACTCAAAATTAAGAAAAAATGAAGGTATATATTTTGTACGTAAATTTACAAAACGACACAAGAAAGGCTTTCCCAGAACCGAGACGAGAGGCGAGATTATTGTTTCGTCGGCAATATTACCGGTAGCGATGTCTTCCCTTCTTTCTGCCCTCAAGTCAAGTAACTTTAAACTTCAAAAGTTAAGTAATTGCGACACTTGGATTTTATTGTTTAAAATTTTTGGAAAAAAGGCAGAGTAACCAAACTTTTCTTGTGCTGTCGAGTGATATAATGTTCAGTAGTTTAATTAAAGATTGATATGTTTCAAATTTAAGATATATGCCTGGGTTCTTGAAGACTAAGTACCTCACAAATTTTAATTGTATCATTTCTATTTTGCGGCTATACTTTTTGCTTGCAGGGTTACAGATTTCGGCAGCGTATTCTAGTTTTTATCGTTATACGTATATCGTTTTTAATGCAGTATCTTGTTACTTGAAATCCCTTCCAGTTCTTATCGTACATTCCACATTTCTATAAGTTTCCCGTCTCTGAAATTGCAATTGATTGGTTGAGGTTTGCACTTAGATTTTTCATCAGGATCGAGGCTATAGAATGAGATGTATAGTTTATAAAGTGGAATTTAATTGAACCCAGTGGCGTATTTACGATTTTGTTTGGGGGAGGGGCTTTGCTAGCTTTCGAGGGGGGGGCTTTGCCTGAAAATGTGGAAATTCAGCAAGATATTTCATATACTTTACTATACTAAGTAAGATTTCGGGGGGGCCTCAGCTCGGAAGCCCCCCTAAATACACCACTGATTGAACCACTATGTAGTGCGGAAGTGTAGTGCAGTCAAATATCAACATTGAATTATTCAACACACTAGAGTCTCTTACTTATCCCTTTCTTTATACTTTGAACTCCTACCAGACATGACAGGGGCATGAATATTGAAACATCCAAATCAGTTAGAAAAGACCACGTTCTTCGTAACATTCGAGCCGACTATTGGTTTTTGCCTCACGGTTACCAGCATATCCAATCACTGGTGTTAACCACGAGACGAAATGAGGAATTTCACGAATGCCATGAGCAACAGTAGTTCACCAGTCTCAGATTACAGTGGTTTAGTGTTACATGATAAAATTTATAAATTAAGAGGCCTCATCACTGCGAAATTAAAATACCGCTAATTTTACAGTAATTATGAGATATCTTCAAATAGAAAAAAGATAATCGAAAAGTGGAACAAGACCTCCCTAGACAATATTATTTTTCGTGAGATACCGTTATCAAGACTCACTTATCTGCTTTCGATTTCCAACCATTTAGAAAATCGGCATTTATTTTCGCGTTTCTAAATAACTGCATACGTAAAGCTACTAGGTGACTCGTGATAACGGCACCTCATGCAAAATAACGTCGTCTAGGGAGGTCTTGATCCACTTTTCGATTATCTTTTATCTATTTGAAGATATCACATAATTACTGTAAAATTAGCGGTCTTTTAATTTCGCAGTGATAGGGACTCTTAAGTGATTATACAAATACAATCAATGGCGGATCAAGCCCGGAGCCGGACGGCCTAGGCCCCCCAGTTTTTTGATTCACAAAAATTTGAATCTATTACTTATAGAGTTTTAAAAGTTTATAGTAAACTCATGATATACCTATCACAGTCTGGGTTCTGTCTGCTCTCCCTCCATCCCGTTTTTACCTTATAGATCCGCCACTGAATAAAATGAAGAGCGTTTCTCAACGTTTGAAGATACGCAAACTCATTACACAATATACTACAATAGTAATACATTGTTTGGATGTTGTTATATCACACCCTCCGTGGACTTCCAGTGACGAAGAAGGGTTGTGGTAACTTCTAGATAAAGTTAAAAAAAACTAAGCAGTTAGCGTACTCGCCTTTGGCGTAGGAGACCCGGGTTCGATTCCCGGCGGAAGCTCATGTGGTTCGGATTCCACGTTAATCAATGGGTCCATGTCTGATATAGCCTCGTTGCTGCACAGGACGTTAAACTCAAAATCGACTCAACTCAACTCAAAATTAAGAAAAAATGAAGGTATACATTTTGTACGTAAATTTACAAAACGACACAAGAAAGGCTTTCCCAGAACCGAGACGAGAAAGAAATTTTCCAGAATCGAGACGAGACGAGATTATTGTTTCGCGAGCAATATTACCGGTAGCGATGTCTTCCCTTCTGTCTGCCCTCAAATAAAGTAAATAACACTACCCTTTTCGTAATTACAAATACAGGATGTTTCAAAATCAATATCGGGGTTTTGAAGGTTTTGTAGTATATTATTACAATTAACTTACAATTATGCGTAATACATAAAATAAAAGAGCAACTCAAATAGTTTTGTATGCATGCATGCGCATGCACTGTTTCTTCTGTCTGCCGTTAGAAAGCGCTAGTAGCAAAGATGGCGACTAGTGACCATAAAGCTGTTTGTATTTTACATTTTGCGAAGGCTGACTCTGTAGTTACAGTGCAACCGTCTGTTTGGAGAATTTTAAGCAGATGCTTACAACTACGTCCTTATCGTCTGTAGTTGCTACAAGCTCTAAAGCCTATAAACTTCGGTTTGCGTGTCAACTATACAAATGAAATGCTGCTGCATAAGGATAAAGATTTTCTGGAGATCGTGTCATCTTCAATGATGAATCTATATTTCACTTAAGTGACGATGTGAACACTCATAATGTTCGCATTTGGAGATCTGCAAATCCCCACGAGATGGTACAGTTGCAGCGAGATTCTCCTAAATTGAACGTGTTTTGTGCCATAGAGCGGAAAGTTTATGGGCCTTTCTCGCCTATCGACTCAATGTGTGCCGTGTAACGAATGCTACTCACATTGAACAGTTCTAGCAAAAACAGTTTGAGTTGTTCTTTCGTTTGATGTATTATTTATAATAGTACATTAAATGTAATAAATACTACAACCTTAAAATCCCCATATTTATTTTGAAACACCCTGTATTATAAACAAGGTAATTAAAGGGGTACTGCATACGTAACCAACTACGTAACTTTCAAATAAAAAAATCGTAGTAATATAAATTTTGTTTTCTACCACTGTAAGAGACAAAGCATAAGTCGATGTTCCGAATATGCTTCTGACGTCAGTGGATACACTGATACAGAGATTGTTAAGTTGCGTACTTTCTTTCCCAGCCGCTTTTAGACTTGGACAATAAAAGTAAACATGCGGGTATAAAAGGCATGGGAACATGTTTACACGTAAGATATCAATTGGAATATACGTACAACGAATTTTTTTGTTATTATTGCAATTTAAGTAACAGTTTTCATATTTAAACTAAGAATTTAACATTTTTAGCCATTCTTTGCACTTATCATCCAAGGAAATCTATTATTTCATATTTTTATTTTTATTTTTATAACCTTTCCTTTGGTAAACCAAGTTGTCTGAAGAAATGACAGCCTGTCATGAGTGGAAAGAAGAAGAAAGTGGATAGTTTGATTATTTCCGCTAGGTATCATTACTGGGAAACATCCAATGGGATACGGTTCTCTTAAAGCTTCACTTATAAGGTAAGCACAGAAATAGGAAAGCAAAATTTTCCTGAATTAAAGACATTTCAACGCATAAATTGTGATTTGGATTGCCAAACAATTAATTGTGAGTGAATCGGACCGATATGCGTTAATTATTATGACAGCATTTTTCTGTGTGAAACAGATCTTCTAGTTTTACTGTGGTGATACGTTTAGTCGACTACAAACCCAGAAACATCGTACAGAAATGTGTGGACGAGTGACACAAGAATATACTGCATAAAGTAAAATTCAGGAAATAAACTGCATCAAAGTACGTTTTTTGACATATTGTCGATGATTACGGACATTTTAAATGCATATACGCAGCGCTAATAAGCTTTTCTATGAGGGAACCGGCTTTTACATACTAAAAACATACCAAAGGTCTGGTTTCTGATTATGAAAGCATTAATAATAATAATAATAATAATAATAATAATAATAATAATAATAATAATAATAATAATAATAATAATAATAATAATAATAAGTATAATAATAAATATATAAGTAAAAATGCTTATAGTACAAAGAAAGTATATCTGGACACCCCTTTTATTTATGCTCTTCGGAACTCCACAAGTCTGACAACTTGGTGGCTCAAGACCAGGACGCCATGCCCCTAACAGCTATTATCAATAATATAACTGAACATCTACAAGTAACGTTGAAGTTAGCTCAAAGAAAAGGAAAATTTTGAAAAATAAAATGAAAACAGAAAAGAAATGCTTAAGAGAGAGAAAAAAAAAACCTAGGAGAATACAAATAGTAGATTATCTATTCAAGATATGATGCTCTTCGGGATTTCAGAAGATACACCGTCCTCACGGTTCAAAATGTTATTCATTATGACTTTAATATTTATGACCTTAATGTATACATAACTTTATTAGACTTTAATACTTATAACTTTAATATTCAATAATTAAATTTATGTATACATTAAGGTGTAAGTATAAAGCAAATTCATTTTGAATAAAAGCTGCCGGCCACCACACTAAAATTTCTCGATCCAATTCCTTAAAACTAAATCTTGTTGTATTGCAGGTGTTCATGAAACACTTTCTTGCAAAATTCAAACAAAATTCTAATGCGATTTTGGTAAACTTCACCAAAATAAAATTCATTACCGAAAATTAAACTATCCTTTGTAGATTTTTCCATAAGAAATAGCTTATGCCATATGGTACGGTTATTAATGAAATATTTGTTTACAAAATAATATCAAGAGCTCCTTCGTGGCTTAGCGGTTAGCGTACGCGCCTTTGGCGTGGGAGACCGGGGTTCGATTCCCGGCTGGAATTCTTGTGGTTTGAATTCCACGTTAATAAGTAGGTCCCGTCTGCCTTGCCGCTAAAAGGAATGTTACACTCAAAATCAACTCAACAACTCAATCAAAATAATAACAAAATCGCACGAGGGTATTTTACAAAAATGGTCAAAAAGAAAAAAGAAAAAAACAAGAGCAAACTACCCCTTGTGGATAATCTCATGAAAATGATTTATGCAACATAATAAGAATAATAATGAAATATTTATTTAAGAAATATGACCAAAATCGTCTGAGTTGCTTTTGGGAAAGTTGTCTGAAGAGAAACTTATCGCCCAAGAGTACAGTACCCTTTGATATCTTTTCGTTAAGAAATAAATTACACAACATTATAGAGGTATTAAAGAAATATTTATTTATGAGATATAAACAAAATGACCTGACTCGTTATTGGGAAAATTATCCGAAAATAAATTACCCCTCAAATATAAAATACCCTTCGTAGATTTTTTTTTCAGCACAAAAGAGTTATGCTATATTGTTAAAAATTAATTTCCTTGATTTACTCGAAAACCACGCATAAGAATTGATCGTATTGCTAAGCTCGATGTGATATATCGACTACCATTTCTCGTTTTTAGACAATATTATTAGTTTAAACAAGACCAGAAAAATTCGAGACGAGACGAAAATGTTTCCGTTATTTAAGACGAGACAAGAAAGAATTATTTAAAAAATAGAGACTAGACTTTTACAAAATTTACGAAGCGAGTCGGGAAATAAGGTAAGGCAATACTACATACGCATAAAATGAAGTTTAACTTTGTGTGTTACATCATCATCCATTACGATCAATTCAGTTTTCATGACGTGCTATACAAAAACAGGAATCGACCTGTAGGAATTTTGAATCACTTCATTTCGATGAAACAATCCGTACGAGCTTAGATATGATCACCAATATTCATCCATATAGATTTTATACGAATGGGAAAGGAACGGTTTTCTCCGTGGTTCTGCAACCCTCCTTGATTAGCTGCTCTGCGGGATTGCTTACTGTCCAGGATAAAAAAAATTAATAAATCTGTAACTGCAAATGAGAAAAAAGAAAGAAATCCGAGAAAAGTGAGTGCCCGATTCTGAAAATATACTGGAGCACTTCTGCACTTCTTGTACACGTAATCCCCTGCTTAATTTCTCATGGGAGAACCTGCCTCGGATACAAATCCGAGTATTTTTTTCCTATGGCACTTCAAAGAGTAGTCTGCTATATTTTCATTGATGAAAGGCAATGGTTCTCAACGTGGACGTTAAAACCCCCGCAAGGAAGTGTTCCCGTTTCTAAAGTCAACGCAGGAACAAAAAGGATAGATTGGTGGATGATAGACTATTTAGTCGGCGTTCAAGCATTTTATAATCTGTTAAGACTTTTTTTCTTATTATTGTTCGAAAGGCATTATGTATTTTATAAAGTACCAAAAGTTCAGACTTCTTTTACAAATAATAATAATAATAATAATAATAATAATAATAATAATAATAATAATAATAATAATAATAATAATAATAATAATAATAATAATAATAATAATAATAATTATTATTATTATTATTATTATTATTATTATTATTATTATTATTATTAGTAGTAGTAGTAGTAGTAGTAGTAGTAGTAGTAGTAGTAGTAGTAGTAGTAGTAGAGTAGTCTACATTAACAAAAAATATGCAACCGACATAAAAATTCGGTTATTATATCTTTAAAAAGTGGGTCAAAGAAACGTTCGTTGGTACCTTTCTTTGGGAAAGTGAAGGTGTGTAGGCGTATGTTTAAAAAAATAGAAAAAAATGCATTTTTCGGAGTTTTGGTTTCCTTTGATGGCTTAAAGTTTTCAAATCAATCTTTAAATGGAAAGAATTAGCTAAGTGAGGGTCGTGCTAGATGGTATGGTGGCAGGAAAGGAAGGGAGGGGGTGAAGGAGACGAATTAATTGACAATATCAAAACAGAGAAATCGTACGTGAAGAACAAGAGATTAGCTCAAGACCGTAGAGCATGGAAGCTTCTTAGTTGCAGCAAATGACCTGCCAATAATTGCAGAATGCCTATGAAGATTTATTATACATATTCTTTAAGACTGGTTTTAAGAATTGAAACCTTTCTTTGGTTCTTAGACTGTTTCGTCCAGTCTTACGTTCAGCCTTGTGCGTGGGTGGTTTGGGTTAAGATAACGGTGGCGCTCAGGACAATTGCACTCAATCAAGGGGGCGCTAGGCTCTAACAGATTGAGAACCACTGGTGAAATGGACACTAAACTCTAATCAATACCATAACTTCACAAAGTTCATAGAAGTGATTTACGAGGAAGGATCAGAAACTAAGGTTACAAGGCCGATATTTCTGTTATAAAGGATTGTGCGGTAATTTTAATACATGGAGTTGGCAACTGTGCAGAATTTCAGCCATCCGCCATCCACGGGGCTAGTCGTAGGTAAACACAAATGGCGACTCGTTTGGAAAACTGGTCTCACGAAGAAGTCCGTTCAGTTATTTATATTTCTGCGGGTGAAAAATGTAATCGTGGCTGATATTCACCGGGAGCTGCTAGAGGTTTACCGAGAGATTGTAATGTCTCGGCCAGGACTTCTCACCGAGGACGTCATCTTCCTTCACGACAACGCGCTCTCGCATACAGCCCAGGAGACCACCACGCTGTTGAAGCAGTTTCGCTGGGACATCATAGACCACTCTCTGTACAGTCCGGAATTCACCGCAAGTGACTTTCACCTGTTCCTGCACTTGAAGAAGCACCTAAGAGACCGTCGCTTCGCTTCAGACAAGGAGGTAAAAACACTTCATGACAACGTGGCTGAACACGCAGGGGCAGGACTTTACCAGGAGGAAATCTTTAAATTCATTCCACGATACGATAAGTGCCATAACCGATAGAGAGACTATGTCGAAAGATAACTACTGTATGTACTATCTTATTGTTGCCTATATTGATTGTATGAAATAATATATGTACACTCATGTCCAAAATTATTGTCGCATATCTATAATTGTGTTGCTGTTGGAATATAATTTTGTAATGAATTTGCCCAATATTTCTTTATAATGTTAGTATGTGTATAATCGCGAAAGACATGTATGCAGCAAATTTCATGTCAAAGGAGCAGTAAATAAGAACAATAAAACGAAAATAAAATTTTTTCGTCCATTTAGCAACATTTGGTTTACTCATTCTGTCTTTCGTATTTATAATTCTTTTCCTGTGAAATTTACCACAAATATACATTTCCCGATTTAGTATCAGTATTAAAAGTACCCTGCAAAATCATTATCAAATTATACTTTTACAAGAAGACAGTTATGGATATACGACAATCATTTTGGACATGAGTGTACATTTCACTACAGTCTTTGTAACCCTACTCTTTGATCACTCCCTTTATGAAAACACATGTTTTCTTTAAAATCTTTGAAATGAAGTAAACTCGTATAGTTAAATCTAACTAGTATGAATTTTAACGTCGTATAGTTATGCCCTGTACCCTAAAGGAAACGGATGATTAACGAAAAGTGAATGGTTATGAAAAAAATGATGGGATGAGGATGTGGGGGTAAAACGGGAGAAACCTTAGAAAACCCATAACACGATATTCTCCACCAGCAACTCACTCGTCCTGGAATCGAATCAGTGACCCCTTGTACCAGAGATGAATGATATGCTGCTAACTCACTCTACCCCAAATGTATTGCGAGAAACATCCTCTACTAAGTTTTGCATCAACATCAAATACATTTAGCAAAATAATTTTCTTTTTCTAAAGCGAGATAATAACGTATAATTTTAGTTGGGAAAACACGCATAAATTTTCCATAGGCAATCAAGGCTTACGACTTCATATTCCTTTTTTCTCAGTTTTTTTCCCTTTAGTTTGAATATTACTAATTATTAATTGCTTCTTTTTATACTTTATTTTTAAAAGAAAAAATCGGAGAAGCAAATTGATACAGAAGGCTAATAAATCAATTTCGTGTGAAGCAGAAGTTAATGACGTCAACAACCTATTTTATATCTTCTCCTTGACAAGCAGTGGTACCAACTCACTTTCACGTCAACAGACAGGGTAATAACATAAAAAAAAAAAAAAAAAAAAAAACGTAGTATACTAATAGGCTCTTTTTAAGATGAAAAGTGGAGAAATTTTAAGCGGAAAGAAACAAGAATTTTAGGAATGATCCAAGAAAAAATGCATAAAAAGATTGCAAGCTTGACAAATAATTATTTTTTGGATCAGGGGCCACAAAATTTCTCAACGGCCCCAAAATCGAGTTTTCGTATCTTTTGCGGAATAAGCATATCATAATGAGTTAAGTGATAGTTTGTGTTTGGCTACTCTATATGTAGTTCTCCAGATATAAGGTATATAAGAAAATTTTTGATTCAAATATAATAGATCTTTTGATTACGTCCTTATAATCTTTTGATCCAAATAAAATGTGATTACTTGTAATTGTGTTCCTATTTCACTGAGAGTTGAAACGTCAGGATCTAGTAATAAGGAGAGATCTAAACTGTATATCAGATTGTTCTGCCTAGCGCTGCTCACGACACGAGACGAGAAATAAAGCTTTCTCATCTCATTCTCGAAAACCTTTTCCCGTCTCGTCTCAAAAATGTCATCTCCCTAAATTTCGTGAGATACTTCATTTTTGACAAAAATAAATTAAACAATCTTTTTTCAACTGTTTATGATAAGTATTTTTTTTTAATCCTTGCTTTTTGTCCCTTGCTTTCGTCATAAAGGGAGTTTCCTCTCCAAATTTCAGATTTCTAGACATAATAGCAATTCCTGGGCCTTGATGAGTGACAGGACCGGCCCTGGGCAATTTGCTGCCCCGTGCAATGACATAATTTGCCACCCCCCTTTCTGCAAAAGGAACAAATCGTAAAAGCCACCCTCTGGCTTTCTGAGTGCAAGGCTTTGTAAGTATGCTACCCCATTATGAACAACGAAGGCGAGGGAAAGTACACTCGCACTCAGAAAAGCCCAAACACTACAAATTCAATCTCGTGTTTTTTTTTTTTTTTAATAATCTATTATGTTAGTGACAGATAATGCAAACACGTCTGTAGAGGAAAGATGGTTACCCTTTTTATGGAATTCAATATCGAGCTGCATTCTGAATATATCAGTTTGAAATTCCAGTGAAACTAGCTCTTCTATCTTTATTTCTTGATTTTCTTTCTACGTCTGTTAATTAAAACCAACTTGTTCCCACCCTCAATAATAAGGAACATGTTTGTGACAAAGATAAGATTAGTTTTCATATCAAAACTGGATAACTAACTAAATGGAACAGGTGTTCGCTACTGTTCAAGAATTGAGTTCTGGTATTTGACAACAATTAAGCAATTCACGCTGAGATTTGTTTGACCATGTGACCATGTGTCCTTAAACTAATGCGACCTAAACATAATTTATGAATGTAGTATTCAAGTAGAAGGCTAGCTTAGTAAATTTAACTACCATTATCATGAAGTCTGTTTCGAACAAGAAATATTTATTTTAAATAATACAGTTATGTCACATTTTGATGCCCCATGCAAATGCACATTTTGGGCACATGATAGAACCGGCCTTGGTGACTGAATTATTTTTATTTGAAGTCCACTAGGCGGGAGCTAGAATCGAACCAGGGACCTCACGTACCAGAAGTGAGCGCTCTACCTCTGAACGTCAGCAAAATCCCGTTGACTTTTTATAGCAATGTATGAGCTACACTTTGGCCCGATCCTTTTAGCGCCTTTTTCACTTCCATAATGTATACTATAGCGTCCTTCAATGCTTAATGTTTTGTTATATAACAGGCACATCGGTTCCTCTTCCTCTTTTAAGTCTGATACTCGTGCTACTTTTGCTCATTATTTTCATTTTTTTTTCTTTTAGTATTTTTCAAATTTTATGGCATTAATAAAATGCTTGTCCAAATATCTTCCTGTTTCGATCCTTAATTGTACGTTGTGAATGCTCCATGATTTTATGATGCAAGATTTATACATATAAGTTTAAGGTTTTATGATTTACTAATATGATGTCCCAGTACATAAATCAAAAGTTCCCATCGAAAATTACAATAATTCTCAAACTGGGGAATGTAGTATTAATGCAATGCTAATGTAGTCAATGCCTTATGTGATACCGAGTTTTTAACGGAAGTCCAATCGGAAAACGTCCATTAGGAGAGACCTAGAAGCAGATGAGAAAACAATATTAAAATGAATCTCGCAGAGATAAGAATACAAAGTAGAAACTGCATCCAGTTGGCTAAGGACAGAAGTCAGTGGAGAGCTTTTGTGAACTTCCGGATTCCATACGCCATAGAGTTCGTTCGTTAGTTAGTTAGTGTTCCATAGGCCATAGAATTAGTTAGTGTTCCATAAGGCATAGAGTTAGTTAGTGTTCCATAGGCCATAGAATCAGAATGTTCCATAGGCTATAGAGTAAGTCAGTGTTTCATAGGCCATAGAGCTAGTGTTCCACAGACCATATAGTTAGTCATTGTTCCATACGCCGAAGACTTAGTTAGTGTTACACAAACCAGAGATTTCGTTAGTCAGTTAGTGTTCCATAGGCCATAGACTTAGTTGGTAAGTGTTCCATAAGCAATAGAGTTAGTTAGTTATTTAATATAGCTCTCGAAGTGATTAGTGAGTTTGTCTTTGGTGCACGATGTCTCGGGTTCACTTCAAAGTGGAACAGCATCAATCTCACTACAGTGATTGATAAGTTGAGGTTTAGCGTCTCTTCTTAGAACCGAGGCTATACAAGACGTGGGCCTGAAGTTCGATGTGAAATTCGAACCACCATAATGGGTTCAAATTATAAGGTTCTCCCCAGGATCGACCATTTGCACAATATACGACAGGGGCGAATCCAGGGGGCTGATCGGGGATATATAAATAAAAGCCATCTCAGAGTTTAGAGTTCTTAAAAGTAGCTCTAAATACAAGTATTACGCCCACCGCCCCCCAGAAGTCTACCCTGGATCCGCCCCTGAAATAAGAGCACCCTAGCCAATATACAAGGGCCAAAATACAGTGTTTGAGAATCCATCTCAAAATGTACATGTCACCCCTTATGGCCTTGCTGTTATCAAAGGGCATAAATACACCTCAAGTAATCAAACAGAAATGATAATAATTTATATATATCAGCATGAAGACAAAAACAATGTTAATTGGAAACACTGAAAGTAAAGGCAGAACCTGTAGCAAGGATTCTAGTTTTTTTTTTTTCTTTCTTAAATTTAGAAACCAGGCGCGTGTCGATTCCAACACCAACACCAATGGCCTATGCTTATTTATTAAGAAAGAATGTTGTGATGGCGAAGGATCTGTGATATTTTGCATTGATGTTGAGGTCGCTTCGTGCGTAAATTCAAAATATTGTCCTTAAGCCATTGATTCTGTCGTTTTCTTCTTTTTCTTCTTTTCGCAGTGGAGGCGTCAGGACGGGGAAAGCCCCAAAGGTTGATTCTGTTCTAGCAGGCACTGAAATATTCTACGCATTAACAAAATTAAAATGTCTACACGTCCTTCACAATTGTCAGCAACTTTTTTTTTTTTTTTTTTTTAAGTGACGCGTTTAACTTAACATGAGATGCTAAATTTTGTAATTGTAAACACAAAAATTGAATATAAGATTTCGGCAGATGAAGTGTGTAATCCTGAAAATGGCAAATTACGAACATCTGTCTGGCTTTCCATGGATCAGTTTCTATAAAAAGCGTTGAGCATTTGGACGTTAAAATTCCTGGTTCTATATGCCATAGAGTTAGTGTTTCATAGGCCATAGAGTTAGTTAATTAGTGTTCCATAGGCCTAGAATTCGTTAGTGTTCATAGGTCATAGAGTTAGTTTTCCATAAGCTATAAAGTTAGTTAGTTTTTCATACGTCATAGAGTTAGTTTGTCAGTTAGTGTTCCATAGGCTATAGACAGTGTTTCATAGGTCATAAAGTTAGTATTCCACATGCCATAGACTTAGTGTTTCATAGGCTATAGATTTAGTTAGTGTTCTATAGGCCATAGAGTTAGTGTTCCATAGGCTATAGTTAGTTATTGTTCCATAGGCCATAGTTAATTAGTGTTTCAGGCCATATGGTTAGTGTTCTATAGGCCATAGAGTTAGTTAGTGTTCTATAGGCCATAGAGTTAGTTAGTGTTCTATAGGCCATAGAGTTAGTGTTCCATAGGCTATAGAGTTAGCTATTGTTCCATAGGCCATAGAGTTAGTTAGTTAGTGTTCCATAGGCCATAGAGTTAGTTAGTGTTCCATAGGCCATAGAGTTAGTTAGTTAGTGTTCCAGGCCATAGATTTAGTGTTCTATAGGCCATAGAGTTAGTGTTCCATAGGCTATAGAGTTAGCTATTATTCCATAGGCCATAGAGTTAGTTAGTTAGTGTTCCTTAGGCCATAGAGTTAGTTAGTGTTCCATAGGCCATAGAGTTAGTTAGTATTCCAGGCCATAGAGTTAGTGTTCTATAGGCCATACAGTTAGTTAGTGTTCCATAGGACATAGAGTTAGTTAGTGTTCAATAAGCCATAGAGTTAGATAGTCAGTTAGTGTTCTAAGGCCATAGACTTTTTGTCATGACATTTGTTGTGATTGAAAAATAACATTATAAAACCAGATATACTCATATTGTGCGATGACTTTTTGCCACTTTCCCGACAACACCATAGTTAAGTCGCTATAGAACAGCGTTTCCCAACCGGTGTGCCGCGAGGAATCGGAACAAAATTATTAATTTTATAGCAATCAAATTGCAAAATGTAGGGGAAAATGTATATTTGTATTTCACATTACTATGAACCTCTACTATGAATCTACAATTTTAAGTTTCATACCAAGCAGTGGCGTAGGGAAGGGAGCCCAGAGGGGCCGGCCCCCCAAAGAGGTCCGAGAATGTACTTTGGTACTTTGATGTTTGTAATTTTTAAAATATATTTTTATGTTTATATATTTTTTGTTTGTAATTTTTCTATGTGTACCTACAACAGCACTTGTCCCCCCAAACACACATCCTGGCTACGCTACTGATACCAAGTTACTGTTCTGTATATTTCTAATGTTGAAAAAAGTATTTGTTATCATTGTTATGACCATTATTGCTTCTTTATTGTTGCAGACTATTTTGTAACTTGAAAATTTAAAATATCATTCAATCCTTTCGACAATTTACCTACATTTGTGTTTTAAAAGTTAAATACATTTGTTTGTTCTTTCGTTATTTAGTGATTTTCCTTCTTAGTAAAAGGTTGAATACAGTTGTTTAAAAAGAAAGCGTATTTTTAAAAACCTGAGTCCAATATTCCAATGCAATTATTTTCTATTTTAAAATTAGAATGAAAAATAAGCGTAATGATTTACCACAGGGAAAAAACAGTAATAGAAATTTCTTCTCTGTGAGAAGGAGATCAATAATCGCAGAAAAAAAATACCACTGTGTTTAATATATCTATAAGTGTGCCGCGAGAATATAAATAACATCCATAGCGTGCCGTAAGTTGAAAAAGGTTGGGAAACGCTGCTATAGAACTTCTGTGGGTTTTGGTCAAAACGTCAAAACGTTGTTTTCACAGGTCTTTTTTGAAACTTAACACCATTCAAGGAATTTTACAGAGACCAAAACAAATTATAGTTTGACAGTGCCAGGTGCGAGCTATACAGTGGATATATTAAAACTTCCCAGCCAAGTTCTGTCAATTTCTGAAGGATCGTTAAAGATTATGCGGTCTGGCGTTTTCAGCGGGTATACGATACCCTTTCTGTTGACAGATCTGGTCGTTTCTTCTGACTTTGCTAGATGCACTCACGCTATTGTAGACAGTACAAGTTCGAGTTTATCCTTCTATCTGGTGGCAGCAGCTTGTTGTAATATATTATCTACTTTTCATCGTTCGTGATCAACCGGATCAGGAATGGTTCTAGTTTGTTATGTTTCAGCAGAGAATCGCAGATGGAAATTCGATATAACTTTGCTTCTCTTGTTTTAAATAGTTTGCTAAGACATTCTGCACTCTTATCTTCCTTCCTAACGCATGCCTCTAAATAATTGCACACAAATCGATTATATGCGTGCAGGCTGACGTGTCATAAAAAACTATTATTGATGCAAGAAACATGCATGCACCAACCTGTGCTCATTGGCCACTACAAGCAGCAGTTCAATCGTGCTTATATGTTGTGTTTACAAGTATATTAACGTGGCTTTCGCAGTGTTTCAACGTGAATAACATAGAAAATAGCTCTCACGACAGAAACAAATTGACTGGTGTAAACAATATTGTAAGTACTCAGAATTATCAACAAGTATACGACATCTTATAACACTTCAACTGGATTCACACTGGTAGCCCTACTGTCGTAAACAGTGGTTTCAGTTCTTGTCCGGAGTAATAATAATATAAAATGAAACGAAATCTTTAAGTTTTACGTCCCACGATTATGTCGACTAAAGGAGACGACGATGATAAGAAATTAATACAATGGGGGAATGGAGGAAGTGAGAGGAAATGGGAGAATCCCGAGTAAACACATGTACACGGTGTTTGTCCACCAGAAAGACCACTTGGCGCGAACTGCTATCAAACTAGGGACTCCACGCACTAGAGATGACCTCTACCACTGAGCCATCGCGGCCTCCCGGGGAATTTCAATATATAAGTGGTGAAAATACTATACAAAAATACTGGTAATTTTGCCACGTGGAGATTTCTCAGCTTCGAGGGGAAGGATTTCACCAGGCCATCCGTGAAATCAACACTGCTTGTACGCAAAAAAAAAAAAAAAATACAACTTCCCTACATTGTACAGAAATGCTCCGCCCAGTGATTATTTTAGATGATTTCTTTCAAAGGAAATTTCAATACGCTGCGGAATAAAGTAAGTTACTACTTTGAAAATAGTAATCCTTATTGAGTACGATACAAGATTTGTACAAGGAGGCCCTGGACCACCTTCTAAAATCATCACTGACTCCACCGATGGAAATTATCTTAGACAGTCCTCTTTCATATGCACTCACTCACTTTAACCATAAAACAATTTTTATGATGGCCTTTTGTAAAACTGCGTCACAAACTCAATGTAAAAACTGATGAAAATAGTTCATGATTATGAAAGATGGCGGATGAATCATGTTTAGATCTCAAACGAATCTGAAAGCATGCATGACGCGACTCTTTATTATATGACTACACTTTTGTAACTTTTTTTTTTTTTTTTTTTTTTTTTTTTTCCTCATAGGTTTCAATGTCTACGAACCAAACGAAATGTGCTAAGTGGAAGAACAGCTTTCTGCTAGCGAAACTACACCATAAAGGAAGACGGAAGTTAAGATTTACTGTTACTGTGTCTACCTCAAACAGGTTTCTTAATCAGATTTCTTTTCTTTTCTTTTTTAATTCTTATTTGCATTCGGATATTTTCTGTAAATGTGCGTAGCTTATGCATAAAAACTTGGAAAGTAGGGCTAACGGTAGTTGTGAGTAAGTTTTTTTGATATATGGGAGAAAACATATATTTCTCAGAGGCCAAGGTTAGCAATTCCTTCTAAGGTTGAATTGTGAGAAAATTCAGGGCCTACGAATGCTTTACATAACGTTGGATATCATTGATTTCACTTCCAAAGTTGGCCCTGTGTACACTAGCGTCACAGCGGTTGTTTAAGGTTTAACATTTTTTTTTTTTTTTTTTTTTTTGACAATACGGTGTAGAATAAAAACTGATTTAATGAAAACCCAGTGGTTCTAAACTTGAGCTTATGGTAGGGTTATCCACGAGACGAGACATTTTTCGTCCGAGACTAGACATCATTTTCACGACACCTTTTCGGTGCAAGAGTTGAGACTGTCCCGTCTAAAGACACATGCAAGCAAGGGCGCCGATTTCTCTGTAAATTTGGGGGGCCCATTCATATGCAGAAGGTATATATATGAAGATTTTAAGACAAAATTGCACTCAAATTATGCCAAATATTGTATATTCATAAATACAGTAGGGGACCACATGAGTTTCTTGGGGGGACCAGGCCCCCTCCTCCCCCCAGAATCGGCGCCCTTGCATGCAAGATATGATGGTTCAGAGGTAAAGAGCTCACATCAGGTGATACGGCCTCCTGATTTGATCATAAAATCATAAGAGATTTTACGGGACAACATTGTGTCCGTGAGGTTACTCGGTCTTCTGTTTCCTCCTCTGTCACTCGTACAAGTATTTGTATTTATTTTGTAATAAACAGTACAAAATAAACAATTTTGTAATAAACAGTACAAAACAAATACAAATATTATTTAAAAAGTAGTTAACAAGGAACCAAGAAAACATGATAAGTCATCAATCACCGTTGAGTTCATTTTTCTAGTCGCTGCCTTAACCTAGATTTTAGGGTAATTCAAATTATGGCCATACTGTAATTTCTACGGATGCCAACAGTGAAAATTCTATTGATTCGTATTTTCGGGTGTAGAATATCATTATCTATTATTGTGGTAAGTTACATTTCATTATCTCTTTTCACTTATGAAAAACGGGCAAAAGAAAAATGGTTAGCTTTTTTTTTTTTTTTAAATGATTTTTAGTAGTCTGCTCCCTTAATTTCTAATAGTAAACAGTCACGCTAAAAGGTGTCATTACGTTACGTCCGCTATTATTGCCTGCCTGACGCTAACAGATGTCACCACCCCTATTAGAGTTGTTGTGTATGCCGAAATCCTTGAATAATTGCATAACAAATCCAAGGCTCTTATAAAATAGAGGATCTGCCCTTACAACAAAAACTTGAAGCCATACGTCACAGTTTCACCACCCCTACTCTGCCCACTCCATCCAATAAGATCGCAATGTTTTGAGCCAACAATCATGGCGGAGACGAAAGTAGCCAATCAGACGATGGCGAAAACGAGAGTAGCCAATCAGACTTGCCGAAGCTCGGTTGTTTTTTGGCTTCATTAATTTAATAGGATGAAGATACATGTAGGCAGATCCTCTATTTTATAAGATCCTTGAATAAATCATAGTATGGAGTTTCAAATGGTTGTGGACAAACTGAAATATAAAATAATAATAATAATAATAATAATAATAATAATAATAATAATAATAATAATAATAATAATAATAAATCTGTTAAATGTTGACAAATACAACTTTCAATTAAGCACGGTTTTAAAGTATAATGTAGAGTGAGCAGAAGTCTTGGAGGTAACAACTACGTTTAATGGTGATACATAGATATAATAACCCATTATAATGTAAGATGCCATATTTAAAACAGGAATGCATATGTGTATGCATTTTGAGCAAGATATGACTTGTTTTCCTTCCTTAAAGTCATCGAGAGGATTATGAGATCACCATTTAATGAATGCTTTTATTCAAAGAATATTAAGTCATAAATTTTAAAAATTAATTTGACCTAATTGTTTTACATTTGGTTGGAAATATACTGTAGATAGCATCCTCTTGTAAATTGAACTAATTTATTTTTGCTTCTCTTGTTGCACACTTCGATCTAAATGAAGTTTTCTTGGAAAATACAGAAGTTTGCTTTGTTAAGTAACAGTGCAGAATAGGCTGTGAGTTGAGTTGAATTTGTGTGTTTGTGTTCTTATGCAACAGCAGGGTTATAAAGGACAGGATTTACTAATAATATAGAGGCGCCCCCAGAAATTTTTGTTGGGAGGGGTCTGAGCTTTGAGGAGGGTGCAATACTACAAGCCACTACGTCTGATCCGAAAACACGATAAATAATTGTAAAATACTTCCATCTATATTTTCAGAAAAAAAAATTAGAAGTAGATTGTTTTGACACAAGAGAGAGCCTCTATACTAGAGCAGGGATGCAAATAACCACTCGCCCAGGGCAAGAGGTTCATCGGTGCGAGCGAGTATTTAGATAACCGAAAGTAAGTAAGTGATTTCTATTGTAGATGTGGGTAGTAGCTTTTCTCTTGAGCTAGTAAAATTTTGTTGCTAATTTGCATCCCTGCTCTAGAGCTTTAAGAAGAGCTCCCAATGTTTATAATTTTAATCCCATGTCTTCATTTTACTCCACCAGAAATATCATTCACTCCTTCTTTTAGTGAATCCCCCCCCCCCCCCGAAATATTTTGTTCGTTTTTCGCACTCCACGTACAACAATAATTCTTCTAATTCTAAGAATTTCATTGACTTTCCATTTTCTTATGCTTTTGTTCAGAAATAATACTGTATTTGTCAAATTTCATTTCATGTAAGAACTCCGTTCTTCTTTTCTTTCTTTCGTCTATTCTGCTCTTCTGTTTCTTTTTTCTTAGTTGTTACTTTCTTTCGTTTCTCCCACCATACTTTCGACCGTTGTTAGGTGTGATTCAATTCGCCCGTCGTCAGCAACACCAAAACTAAGAGGAGCTGATAAGTGAAACTGGTGTTTCACACCAACTAAAACAGCAATCAGAATATTTCAGTTTCAACTTGTCACAAAATTGTCCTTCAGGTAAAAACGAACTCAGTTAAAACTAAACATTTCCATTTTTTTTTTTTTTTTTTTTTTTTTGTCCTAAAATGAAATCAGTTAAGTTGGAATGATATTACAAATATTCAACGTGTGTTTACTGGAGCGTCACTTCAAACTTTCCTTGAGGGCGGGGGGGGGGGGGGTTAAGATCATCCACCGACATACGAGATTCACGTTTTCCCCTGGTATATTAGTAGACAATCGATTAAAATATTCTCAAACTCAGGTGGGCAATTGCTTTCCCCCCGGCTTTCTAGTGTTGTGCATAGCCCCCTCCGAATCAAAATCCTAAATACGCCACCGCACTTCACAATTTTATAGTCAATTTCATTGTAAGTAAAGTCTTGAAGTCATTATGACGGTTAGGTGTATGGAAGACTTACCAGACACAGTGTCCTGTAGGGGACTGTTTAAAAAATATCGAATCATGACGGTACCATCTATATACGTTTACAATTGTTTAATGTTCATAAAAGAGAACTTAGCATTGATACTCCACATGTTAGATTAAGTAAGACACAACAAAGTTACGAATATAATGGTATAAAACTATTTAATTTGCTCCCTCAAACTACGCGTGAAATAAATTTAACATATTTCAGAAGATATATTAAAAATATGCTTATAGATTACTGTCTACATAGTTTGAAAGAGTTCGAGGAGTGCATGATGATCAACTCCTAGTATAAAGTTAGTGTAATACTAATATATATCGGGTGTTGCAAAATAAGTGTTACAACTCTTGGGAGGTTCTCTTGAACTTTCGGCTATCGGACATAGTTTCGGATCTACAAGGTGCCGAAAGCGTGGGAAAATGACCTTCGGACGCCAATAGTTCGGAAACTATCTAACGTAAAGAGGGCGGGTAAAAAATTCACTGAAGAAGTCATACCTGCTGTATTGAATTTTGCATGTTTCACAATCCTGCCATGCACGCGCAAGGGATTCCCCAAAGGAACGTAGAGAGTCCCGGATAATCTGCCAAATGAAAATTGGTCTAAATGGATATGAATTGTAGGGTTTCTACCAGGTAACAATAATTCGTTTGTATTAAGTCGATATCAGGAACAAATACAAAATGGCGGACACCTTCATGCTCGTTGTGTGTGATTGCATAATCGCCAGGTACGGATGCTGGCCAACAGTGACGTTCTGAGTATTAAGTGTAGCGAATTCGTGCTCAAATGCTCTAGAAAGACATCTGGAGTATCAATAGAGCACAACAAATGAAGCAGGGTGATTCACGTGTGTGGAAACACGTAACGTAAAATGCCCAAAAAAATGCACTCGTACTAAGTAAACGTGAGTTCAAAGCGTCGGAAATGTAAGGAATAGCATCAAGTACATGAAAGCCACTGCAAATTCACCAATGATATTCCATCAATACGATGCAATATGATGTGCACGGTTGCATACCAATAAGGATGCAACAACTGAGGTCAAATTGAAATTGTGCTAGGGCACTCACAAAGAAACTGGGTAACTAAATTAATGTCACTCGTTAGATCGCATGATCGATATTGAAATGTGGCCAATGTGTGTGTTGATATCAATATGTAGCTAATGGAGAAATGTCAACCTGTCCCACTACTGCTGGGACACCGTCTCACGTGCGAAAACTAGGAAAATAACGTTGTACATTCTGCTATTACATCTGGTGCACTTTTTGGTAGAACGTAAGTAGAACACGATTGTATCAATGTTCCTCTTTGTTTGGGACATTGACCCACAGTCGATACATATGAAAAGAAATCTCTTAATCCATGGTTCAAATTCTGATAGAGCGTGAAAATAAACTGATATCATGTCCCACGTCTTCAGGGACATATGACGTACTGAAAATATAGGAAAATACCTCCAGAAATTCGTATCTTATACATAGTGCACATGACAAGACAAAGACGAAACTGAATCAATTTGGCAAATGTAACACTACAGCTGGAACACCATACATATGGAAAATAAAACGACATGAGAAATAGGAGGAAACGTCTTAAAGTTCTGATTGTTTACAACTGTGCAGTAGGAGTAACAAAATGAAATACACAAGCATGTCGGGAGGCTATACAAGAGCGCTTGCCAAACAAAGTTGGTACCCCTCAAAGAAATGAATACAGAGAAAGTGAGGCTCCCTCGAGCCTCAGGGCTAGAGCGCTCGCTTTCGCTCGCCTGGTCGCAGTTCCCGATCCTACTGAGAGCCCACGGCCTCAGATTCAAGACCCGAGTAGTTATTTTCTTATTTTTCGCACGTGGGACGGTGTCCCAGCAGTAGTGGGACATGTTGACATTTGTCCATTAGCTACATGTCGATATCAACACACACATTGGCCACATTTCAATATCGATCATGCGATCCAACGAGTGACATTAATTTAGTTACCCAGTTTCTTTGTGAGTGCCCTAGCACAATTTCAATTTGACCTCAGTTGTTGCATCCTTATTGGTATGCAACCGTGCACATCATATTGCATCGTATTGATGGAATATCATTGGTGAATTTGCAGTGGCTTTCATGTACTTGATGCTATTCCTTACATTTCCGACGCTTTGAACTCACGTTTACTTAGTACGAGTGCATTTTTTTGGGCATTTTACGTTACGTGTTTCCACACACGTGAATCACCCTGCTTCATTTGTTGTGCTCTATTGATACTCCAGATGTCTTTCTAGAGCATTTGAGCACGAATTCGCTACACTTAATACTCAGAACGTCACTGTTGGCCAGCATCCGTACCTGGCGATTATGCAATCACACACAACGAGCATGAAGGTGTCCGCCATTTTGTATTTGTTCCTGATATCGACTTAATACAAACGAATTATTGCTACAATTCATATCCATTTAGACCAATTTTCATTTGGCAGATTATCCGGGACTCCCTACGTTCCTTTGGGGAATCCCTTGCGCGTGCAAGGTAGGATTGCGAAACATGCAAAATTCAATACAGCAGGTATGACTTCTTCAGTGAATTTTTCACCCGCCCTCTTTACGTTGGATTGTTTCCGAACTATTGGCGTCCGAAAGTCATTTTCCCACGCTTTCGGCACCTTGTAGATCCGAAACTATGTCCGATAGCCGAAAGTTCAAGATAATTTTTTTTCTTGTCTCAGTGGCAGGAGTTACCTCCCAAGAGTTGTAACACTTATTTTACAATACCCGATATATATATATTAATTAATTTAATATATTCATTGGTCCTTATCATTATTATTATATTTATTTCTTGTATATTATATTATTTTATTATCTGTATTAATTATATTCCTGACCAAATCTATTCCAACATGTAGTTGTTCAACGATTAATAAAGGATTCTATTCTATTCTATTCTATTCTATTCTAGGGGCCGCAGTGGCTCAGTGGTAGAGCGTTCATCTCTGGTGCTTGGGGTCCCGGGTTCGATCCCAGCCTCCGTCAAGTGAACTTTGTGGTGGACAAATACCGTGTGCGTGGGTTTTCTCGAGGTTCTCCCGTTTCCTTCCACTTTCTTCATTCCACCATTTCATTCATTACTCCTCATCACCGTCTCCTTTGGCCTAACTGGCGAAACCACGGGACGTAAAACTCAAAGATTTCATTTCTATTCTATTCTATGCTATTCTATTATGTTTAAACTTATCTATATAGTTCTGAATCACTTGGTGATGTATTAAAAAAAAAAAAAATCGTTTACATTCTGTTTACAGATCATTTTGCCTGTATTACGACTTCACGAATCGTAATATATTTCTTTCCTCGTAATGGAAGCGGACTTACCTTAGCTATAGCTTACGTAATTGAATATTCACAAATAAAGAGAGGAGACGACTGCTTCTTCCACACATGGTTAACGCCCACTGAGTGGCCTTGACAGCTCATAATGGCGACATTGACCCAGAATGTTACTGGGATCGGCATATAAAGGAATCACCGTTATAACACTATGCAGCGAAAGGACGTTCCTTCAGCATATTACTGGATTATTCTTATATTCTATCGGTACTTTATTTTGTACTAAATTTTCCCACAACTGGATTGCAAGAATAACTCATTTATTTAACAACTTTAACAGCCTTCGAGGCCAATTTGCACTGGAATAACTAACTACTAGTGTTTTTTTTTTTTTTTTTTTTTTTTTTTTTTTTTTGTTAAATGTTTCGGGAGGGGCTCATTTAGTATTTGGAAGGGCATATATTATTATCACACGGTTTCGGTATGATTTATTATTACATTATAGACGTATGCAGTTAGCTAAGGATAGAAGTCACTGGAGAGCTTTTGTGAACGCAGCATTGAATCTCCGGGTTCCATAGGCCGTAGAGTTAGTTACGTAGTTAGTTATAGACGTATTATTTCCGACTCTTCGGGGTGGGGTGGGGGGCAGTCTCAGAGCTCCAGGGGGCAGTGCTTCCTCAAAATATTTCTGGAAGAAACACTGCTAGCTACCAACACTAAGACTAGTGAAACAGTTCGCTTGGTTTGTGTTTAAACGTGCCATCTCGGCATTCGCCTGGTGGAACTGAGGAAAATATCTTGGAAAAGCCGTAACCAAAAATGGCAGGCCATCCGGGACCAACTGATTGTGAAAATGAGTATTAACCGTAACTCTAACCTAAAAACATTCAGCATGAAAATAACAAATAATAAACTTCAACGTAACACATGTATTTCTTGCAGATTTTCTAAAAGTGTGTTATGAAGAACTTGAGTATGAATTTTACCCCCAAAATCAACCAATAAGTAAGAAAAATTAAATAAAATTATAATATTTAAGTTCGTCCCCTCAAAATGTTATATTCTCTAAAAGTTACACGACAGAACCAAACACTGTTCCTCACGGCTCTATGATCACGATGCACTCTGAATATTTTGCACAGGATTATTGTAGAGAGTCGAGACTTGCTCCATTTTCTTTCATTTAACAACAGCTTTCAAACGATGTGCTACTTAACCTCCCTTGCCATTTGAAACTTTTTAGTTGGACCCCACTTGGGATCCCGTAAAGACTCTGAAACAAGATGTTTTAACTTAAATCGTTGTATTTTGAAAATAATGATACACGCCTTTCCTGTTTTCACGTTTGTCTCACTGTAATAGGGGTGGTTATGGACTTTTCAATTAGGGTGGCTATTGACTTTTCAATTAAGTTTGTTTACATTTTGGCCCGCCGCCATTTTGCACAGGGTTGTCGTAGAGAGTCGAGACTTGCTCCATTTTCTTTCATTTTACAACAGCTTTTAAACGATGTGGTAATAAACCACCCTGCCATTTGAACCTTTTGAGTTAGACCCCGTCTGGGACCCTGCGGGGAGCCCCGGGGCAAAGTGGGGTATGATCTTGAAGTTGAATTGGATTAAAACTGTCACTATTCATTTTAGCAATCTCAAAAACTGTGGATTCAACTCTAATAGTGGTCGTTTTCGAGAACGGCGGGCAGCAAATTATTTAGAGCACAGGGGCCCACAATATATAAATACGGGCCTGCGTGATACCCCTTTGTTTCTTTAGAATATCCATAGATTTTACTACCTACTTGCCAACTCTTTCTAATTCTTCTATATTCTTATAGTTTTCTGAGTAATTTTTAGAGTAGTATTACTTTTTCAGGGGATGGAGAGGAGTCGGATGTCACTAGGAGAATTTAGAAGCGTGCATCATACACCATCGGAGAACGAGAACCCCGTAGACAACCAAAAGTACATACGAAAATAAAAAAAAGATCATTTTAACTGGATTCATCTGTTAAAAAGATACACTAAGTCTCTATCATGTTACTATTCTTGGTGCATTTCATCCATATCACACAGTGGTAGGCGACAGTGCATGGAAATCCCTGTGGATCTATGGCTAAACAATATGGTTCAGCTTGTCAATAAGCAATCCAACTTACGACATACACAACTATTTATGCCTAAGAAAAAACTAGCTGTTTCACGGTTTCTTCCAGTGAGTGTGTCTTAATTTACCGATATGAGCACACCGATGCGACAGGGTTCGAGGAAGCGAATGTGTCAGAGAATCTATCATGCGTAAACGCATACATCAAACAGCTTTCTACATTCCGGTGATAAAGCAATCACAGAAAGGTGATGTAAGAAAAATTATGTTCTTTCTGTAGAAAAAACATATTTAAAAAATATGTGTATGATATTTTAAGTAAACAAAGTGCAGTATGCAATATACATGCTACGTCATAATGATGCCATAAATTCTTTGGGCTTCGGATGTGGGTTTATACGAGGTCGTATGAAAAAGTAAGTATATACATTATGCTTTTTAATTCTTCCACGATATTCAAGTCTTTCGAAGAAAGTGCTTAGGTAAATACTTTAACAAGAATTTTAGGAATGATAAAAAAAATGCATCAAAAGATTGCGATCTTGGCCAATAACTAGTTTTTGAATCAAGGGCCACAAAATTTTTGAACAGCCCCTAAATCCAGTTTTCGTATTTTTTACGGAATAAGCACATCATACTGAGTTAAGTGATAGTTTGGGTTTGGCTACAGCTACATTATATGTAGTTCTCCAGACATAAGGCCTTCAAGATTTTTTCTTTTTTGCCTGAAATATATTGGATCTTTTGATTCAAAACTAGAAATTACGGAATATACAGTGCGTCCAAAAAGTCACTCCGCGGTGAATGTAGATATTTGAATTGGCATATAATGTTTTCTCCTTGTGTATGTGTATGTTACGAGTTATGAAAATGTTCGATGCAGACAGGAACGAAGCTAAAATTTATGAAACTTCCAACTCAACTGAGACGTCTACTGCATGATAAAGACGAATTGCGTTACATTGTAATTGTAACCAGTTGTTATGCAGAAAGGTCGGTCAGAGTTCCGTTGAGTATCGAGTAACAGAGGTGTATATTACAATGTTAACAATGGAGTAACAAGTGTTTTTTGGTTAGTAACATCCACATGTTTTGTACAGGTGACAGATACAGAGAACATGTGAATCACTATTCATTGAAAAGTGGTTCAACACTGTACAGCTATCACATACAAGGTACGTACAATTTATCGATCACCAATCTTTACTTCACGTGTTCGCAAAATTTGTAGGAGGATTGAGTTGTGCCTTCAAGCCAGTGATGTAATTAAGGAAAGGGGGGCAAACGGGGCTTGTGCCCCGAGCGCCAGATTGGGAGGGGCGCAAACTGGGCAAATATTTATTTTCACTATAAGGTAAGGAAAGGAGTTGTAGCAAACTAAAGATCATAAAAAATTACTTCAGAAACTTAACAGGACAACCACGATTCACCAACCTTATGATCATATCCATAGAACATAAGTTAGCTTCAAAGCTATCTGTTGAGGACATTGTAAAAGCCTATACAGCCAAAACAGCCAAAGCTAAATTTTGGTTCCAGCTTTCTGTACTTTCATTTAACTTACATCGATTTGAGAGGTTTGTAAAATGTCCGATATAATACTTGAGACAAGAGTTTAGCTGTTTGTCATAATTAAATATTCTGTTCTAAAGCAACAGACGGTTGATTAATTCTATGCATATGCACATCCCAATTTAATTCCAAAAGAACATTGTGATTTGCAGTTATTATGATAAGACTATAAGCATGTCAAGCATGCTACTCTCAGATTATTTGACAATCAAATACTAATTAGTTTGTTGTTTTAGTTTGTACTAAAAATTAAATTATGTTTTGCAAATTTGAAATCAAGCTTCACCACCTGAAGAAAAAAAAAATGGAATACGAGAATTACTGTGTGATGCCAACATCAGAAGTAGTAGGGGAACGTTTTGGTTTAGTTAGTCAGGGGGCGGGGGCGCTAAGGCAAGTTCTTGCCCCGAACGACAACTAGCCTGGTTGCGTCGCTACTTCAAGTTAAGATAAACCATTTTCAACACTCACTGTAGTAGTGTTTATATGTATCTCTTTGCCATAATCTCCAGAGGAGCAACTTTTTGAACGCATTGTACTTCTAATTCTTTCACTTTGTTCGTGACAATGTCAGCTACTCCAGTATTATAGTCTGTGAAGAAGAAATACAAAAACTATCAAAAAGTTAGGGGGAAAAAACAACTAAAATCGATCGATGTGTCCTCCTGGAAAACTGGAGGAAAACTGTTACAACGGAAAACCAACGAGTAAATGTTAGGAGGGGGGAGGAATATGAGAGAAGATTACTGTTGGTAATTTAAAAATGAGAGACAAATTAGAAAGTTATTTAAAAATGAATTATAGTTTGAAGGATACGATGAAAGGATGGCAGTAAAAAAATAAAAATAAAAAGAGAATTAAAACTAAAGCCTGTGACAAACATCTTGGCATTTCAGCTAAACGAATAAGACGCAAGATCTGGCGCGACGTTGCCGAGTGCTAAGGTATGTGGCTATGGCTAAGCAGACAAACTACAGCGCGATCAGGTGACAGGGGATAGACGTGGATGTGTACAAAATAAACGTGGCAATACCGCTTGCCTCTCATTTGCTAGCAGCATTTAAAGGGAACTTGGAGCGCCGCCTTCAAATGCCAAGATGTTTGTTACGCCGTTTAATATTGTTGAAGAACGGTATGAAAGAGCACAATTGTAACACCAAGAAGTTAACAAGACACCGCAGCGCATTGATTTTCAATTATTTTTACTTAGTACCCCAGTGCCGTAACGTAGAACTTTTTCTGGGAAGACAAACATTAATGCAATTGGACCTCCTAAGAAAAGTATGAAGTTGGGTCCCCTATTTAATTATGAAATATGAAGTTCCGCCTTACAATTTAAAACCGTAATAAACATTTTAATTTCCTCTCGGGGCCACAGCTAGTGTTTTACTGAAGTAAAATCCAGATGACATTTACACTTCATCCTAGGGAAGTATTAGGAAGTATTTTGTTCAAATGAAGTATTAGGAGCAGCTTAAATGCATTTTCAGTTATTTTGGAAATGGTATGATGGGAATATCTCACGCTTTACAAGTTAAAATAAAGGGGCAATATTTCACTCAAAGTCTCAAGAAATACATACAGTGGGACTACGATAACTCGAAACTGAAGGGAATAGACAAAAATTCGAGTTATCGAGGTTTTCGAGTAAGCAACATTCGATATATCAAGTGGCCACAACCAAAATTCGAGATACCGAAGTTACGCGTTCCTCATTAAAAGTGACTGTATAATCTCTATAACTCGAAGTTCTATTCATTCAACCTCTATAAATCAAAGTTCTATTCATTCAACCTCTATAACTCGAAGTTCTATTCATTCAATTACTATAACTCGAAGTTCTATTTATTCAACCTCTATAAATCAAAGTTCTATTCATTCAACCTCTATAACTCGAAGTTCTATTCATTCAATCTCTATAACTCGAAGTTCTATTTATTCAACCTCTATAAATCAAAGTTCTATTCATTCAACCTCTATAACTCGAAGTTCTATTTATTCAACCTCTATAACTCGAAGTTCTATTCATTCAACCTCTATAAATCAAAGTTCTATTCATTCAACCTCTATAACTCGAAGTTCTATTTATTCAATCTCTATAACTCGAAGTTCTATTTATTCAATCTCTATAACTCAAAGTTCTATTCATTCAACCTCTATAACTCGAAGTTCTATTCATTCAATCTCTATAACTCGAAGTTCTATTTATTCAACCTCTATAAATCAAAGTTCTATTCATTCAACCTCTATAACTCGAAGCCCTATTCATTCAACTTCTATAACTCGAAGTTCTATTTATTCAACCTCTATAAATCAAAGTTCTATTCATTCAACCTCTATAACTCAAAGTTCTATTCATTCAACCTCTATAACTCGAAGTTTTATTAATTCAACCTATATAACTCGAAGTTATGAAAATTCCTTAAATTAAATAAGATGTCTTAGAGCTATAACTCAACGTAAACGTCGACTCGTAGAGATTCGCAAATACAAAAGTTCGAGTTACTGAAGTTTTTAGATATGTTTATGAAAGCCCTTAAAATTCGGCCTATCGAGGTTGTAAGTTCTAAGTATTCAAGTTACGGACGATATCTTAATATTGAATATTATGGAGAGTTCAAGAAAATTAAAAAAAAAAAAATCGAGTTATCGATGTCCAACTGTATTTTATATGTTGCAATTATTTTTAATGTAACTGCTTCAGTCTGCAGTTAAAATCATTTTACGTTACGAACTGTTTGTTGTATGCAAGTTTGAATGTCACAATCTTTCATTCTTTCTTTGAAAGATCTGGCAACACTAGATTTTGGTGCAGTACAGTGGCGGATCTAGAATGTAGAAACTGGGGAACCTGTCAGAAACCCGGGTATATCTTGAGTTTACTATAAATTTTTACAAATATATAAATAATAGCTTAAATATGATTTTGTCACTAAAAAAAAACTTGGGGTCCTAGACCCCTAAGGCTCAGGCTAGATTCGCCACTGGTGCAGTCCTAGGAAGGAAACAGGTTCCCACTTACCTAGTCAATAGACTGAGAAGAACAATCAATACTTCTAACCTATGATCTCCTTACAAATGGAACAGACGAACAATGGATACTTTTACTTGAGAAATTATTCTCTTTGTTGGTTGGCTGCGTCATAAGCAATATAAAATTATCAAGTATATTATATATTTCTCTAACTACTTACTGTAGTTCAACGTACTTTTGAACTTCTTCGGAAAGAGATTTTCTCACAAGGTTAACGTTATCATAAAATGGTTTAACACAATTGGTTCTTGGGTATTTTAGAGTATAAAAATATTGCTTTTAATGTCTTGTCTTAATTATATACTTTAACAAGGGTTTCATTTTCCTTAATTGATGACTTATAATTATTATTACTGAAGCTTTTTAGAGAGTTGCTTACACACCACTGGGACTTCGTTCAGGTTAAATAAAAGCAGCAATCGCTATTTTGTAGTATATGCTCAGAGGTCAGGCTCATGATCCTCAATGAGGATCGCATTCACTAATCTTAGTGAAAAATCATACTATCTCAGGCTCGGATGTGATCAACACACTCACTAATCTTAGTGAGGCTTATAGCATCTCAGGCACTATTTTCAATGAGGATCATGTTCTCTAATATCAGTGAAACTCACGCTATTTCAGGCTAACTATTCTCAATTAGGATCGTACTCAATAATTTTAGTGAAATTCTCACCAATGTTACTGAGACTCACGCTATCGCAGGCTCGGGTGAGCTGAGGCTAACTATTTTTAATGAGAAACACACTCACTTACCTCGGTGAGGATCACACTATGTCAGGCTAACTACTCTCAATGAGGATCATGCTGAGTAATCTTACTGAAACTCACGTTATCTCAGGCTAACTATTCTCCATTAGAATCGCGCTCACTAATCTTAGTGAGATTCACGCTATCTCAGGTTCTGGTGAACTGAGGTTAACTATTCTAATGAGGAACACATTCACTAATTTTACTGAGGCTCATGGTATCTCAAATTCACTATTCTCAATGAGAATCACGCTCACTAATCTTAATGAGACTCAAGCTATCTCAGGCTCGGATGAGATAAGTCTAACTATTTTTTAATGAGAAACGCACTCACTAATCTCAGTGAGGCTCACGTTATCTCAGGCTAATTATTCTCAATGAAAATCATGCTCAGTAATATTAGTGAGATTCACATATCTCATGCTTGGGTAAGATGGGTAAGATGAGGCTCATTGAGAACTATTTTCAATGAGGAATAGACTCACTAATCTTAGTGAGGATCATACTAACTCAGGCTTATTCTCAATGGGGATCGAATTCATTAATCTTAGTAAAACTCACATTATCTCAGACTCTGGGAGCTGAGGCTAACTAATCTCACTGAGGAACAGAATCATTGACCTCTATGAGGCTGATAGTATCTCAGACTCACTACTCTCAAAGAAGATCGTGCTCTCTAATCTTAGTGAGATTTACGCTATCACAGGCTGGGATAAGCTGAGGTTAGCTATTTATATTTTGAATGCGGAAAAGACTCATTAATCTCAGTCAGGATCAAGCTACCTCAAGCTCTCTAATCTCAATGAAGATCATGTTCTCTAATCTAAGTGAGATTCATGCTATCACCTGCTCGAGTAAGCTGAGGTTGACTATTTTGAATAAGGAACACTCACTAATCTCAGTGAGGCTCATAGTATCTCAGGCTCATTATTCTCAATGAGGATCGCGTTCACTAATCTTAGTGAAACTCACACTTTCTCAAGCTTGGGTGAGCTAAGGCTAACTGTTTTACTGAGAAACGCACTCACTAGTCTCAGTGAAGCTCACACTTTCACAGCCTAATTATTCTCAGTGATCTTAGTGTGACTGACGCTCTCTCAGGCTCGTGTTAGCTGAGGCTAACTATTCTCGATGAGGAACGCACCGAGTAATCTCAGTGAGGCTTATGACATCTCAACCTGACTATTCTCAATGAGACTAGTCTTAATGAGACTCATGCTTTCTCAGGCTAGGGTGAACTGAGGCTAACTACTCACAATAAGGATCGCGTTCGCTAATGTTAGTGAGACTCACTCTATATCAGGCAAACTATTCTCAATGAGGATCGCGCTTACGTTAGTAAATTATCGATAGCAATCTTGTCAATTTAATAACAGAAATTTTAAAAATGACATTTTTTCGCCAAACCTACATTTTTAAAAGTAATTCGACAGATTCGTTGGTAAACGCTATTTTTTAAAATTTTGTCCCTTAAGAGAGTGAAAAGTTGTTAGATCTAGCAACAAAGTTACTAAATTGGCAACACTACGCTCAGTGGTTGAAATTTGTTATTTTTTTTTTTTTAAATAAAAGAAACAGAAATGAACCATAATTACACGACAATTATCTTTAACATCATCTGTTGTGTAATGATACCGAGAATAATGCAAAATGTCATATCTGAAAATAACTCATAATTAGTGTTGGGGCCGCGGTGGCTCAGTGGTAGAGCGTTCACCTCTGGTGCTTGGGGTCCCGGATTCAATCCCAGCCCCCGTCAAGTGAACTTTGTGGTGGACAAACACCGTGTGCGTGGGTTTCCTCGGGGTTCTCCCGTTTCCTCCCACTTTCTTCATTCCACCATTTCATTCATTACTCATCATCACCGTCTCCTTTAGCCTAACTGGCATAACCGTGGGACGTAAAACTCAAAGATTTCATTTCATTTTCATTTCATAATTAGTGTTGCCACCCTGTGTCGTCAGAAAATAGCTAAATGACGCAAAATACCTAGGCAAAAATTTAAAAATGTCTAAACTTTTTTTAAAATCACAAGCAAACTTACAGCCTAAAGAAGTTAACAATAATTTTATTGTATACCTAAGTATACAGTAATATTCTTCCTGAAATCCTCAGATAAAATTCTTTCACACTTAAAACACTTACAATACAATTTGTTTACATCATTGACGCAGTGCTACGCATCCCATGAATTCTTTTGTTTGTCTCCAACTTTTTGATTATGTGTGCTTCAGGTAGGTGGCATTATTGATATAGGTAGGATAGCACTAAAAATACACCGTCTTTGCCCAACATACACTCAAAACTCTCGTACTTATAAATGGATCAAATGTTGAAATTAGCTACGGGAAAATAAAACTTCCAGAATTCGATTTGCCTGAGGCCATGAGGAGTAATTGCGAATCATAAATAAGGTGCGTAAGATAGCTTGTGCTTTAGTAATATATGCACTATTACCAGGAGATTGATTACCAAAATAGTAACTCATATCTTTATGCTTTTATTTGTAATTTTAGAAAGGCTTTTACTGAAAAAGTATTCAACTACCTCTAAGGACAAATGGCTAGAAATTTGGCAATTTTTAATTTAGATTTTGTTAAAATTATACCTAATGCATAAGCTACATTTTACTGGCTAAATGCTATGTATAGTGCGTTCACTCAACAGGAGTGCAGTTAGGCATTTTTTTTTTTTTTTACAACAACATCCCTTCCTCCATCTATCCCTCTTTTGACCGCATTTGTGGGGTTGCAACGTTTAACTCCGACTGTGTCCATTCTTTCTTCCCAATACTATGGCTAATATGAAACATATATTAGGCGAGTGATCGCCAAACCGTAGATCGCGAGCTACTAGTAGCTCGCGGGGATATTTTCGGTAGATTTAAACAGCAGGATTAAACATTCCTCACAGCAGGATTTAAAAATGGTACGGTAGCTCACAAAATTCATAAGTTTGGCGACCACTGTATTAGGCAATGTAAGAAGAAAGAAGCTCGTCTTGGGAACAGAGAATGGAGTATAACATATATTTAAGAAAACTATATATGTTAAACAGTAATCTTCTAACTTAAAGGAGAGCGTTTGGAACTGTGACTTGAAAACCGACTGTCAATTGTTTGAAATGAAGTGTCTGGTTGGGCATTTAGTCCCCGGCTATTTGTAGCGTTTGCAAAGCGATTTTATTACTCATGCTTACGCTTGGAACACGCTGACCATGTATTTAAATGGTGAATGGCTAATCACAAACGCGAAAGCAATAAAAAAAAGCGGAGAAAACGTTAGCTCGAGCGTATTTGGTGCGTTTCGGAACAATAGACCGCCTGCTGTTTAAAATATATCAAAAGCAAGGAAAAAAAGGAAAGACGTGTTGCCAGGCAAGGGGATTTTAGAAAGAAACAGCTGCTTTGAAGATGCTTTGTGCAGAGTACTGGAACTCTGCTATTATAGACCTGAACTTGGCAAAAAAAAAAAACACCTGGAAACCCTGACTGGCTCACAGTATGATTTATAACTCTAGCGAAAGTAAAGTTACCAAATAGCCACCTTGATCGCGTTCGCTCTAGGTGGTAACGCTTCGAAAATGCATTCTCAAATAGCCACAGACTTAGTTATCGGGATTGTTTTCCAAAAATTAACTTTCCATACGATCGGACGATGACTTTCTTTATGGCACGAACTACTTATACGAAGAAGGCGGTTTTGTATATATACGAGCTGGACTTCGGCTCAAGAAACGAACTATAGCAATGGCTAGATTTAGCCATGAATAAGGGAGCCGATTCCAGGGGAACCCCCCCCCCCCAAAGCTCATGTGGGTCCAAGCGTTGTATTTATAAATATACAATGTTTGACATAATTTGAATGCATAATTTGTCTTAAAATCCTCATATATACCTTGTGCATCTGAATGCTCCCCCCCCCAAATTTACAGAGAAATCGGCGCCCTTGGCCATCAAATAACTAAATTTGAACCATTGCCATAATAACAACGTATTTGCTTTGGAATTAATGCTGCCATCTGCAAGAGATTGCAAATAGTTACCAAATCACCCTCGTGTAAGCAAAGAAAATTAAATAAACATGAACACTAGATTTTTTTTTTTTTTTTTTTTTTTTTTTAAGGAAGTTTGACTAACAACAGAATATCTTTTATAGTAGCAAAACAAATCTTCGTTATTGTATATGGAGTTGAAATATGCGCTTAAAACTTGCTTCAATGTCAAAGAGGCCGTTCTTTCCACGAAAGAAGTAGTTATAATAGTAGATAAGTTAAAAGTATGCAATTATTTTGGTGACGATCATCCGGCGTAATAAACAAAAAGTACGTTAAGTTTTTGTACCGTGATGCATTTTCTTTAGTTGGTTGCTCAAGAAGGAATTCCCGATCACTAAATTTGTTATTACCTCGTTAGACAAATTACAGCTGATAATTGTTTTAAGATAAATAAACATACCGACATAATTTCTGGATAGTAGACCTACCATAAACTTTTTTTTTTTTGTACTTAGAATTGTCAACAACTGTTTGTAATAGTATTATTGAAGAAAGTGTACATGACTTAGCATAGCTCTTGCATGACAACTTTCGTAAATTTTTTAACTAAACTTGGAATACGCTTTCTCTCCCCCCTCCCCCTCCTTTGGATGTAAATCTATTGGTTCACGTTGCAATTCGTGAATGAAACTAAAAAGAGTGTAAAATTAGCTTAAAGTTGCAAGTTTGCGCATTTGAATAATTAAATCCTCTTCATACACAGCTACTGAGTTGCACGACAGAGTTGTTCCACTCCTTGTGAAGCATTGCTTTAAATTGGAGCTTTCACACGAAGCAACTGCAGTCGCTGTCACCGTCTACTCTAGCGCATCCGATTCGAGCAACTCTCAATATTCGTCACTCGTGCAGAAGCAATGTCTTAAATGGAACGTTTCGCATGGGGACATTGCAGTGGCCTCCACTGTACAAGATTGCGGTAAGGTATTTTTTATGAAAACAAACAAACAAACAAACAAACTTAGTTGGATTACTGATCAGAGAGAGAAAAAAACCGCACAATTCTTTATCACTTAAAATTAACTTTATTTTACACCATATACTGAAGTTGTCGACTATCTTAAAACAACTATAGACTATTCCTGTATTTTATGTTATAACACGGCATCATCCTGTGATACATGCATAAGATACAAGGAACAGATTGTTGCCTGCTTCTTTATATTCTACCATCTCCCAAATTACCTTTATAATCCTGATTTTTCTGTAACTTGAAACGTGCCCCGTGGGAGCTAACTGATCTTCTACTATGTTTTGTTCTTTGTATATTAATCATACGATTCCCAGCCACACTATTTGTCAAACGAAGCATTTCCGGATCTATTATTATTATTATTATTATTATTATTATTATTATTATTATTATTATTATTATTATTATTATTATTGAAAGAACTAGGAAAACATGTTGTTGACAAACATACGTCGATAAGATTCCTTGTGGCTAAGTGGTTGAACTTCGCTGTCTGTGCAGGAGGACGGGTTATATTTCCGGTGATAGGTATTGTGGTTTGAATTAATCTACGTCTAATATAGCCTAGTAGCCTAGGTACTATACATTTCTATATATTTCTTGTGTAGTGGTAACCGCATCCCACTACAGAGAAAATACAAAGAAAAAAGGGTGTCAGTGTCTGCTATCAGTTTTCTTTCCCTATAGTAACCATAATGATATATTATACACTAAGGCCGCCAAGGATTTTTTTTGGGAGATCGGGTCCCTCCCTACGTACTTGTGGCCCCGGAAAAGCATACTTAATACGTACATTGTTTTATTAATTACATCAATTGTATTATGTTAGGTCATACCTAGTTTATTTTCATAATGATTCAGTACAACTTTGTCTGGACCAATTGTAACGTGTTACGATCGTCCCCGATCGCCATGTTACATTTGTACCCGTTCAACGGTCAGTGATAAATATCATGATTTCTCATAATTACATTGAGTCAAAGCATCAAACACAATATCCACGTTGTCAAGGAAAGAAAATATATAACACACACACAGGGTATTTGTTTACAGTAAACACATATCTATCAAGAGAAAATAAAAACAAGTCAGTTAAAAATTTACTTACCTCTGTTAAAATCACGTTTCCCCTTGTTCAGTCTTCCACACTTTACTAATGATGTTCTTTTTTTGCTTCCCACATACACCTTGCATGAGTGACTCCAATGACATGTAGAAACGATATTTCGAAACTCACTTCTACAAGTAATGGCCAATGTTACAATTGACCCGCGTTACAATTGTCTCCGGTCTCCCCTCTAATGTATTTGTGAAAGTGTTTCTTTTTTTAATTTTGAGTTTAACGTACCACGATTATGCTACGCTAGGGGAGACGGTGATGCTAAGATGAATGATAATTGTGGAATGGTGAAAGGGGAAGAAAACGAAAGATCCCCTAGAAAGCCCACTTATGCAGTGTTTGTCCACTACAAGGATCACTTACGGAGAGCTAGAATCGAACAAGAACCTTACGCACCAGAGGAGAACACTCTACCATTGAGCCACTGCAACCCACATAAAATAGTTTATAATAATATATAAATAACATACATATAATAAGAATCTTCTTGTTCACCTCAACCATAGGTTGGTGGGCAAGATGGATATTTAAAAACTTTTCTCTCGCTTGAAAGACCTGTTTTATACTTTGATAATAATAATAATAATAATAATAATAATAATAATAATAATAATAATAATAA
The DNA here is from genome assembly GCF_964235325.1 of Thermobia domestica. Lineage (NCBI taxonomy): Eukaryota > Metazoa > Arthropoda > Insecta > Zygentoma > Lepismatidae > Thermobia > Thermobia domestica. Next base: position 256,566,952 of record NC_137464.1, read on the forward strand.
TAATAATAATAATAATAATAATAATAAGTATTGGAGTTTCTTGTGAACTTACACTTAAGCAATTTACAGATTCGACTTCAAGTAAGGTAAATGTTTACGAAACGCATTACTTATATATATATATATATATATATATATATATATATATATATATATATATATATATATATATATATATATATATATATATATATATATATATATATCGGAGATTACTATATGCAAAATAAATAAACATAATATTTTTCTACTGTAACTTTCGTAAAAAAGAATTTCGAAATAACTGTGTTATGGCGTACACTTTCTTAAGAGGCCTATCAATCATCCTAGTTGCTTCATATAGAAATCGGCCACAGAGAACAAAGTAGATTTACCTCAACTAAGCAGGAAAAAAATGTTCCATAAGTTTCATTAAATATATATAAAGATAGGAAAGACAGCGACAGCGTTTCCACGAAAGACATCGCTTTCTTAAGCCTCAAGAATTTACACTTATTTCCATTTCTAAAGTTTAGCACCATTCAGTTGCAAGGAGTTAAATTAACCATCAAAAACAAGTAGCGGTGTCACAGGTACGCCACGTGAAGGAGTTTGGTTTGTATAGAGTGGAAATGGTGGTAGTAGATTTCTAATATTTCCGGTTTTAATGAAGAGATTAGAGTTGAGATGGAAAATATTCTTGGAACACTTAATTGGTTACAGGAAGAAAAAAAAACACTTTTCGTTATCTGCTATCGCTTTCACTTTATAGTGATCAACGTTCAAACCGGAAATGGTTGATTTCTGCCACTTCCGGTTTGGATACAAAGATTAGAGAGAAGATAGTGCATACTCTTACAACGATAAATGTTTTTTTTTTTTAAATCTCTTCTTGCTCCCTCTTAATTCTTTTGCTGTAGGTAGATCAAATATTTAAACCGGAAGTTGTATTACATTTCTACCACTTTTGGCTTTAGTAGAGAGACTATAATGAAGATCGAGTCTGTTCTTCGGAAGCTTAAATGATTGCTGAGAACAGCTCCTCGCTATCTGTATTACAATTTTTAGCCTATAGCGATTAAGGTTAAACCGGAAATGGTTTATTTCTGTCAGTTACGGTTTGAATATAATGTTAAGAGAGGAAGTGGCACCTATTTTAGAACGCTATCTATTATCGTTTCGATACTCTATAGATTAATATTGAAACCGGAAGTTGTAATAGATTTATATCACTTCCGGTTTTAGTATGCAGATGAAATGTATTCATTCGACGCTTTTTGAGTTCGAGAAGTCCCTGAATCCCTATTTTTGAATTTCACAGAGAGGGTTTTTTTTTGGGGGGGGATCTTGCATTGTTAAATTCAGTATGTTCAATTAGGCTGCTCTTTTGTGAAGTGATTTAGTTGGAAACATTGCCAAGTGTCCGAGCGACATCAGCTCATGTTTCCTCACGCGTCTTCTTACTACGGTGGCCAGATGTCCTGCTTTTGGCCGAACAGTTGGAGGTTCTGTCCCCCGTGTCCGGCTTAGTAGTTGAGCCGGACGCCCATTTGTCTTGTTTTTCTGTTGTCTCATTATAAATGTTTAACTTTCCATTATTCTAAAGGCTCCCGTCTCAGACATTTCAGAATTTCCAAATTATTATCAGATTATTCCAAATTATTACATTTTTGTAAGTTGTAAAATTTAAAAAAAAAAAAGTTTAGAGTTCCAAAATATGGTAGGAAAACCATTAACGTGCGAAAACATCAATCGAAAAAGTTTTGAAAATTTTAAGAGAGTCGGTTCATATATTTTGTCCATATAAAGTAGTAATGCTTACTGCGAATAGGTATTTTTATTAATGAATGCTGCTTGTACAAGAGAACGCAACCGATTTAATATCTCCACAGTTAAGTCCGAACTTCAAGTTTGTTTCAACTTCGAAGGAAAGAGTGAGAATGGATCGTGCAGTGACATATTTAAAGAATTCTTGCAGAACAAGTTTCTATTGAAAGCCGCTTCAGGAGCAGAGAAATATCAATAAGGTAAGAATTTTAACACGTAAATGTAGCTAATTGTAAATGTAGCTTTCCCAGCTTGATTGACCCAAAGATGCCTAAACGCAATTAATGAGTTGAATTGTTGTCACGTCACATGTGGGGAAAAGGTTTACAAATTCATAAAGTCCGGCTTTCTATACTCTTTCCAGCCTTAGAAAAAAGTAGATGTAAACAAACCCACCTGACTACCAGTGGGTCGATGACCAGTGATTGGTTGTTGGACTCACTGCACTCCCTACTAAAATAATAATTTCAAATAAAGATATCTGAATTTATCCTGCATTTTGTGATAATAAACGCAATATATGTAATATTTAACAACAGATGTAGCTTTATTTCAACCTCACGCGTATTTGGACATATAGTATTTACTGCAAACGCGTATGCGTTCGCGCGCCTACCCTACTCATTTAAAATTATAGCACAATGCAGAGTTTCGTGGCGACGATATGTGACAATAATCCATTTTCGTCTCGTGTTATAAAACACAAAAGAGGACACAGGAACAGCGGTAAGCTCGTTTATATAAGGATTTAAGAAAATACATATTTCCAATATAGTGTCAGTGCGTTAATTATTTACCAACCAACTATACCCTTAACATTGTGGAAATTATGCGACGACAGTAAGCTAGCAGATGATCTTGCTGTTCACGTCTCTGGCTGCCGAAACACGTGTTTGCCGCGGAGTAATACATTACGCTTTGTTTATGTCTACTTTGTTCTAAGGCTGGAAAGAGTCTAAGTCAATGTCTCCGGCTTTTAAAATCATTGTCTTCTGGCCACCCTACTTCTTACGCACACTACGCGGCCCGTCTTTGATGCATCATGTAGCAAACACATGTTTCTTCTAATCAAGTAAAGCTTCTTTATGAGAAGACTCCTTGCCAAAGGCATCTCTTAACGTGGTCATCAACTGTGCCATTATCTGTCTTGTATGTAGTTCCTAAGCCCACATACACAAACGACTAAAAGTTTCCCAACAGTGTAACAACTACTACTCACTTCAACCATGGCTCCACAACAGAAATGCTCCACGTGACTTTGAACGCAGGGATACCAGACAGTACTTCAAAGCAGAAATACCAGACTTATATGTGACCAGGAAAACGATGTTACCAATACCGCAACTAAAATGACACTGCATTGTTCTACCAGAGAGGATAGATGTGATCTAAGAAACCATAACTGATTTGATTCGCGATTTCGTCTTCTTTTGGCTTGCATTGAGACATACAGGGGTGTACAAAAAATCTAAAACGTTTGCAAAAGTGTGAAAATCATACCTAGTATGGTGTGGGGCCTCCTTTAGCGTCCAAAACAGCTTCGATCTGACGTGGAATGGACGTATACAGCTCTGAATCGTGGTGTGAGAAATTTTGTACCAATATTCCTGCAAAACATGCTCCAGTTCCGTAAAGGATGCTGGTGGAGGGTAATGAGACCGAACACGCCTTTCTAACTCAGACCACAATGGCTCAATGATGTTCAGATCTGGTGATTGTGGGACCCAGGGAAGGTGTGAAAGCTCCTGGTTATGCTCCTCAAACCATGATTTCACCGCTTTTGTAGCGTGACAGGGTGCCAAATCATCTTGGTAGATGCCATCATCATAAGGGAACAATATTTGAGCCATGGGTAGAACCTGGTCCTCCAAAATGGCTTCATACGCCTTAGCATTCATTATTCCATGCAGGGCTATGATGGGACCTGCAGAAAACCACGATATCACTGCCCATACTATAACAGAACCACCCCCATGCTTTACAGTTGGGAGCAGATAGTCTGTATCATAGGTCTGCGACAGTGTTCTCCATACTTAAACACGACCGGTTGTTGGAAACAAGGTGAAGGTCGATTCATCGGAACACATTACGTGTTTCCAGTGCTCATGAGTCCACGCCTTGTGGTCCTTGCACCATGGATACGCCTTTTCGCATTTACTGCTGTGACCAGAGGTTTGGCGATAGCGGCCCTGCCATGAATTTTCATTTTATGAAGTTCCCGTCGCACTGTTTTCAATGAAACCGGGTTCTGTAGGCCGGAATTGAGTTCAGACGTAATTTTAATTGCAGTGGTCTTCTTTTTAGCTGCTACAATCCGTTTTAATGCCCTCCGGTCCCTATCTGACAGGATTGTCTTTCGACCACTGTTGTGCTTGGCAGACGTCGTTTGCCCATGAATTGTGTATGCCCTCGTGACATTGGACACAGTGCCTTTCGATATTCCCACAAAGCTCGCCATTGTTGTCCCTGAAGCTCCAACCAGACAGGCACCAATGATCATGCCTCTTTGGAAGCCTGTCAGGTCGCCCATTTTACCGCACCACTTTCACACCACGACACTCACAGGTGAATTGGTTACTGCTGACGGAAGAGGAAGGTTCACATGACACATTGAAAACAAAAAAAAAAAAAAAAAAAAAAAAAACGATCGGCAACCGCAACACGTGTTGTACAGTGGAAGGCCAAACTTACGTGTCCTGTATTAAGTGTTTTTAGATTTTTTTGTCAAACCCCTGTATATGGCTTAATCTTTGAGACAAACATATGACTACTGGAAGGATCAACCCAGGATAGACAGGATCAATCTTAGATCGTACCTATCCTCCCTGGTTGATCCTGCCAAGAGTTAAAAGCTTGTCTCGAAGATTAAGCTATGTATGTCTTAAAGCAACTCAATACATTGATACTCAATTCTAAGGATACGACGACTTCTCAAATACCCTGTAGTCTGCTTTCGATGAATAATAATAATAATAATAATAATAATAATAATAATAATAATAATAATAATAATAATAATAATAATAATAATAATAATAATAATAATATACTTTGGGATTGTCAGCAACTGTCATGATATTTTTTAAAAAAATAGTAACTTATATAGTAGTTATAAAAAAACCTGTGAAGAGAAATCTGAGAATCGTAATATCTAGAAAATGCTTGTGAATCTGCCTTAAGTAAAAAGACTCAAGTCCAAGAGATCAGAAAAGAAAACAGAATCATATGAACCAACGTAATGGAAATAGTTTAAACTGTACACGGAATGTGCAAAGTTATTATTTCATTTTGTAGAGCAGTGTTATTTACTACATTCCAGAGATTGAATCTGTAATAACGCCGTGACTGAAACAATAATACATCACTTCTTTTGTAGTAATCAACTCTCCTGACTCAGTGCAATACAAGGCCATGATTTAGTATTATGCTTTGCTAGCCACGGTTTCTTTCTTATTCCGCCAGGATTATAGACTTTAGTCTGTAGTCTATGGAATTCTTTGATTCTCTCAAAATGACTCAAGCAGACTCTGACATGACTTGAGTCCGTAGTTTGAAAATATGAGTTTAAAAAGAGCTACTGAAGTATGGAACAGCAGTGATTTAACATAATTAAGTACTTGTTGTGACTTAAGAATTCCAAAATCCATTACCGGAAAAACAAAACAATGTAACCTTACCAAAGGTGGCCATTTTCCACTGGGCTCGCTCGGGCTCGCGCTCACCTGTCTCAGCTGGGCTCGCGCTCACTTCTTTCAACTGATCTCGCACTCACTCGGGCTCGCGCTCATCTCTCTGGACTGGGCTCGCACTCGCGCTCGCGCTCACCAGTCTCAACTGGACTCGCGATCACTAGCGCTCGCGATCACTTCTCCCAACTGGGCTCGCGCTCACTCGCGCTCGCGCTCATCTTTCTTGACTGGGCTCGCACTCACTCGGGCTCGCGCTCATGTCTCTCGACTGGGCTTGCACTCACTCGCGCTCGTGATCACTTCTCCCAGCTGAGCTCGCACTCACTCGCGCTCGCGCTCACTTCTCCCAACTGGGCTCGCGCTCACTCGGACTCGCGCTCACTAATCTCAACTGGGCTCGGGCTCACTCGGGCTCGCGCTCACTTATTTCATTGGGGCTCGGGCTCACTCGGGCTCGCGCTCAATTATTGAGCCCGAGCCCGGTTGAGCGTGAGTGCCGAGCTCACGAGCGTCGGGCTCGCGAGTTTGGACACCTATGAACCTTACCCGGATTGTTTGCTGTATTAGCCATATTCTTAAGATACTTAGGCTCCTTTTATATTGATTCTGGCCTACCCAAACCTTCTTTATTGATGGTTACAATTACAGGGGTATACGGATCAATTTCTCCACCCTTTTGTCCCCCACATCAGTGCTCCAGTTTTGATAGTATGGGTCGTTATGGTAGTATTAATAGTGATGATATGAAGTCTGAAATAAAAGCAAGCATAAGAATGGTGAAAGAAGCCTTTAGGACAGGCATGTGAAAGTTGGAACAGGGAGTGGGCTAACCACAGAGGACTTATTAGCGTCGAGAGCAGTACGAGACAATGTACAAAATTTTTCACAAGAATTTAATAACCACGTCTTGAGCTGACATAAATTATTGAGCACTTCCTGTAGGGATACAATGATTAAATTTGAAATGATTGTAACTTTCCGGAACTAACGCACAGGAAAATTGCCAAAAGTGAATATTTTTAATTTTTAGGGGGTCTAAAGAGGGAAAGAAGAATTTCCCCATGTTTTTTAAATGGGCCTTTTTTTGACCTACAATCTCATGGTTTAGTTACTTAAAATTGGAATAAAAACTTGAAATTCGGTATGCTTGTACGTTTTCGTCAGCACTACCTAAATAAATCAGTAAAAATAAATAAAAATCCAACTTTAGAGTGGTTTTATAGGGAACTGAAAAATCTTTCCCATGTTATTTATATGGAACACTTTTTACACCCTCAAATTATTGAGCACTTCCTGTAGAGCTACAATGATTAAATTTGGCATGATTGTAGCTTTTTGGAACAAACCCACAGAAAAATTGCCAAAAGTGAATATTTGTAATTTTTAGGGGGTCTAAAGGGGGATGAAGAATTTCCCCATGTTATTTAAATGGGTCTTTTTTTTGACCTATAATCACATATTTTAAGTATTTAAAATTGGAATAAAAACTTGAAATTCGGTATGCTTGTACGTTTTCGTCAGCACTACCTAAATAAATCAGTAAAAATAAAAAAATCCAACTTTAGAGTGGTTTTATAGGGAACTGAAAAGTCTTTCCCATATTATTTATATGGAACACTTTTTACACCCCCAAATTATTGAACACTTCCTGTAAAGCTACAATGATTAAATTTGGCATGGTTGTCGCTTTTCGAGGCAAACCCACAGGAAAATTGCCAAAAGTGAATATTTGTATTTTTTAGGGGTTCTAAAGGGGGGATGAAGAATTTCCCCATGTTATTTAAATGGGCCTTTTTTGGACCTATAATCACATATTTTAAGTACTTGGAATTGGAATAAAAACTTGAAATTCGGTATGCTTGTACGTTTTCATTAGCATTACCTAAGTAAATCATCAGAAATAAAAATTTCCGAACGTAGAGTGGTTTTACGAGGAACCGAAAAATCTTTCCCATGTTATTTATATGGGACGTCTTCTACACCCCAAAATGTTTAAGCACTTTCGGCAGGATTAGAATGATGAAATTTGGCATGATTGTAGCCTTTCAAGACTAACCGACAGGAAAATTATCATAAGTGAATATTTTTAAATTTTCGTGGTCTAAAGTGGGGATAAAGAAATTCCCTTGCTATTTAAATGGTCCTTTTCTTGGGATACAAAATCTTATCTTTTAGATAGTTGAAATAGGAAAAAAAATACTTGAAATTTGATTTAGGATTTAAGAGGTGTGAGGCCGTAGGTTGAGTAAACGTGAGGGTCAGGGGGCGAAGCCCCCAGCTGTGCCAAATTCAGGAAATGTAATTAAAGAGCAAATGCACAAAATTCACTCTTGGTGAAAGGCTTATACCTAGGAGATGCGAGGCCGTAGGCCGAACAAACTCAGGGGTCTGGGGGGCGGAGCCCCCAGCTAGCCAAAGGCTAGTTCAATTTATAAGATCGTTCGTCGTACACTAATATCACAGGAACATTAAAAACTGTTATAGTCGTAACCAAAATATTTACTTACTAAAGAAATGCAGAAAACCTATTTATTTACCATTTTAGTTGAGAAAAAGACTCATAAAATGCTTCGTGTGGAGTGTTGTACTATATGGGGCGGAAACGTGGACATTACGTAAAGGTGACGAAAATCGACTGGAAGCCTTCGAAATGTGGGTGTGGAGAAGAATGGAAAGAATTAGTTGGGTCGAGCGGAAAACGAATGAAAGAGTGTTAGAAATTGTGGGTGAGAAAAGAACACTTTTAGATATTATTAGGAAGAGGAAGAGAAACTGGTTGGGACATTGGCTGAGAAGGAACTGTATCATGAGAGAAATCTAGAGGGTATGGTGGCAGGAAAGAGAGGGAGGGGGCGAAGGAGACTATAATTGATGGACAATATCAAAATAGAAAAATTGTACGTGAAGACGAAGAGGTAGGCGGAAGACTGTGGAGCTTGGAAGCTTCGCAGTTGCGGCAAGTGACTGCCAATACTGGCAGAATACCTATGATGATATTATAACCACTACCAGGTTATAGAAGGATTTTTTGTGGACATTCTGTATATTTCGTAAAGACAGTGATTATTATTTTCGATTTATACTTTATTCTGCTACGCACATAAGTTCTTTCTTTGGTGGGAATTGCTTCTTTCCCACACAATTGGACAAAGAAGTCTTTCATCGTTTTCTCATATATATATTTAAAACATTGCTTTTGCTGAGAACATTTCAGCTAGTGACGAACCATTTCAGTGTTTCTCCCTGACTTATTATATGCACAGTATATATTCTGCAGCTATTTGGAACTGAATTAAGTGCTTTCGTTAATCGCTTATGGAAACATTACAATAGATTAGAGAAATACGGGCTGACCAGATGTTCCAGCAACCAAAGTGGCACCAACTGTGTTGTTCTGCAGTCCGTTATCTGTACTTTCTCACGCCAGTGTTATCGCCGCGTCTAGTGCATTATAGGCAGTTGACTAAAATTAACATAAATTGTTTTCCGTATTCTGTTTGTATGTGCATACAGGTGAGTTAACCGAGTGATTTTTGAAATGAACTGCCAACACTTTTCTGTTGACCATTGCAACCCGTAGCTTGAGCTTGGATGCTCGAGGAGTTTGACTCCAGGTCTGGAAGATGCAACCACGCATCTCGCGTTGAACTTCAAACATAGGTTGTGTTAAGGGGCACAAGCTATTTAGCCGGTGAAGGACGATTTCTTACGGCTAGCCCCAATCAGTGAAATCCCAGGTCCTCAGACCTTGTGCGTTTAAAATGTTACGTACGCGCCCTCCAATATCTGTATTCCATTGTGGAGATCTTCTTTTGTATGTTTGCTGAAGATTCACCTTTACGCTGCAGGACTGTTCAGCGTAACAACTGGATTCATCGTGGGACGATCCAGACAACTTTTCCCCAGTGCGAATCCCCCAAGTGTGTTAATGGTGTGAGCAAAGTATTTATAGTGATACCTGAATTATAATCATATATATAGAAAGGGCTCTATTTTCCGAAAAGGGCAAAACGTAATTTCAGCGGCAAAATTTATTAGTGTCCAGTGTTGTGTTCATTTCTCTTCGTTATTTTTTTTTTTTCAAAATAGTGTTCTAATAAATAAGTATAGTGTCATTTAACCCAGTGTGTTTTCGTTGTATGTATGAATGGTGTTTGTGTGCGTTATGGTCTGGATGACCGTCTGATCGTCCGTGAGGTTTTCGAGACGAGACACCCGAACCTCTCGGCGCCTAATGCTCATCTCATTATTGAGACCGACGAGCTTTTTTGGGAAACAGTTTGTAACCTTTCTTGGAGAGGTCTTCATCATCCTGTCCAGGTAAGTTAAAGTATCAGGAGTATACTTATTGGTAATACCACGAACCGAGGACAGCGAACAGAACTACAGCCGGTTACAAATAAAAGCCGCCCGAACATGGACCCAGACCTCTAGTTGGTTACAGATAAATGGCTGCCCGAACACCGACACGAACTTGAGAATGGTTACAAATAAATGGAAGCCCGAACAGAGACCACGCACTCCTGTTGGTTACAATATTCAGTCGTTATGGTATGCCGGTAGTAAATTAAAATACCAAAAATCATACCATTATTATTATTGTTACAGGTACTTTGAGTTTGTCTACCAAGGAACATGGGGCTACACGAACATTTAACGGTCAAATCTAAATAGTAGGTCCCAACTAATAAATACCACAGCACGATCATGTTCTGAATCATCACTATTCATTTTTAAATTAATAAATTGCAATAATATAAATTGTAAGTTGCAATTAAAATCAAAATAGTTTTAAATCGGCAAATTAACAGCACACTAGCGACATCTATTAGCGTAAGAAAGACAAGCTATAACGCACTTAGCGACTTTTATTAGCATAAATGTTTATTATTAGGACTTACTGTAGCGTGATGCATTGAGATGTTTGTCTTTCTATAAATTAGATGATCGTTATCTCTGATACTCCTCTCTCTAAAATGACTCATTACGGCCTTAATTAGTGTTAACCAAGGACGGATCCAAGGGGGCGATCGGGACGATCCCTCCCTCCCTCTAGAAGGGAAACTTTCTTATTTTATATATAAATAAAACCCATCCCAGGGTTTGAAGCTCTTAAAACTAGCTCTAGGTAGCAGTATTACAACCCACCGCCTCCCCCAGAAGTCCGTCCTGGATCCGCTCCTGGTGTTAAAAGATATATTTAACCATTAATAGAATCTATTAATTATTCTTATTTTTACAAGTTATTCCTGCATTTTTATTTATTCATTCTTTGTTAAAAGGACTAATTTTACAGAAAATCTGGAGATACAGTATATTCAACTTGATATGTTTTCTTTGTAAAATCTAACAGCAAGACTGCAACGTACATAATTCAATTAGATTCTGTGTTTCTGCACTTTCATTCCGTTCATGACTGCAGCACCAAGTACTGAATACATTCATATTCATTTTAAACGCAAACAAAAGCACTGGTGAATGTTATGGTTAGTTCTAAAAGAGCTCATGGCCGTAAAAACGCATTTTTAGCGATTAGTTTGTTTAACTTATTCATAAACTGTGTTTGACCTTCCAAGAAATATTGTTTTTCTTCTTCTTCTTCTTTTCTCCTCCGAAGCTGTAACATTCGAAATCACAGTAAACGAACTTTTGAACAAATAACACAAAGTCACAAAATGGTTAATCAAGCTGAGGCCGGATGTCAATATTGCCAGACCAGTGACACGGAGAATTACCAAGTAACAGAAAAACATCGTATTACAAAATTTTGATGAATACCGTACATGTATGATGGAAATCCCGGTGAGATAGTTGATTCACTAAATAAAGTAGAGGCAATTAATTTATGGACATTACATGAACATTTTGTCAATAGAACCTACCACACTTGGATTTTAAAAAAATATAAACTCAGACTTTCGTTGATTTTTATCCGTGTGAGTCTCTATTTGTTTCTTTCATAACGGATTTCTGAGTCTTGTTGAGTCATTTACTTGCCAACCTCTGTTTTATTTCTTCCCATACAAACAAAAATATTCTTTCTTCTGGTTTATTTTTAATAATGTAAGCAAAAGGATTTGACAGTTTTGTAAGACATGTTTCCTACGCTTGACAAACAGCACACAAGCACAATGACACCATCTATAACAGTGGTAGCAGAAAGATTCTTAGAATGTTTTATGTTGAAAGGTTCGTGGGCAGGCTAAATAAGTTTAAATACAGGATTTTATTTATTTATTTTTTTTTTTAGAAAAAGGCTGTGATTTATTTCAATAACAACTTATGTACATGCGGAAGAAACATTTCAAAGTTCAAAGAACAGTCTGTCCACAAAGAATGGAAAGTACAGCTAGATCCGGGTGACTAGAGTACAAGCCCGTAGCCAGAATATGAGGCAGGGAATAGGGGATGATATAGTTTTGGGGGTAGAAAATTAAAGTTCACCTAACATTCGTAAATACATATTAACAAACAACAGATAGGAGTGAGGTGAGTTGAAGTTGGCTACAGGGAGGGACGACTCAGCCCACCTTTGCCCACCTCAAGTTACAGGCCTACTGCACTAAGTGATATTAAAATTTGAATACCCTAATACTGTACATGAATCAATATATTCTTCGAATATAATCGTTTGTATAATTAGGGAAAATTGTTTGAGTAACGAAAAATCGAGTGAAAGGAGAATTATTTAATCAGAGAAAAATCAAATGAGATAATTGTTCGAATAACGAGAAATCGAATGGAGGAGAATTATTCGAGTAACGAAACTGAATATGAGAATTATACGAATAAATAGAGATCGAATGGAGGAGAATTATTTAAATAATGAGAATCGAGTAATGAAAAATCGAATGAGGGAAGAATTATTTAAGTAACGAATGATTAAATAAGAGGATAATTACTCCAGTAACGAGAAATCAAATGGAGGAGAATTATTCGAGTAAGGAAAATCGAATGATACAAGAATTATTCGACTAGCGAATGATCGAATGAGAGGAGAATTAATTTGGAAACGAAAAGTCGAATATTCGAATAATGAAAAATTAAATGAGAACTGAATTAATTGGCTAATTAATATTCGAATGATAGGAAAATTATTGACGGGGACACGGTAGCTCAGTGGTAGAGTGTTCACCTCTGGTACGTAGAGTCCCACATTCGATCCCAGCTTGCGCTAAGTGGGCTTTGTAAGTGGAGAAACACCGTGTTCGTGGGGTTTCTCAGAGTTATTCGGTTTCCTTCCACTTTATTTATTCCACCTTTGTATTCATTTCACATCGTCACCGTCCCTTTTAGCCTAGCCGGTATTAACTATGGGACGTAAAACTGGAAGATTTTATTTCAATGTATTGGGCACCAAAAATTTTCTCTTAGATTTTTACTCCACGAAGAGAAAGACGACAACAGAAAGTCAGGTGTAAACCAAAGTTTCCATGAACAACAATTCTATAATATTATACTTTAACGAGAGAAAAAATATGTCCAAGTGGAAAAAGAAAAAAAAAAATCCACAACATCATACTTCTGGGAAACGAGAAACAAACCTAGTTATCGGAAATATAGTTGCGTATACAAAAATACTTGTATGGGGCACTTGTAATCTATATTAAGAGCTTTCATTTCGCAAGGTACCACAAACGTAATGAGATTGGATATGTTGTTATAGAGAAATCGCTATCACGGAATACAATAACCATGCCAATATAAAAATATTTAACAAGACGCCATTTGAAGTGGACAAGACTTTCCCCACTAGGAACACATCGAATGCACTATGATGGCTTGTATACACCTTAAAACTGTTAGTCCACGTCTCATATAGCCTCGGTGCTGAAACGGAATGCTAACTTCAACAAAAGCAACCAAACAACTGGCCAAAGGTATGGGATTGCTCTTGTGGGAATAAAGCTGCAAGTGTGGAAAAAAAGCTTCAAGATGAGCAACTGGCCAAGTTACACAGTAATTAATATCTTGTGAATAGTGTTGCTCATAAGATAAGATGAAACGAGTAATCTCGAGACGAGTATTTTCGTCTTGTTCTCGTAAATTTTGTAGAAGTTTCTCGTCTAGATTCTCGAATTCTTCTTTCTCGTCTCGATTTTCACAAAGCTTTTCCCGTCCTGTCTCGTTTGTATTCGTGTTCAAAATTTATAGCCTGATGTTTTACTTAATCTTATCTGAAAGTTTCAGAATACTTCTGCGTCAGGAAAGGTCTGCAAAGTGGGTGAAAGAACAACATTTAAACCTATTATATAATGACTTGCGTATCGCTAAACGTTGATAAATGCTATTCATTATTTTTCTACAATCACTTTTTCACTTTATAATTGTTATACTATGGATCATGTAACATTAAGACAGTGTTTGGTATCTAAAACTTGGGTGAACTAACTCGAGACATTTCTTGTCTGTTTCGAATTTAAGAATACTCGTCTGCTCTCATTTCTGAAGCGAGACAAAAAAAAAAAAAAAAAAAAAAAAAAACTCCTGTTGTGGTCAACACAACTGATGAGAAATTGTAGGTGCTACAGAGATTAGGTTCAAATTAAGAAAATATACCCAAGTTACAAAAATGACCAACTTTAATGGTAACTCCCCAACATACAAGGCGTGTTCAGACGGTAGGTTTTTCTCTAGTAGTGATGAAGAACTGCAAGACCAAGACGAATACTCGGATGGTCTTGGTTTTGCACTGGAGCCCTTGCTCTCAATCTTGCTTGCAAGAGTTTCACAAGACTTGCTTTTAAGAAATCTTGTGCTTTTCATAGGTAAATTTCAAACTGGATATAAGAGATAATAAAAGCTACGCGTATCATTGCCTGCTTTAATACATCAGTAGTAACTGAAATATGTTTTTAAATGTAATATTGTTCACCGTCACGTGAGTGTGATATGATAGTGTACAGAATTACCGAAGTTCAATACTACATTTTGCTTTAGTTTTAGGGGAAAATTCAATGTTTTGTTAGTACCTGCTGTCTTAAGCACACAACTATTTTTTTTTTTTTTTTTCATATGATTTCATAGAATCTAATAATAAGCAGTCGTAAATGAACCAAATGATGGCCAAAGTAAATCAGACACTGAAGTTCTTGTAACAATTTATAGAATCGTACTTTCTGTCGTCTTCTACACACCGTTCCAATTCATTGTCATTCTTCGTGTCCCAGGTAAGTTCCAAAGGAATAACAAAGATACGCGAAGATTGTATTTGAATAACAGTTATTCCTGTTGTTTGCTTTTACTAAGGAGGACTCGTGCCCGCAACTCCAGACACCTAATGAGATTAATCATGGTCCAAGAGAGTTCAGAAGCGAGTAATCGAGAGCAAAACTATTTTCGAGATTGTGGAGCAATACTTTGCTGTGGAAGGAATGTATCAATGTAAACCTTTTAAAGTCCGTAGTCCAAAGTTTAAAGTTGAAAGCTTTCCGTAGTCAATAAACTCATCTGTTACATCTTAGTCACCCTAATGAACTAAAACATACTCAAGCAGAACATGTGCAAGACTCTTGCAAGTTGGTCTTGGTCAAGACTCTTGCGCTCATCTCTATTCCCCATGGTAGTGGGCACAAAGAAGACACACTCACCTTGACACATTTATTGCCACAGATACATCACAGACGACATTACTTTTTAGTTTTGCCACCGGAGACCAGACACATGTAAGCTGTCTACAAATTATTAATTACCATCAAAGTGCTTACCGGACAAGAATTTTTTGAATTGCAAGAAGACACGAAAATTGCTCAAATTCCATTGTGACGTTTCTGATTACCCACCGTATAGCCCAGATCTTGCTCCTGGTTATCATATGCAGATTTTGTTTTCAGGCAACTGACTATAGCGACATCGGAACACAAAAGCTGACCTTATAGTATGACAAGTGCCTGAATTCTGGTGGTGAATATCTATACTATACCTCTCTGGCAATAAATGTGTCAAGATTTGTGAACCTTCTTTATGTTTACCGCCAGAGGGAAACTTACTTTCCGGATGCATCTCGCATTTTCCGACAAAACCTAGATGACAAGACATCCATTCTTTTCATTTTCATATGAAGAAGATTTTTCGTTTTTTAAGTTTAACATCATCCAACGAATCATCAAAGGTTAGTGACTGATGGATGTCTCCAAAGCCATAACTCTTAGGCTATGACCCAACCATTACAATAGACTAAAAGGACAAAAATTGTGGGAAATTTCCAGGACATTTTCTTTGTGATTGCGTTATCTACAGGAAGCTTTAAACATTTTTTTTTTTTTTTTTTTTTAATATTTTGGCATCAGAGTAGGAAGACCGCAATCTCATAAATATCATTGCCTCTCTGAGTGATGTTCAACTGTTTCATGGATTTTCCCGAGAGCTCAAGTTATTTTCTGGACGAAATACAAAGTTAGGAACATCTGGTTGTTTTCCCCAAACCAATGGAAATGTCTTAATTATTTCATAGTTTGTCACTTTTAGAGGAAAATTTAATGACGAAGCGCTACTTAATGGAAATTCAAGATGTACTCATTTCTCTGTACTTTTCAAACACAGAGAAATGATTAACTAAAATTCTCTTCTAAAATACCCCTTTTTCGACAGATTAATATATATATATATATATATATATATATATATATATATATATATATATATATATATATATATATATATATATATATATATATATATATATATATATTACATTTATATATTTACAATTGTTTGACCTTCTTATTATGTTGGTGGGAATAAAATAAACTCTTTCGCATTTAGTGGGGAAGTCATCTTAGCAACAGAACACAAGAATGGAATAACGTCACAAAATCTGTAGACGTCCAGCAAACAGGCTGAAGTACCCAGAGTCAGAAGGCAGTGCATCGGTGAATAGGGTCATATGAAATTGCACCGTGGCAACTTTTCTTTACGAATTCAAAGTTGGTCGTTCTGAACAACAAAGCGGGAAAAAATGAACAGTGTATTTGGGCCTGGAATAGCGAATGATGCACCATTCGCCATTGGCTTGTCAAACCTTGTTCCAGCGACACATCGTTAAGCCAACAAATGAGTGCCGTGGGTACCGATCAACATCATGTTCAGATGATCTCTTCAGGAACACCGTAGAAGTGGATCCTCGGAAAAGTGTTCGTGTAATTGCAGATGTGTTAGGTATAAACAATATCACTGTCGCTGGATGGCTCCATGCCATTGTAGACGAGTTAGGCATATACCATACCACTGCCGTTCGGTGATTCCATGTCATTGCAGATGAGTTAGGCATACACCATACCACTGTCGTTCGGTGGCTCCATGCCATTGCAGACGAGTTAGGCATACATCATACCACTGTCGTTCGGTGGTTTCATGTCATTGCAGACGAGTAAGGCATACACAATACCACTGTCGTTCAGTGGCTCCATGCCATTGTAGACAAGCTAGACATATACCATCCTACTGTCGTTTAGTGGCTCCATGCCATTGCAGACGAGTTAGGCATACACCATACCACTGTCGCGAGCAAGTTTTCCGCGGCCACCCGTTATTGTCTCGCAACTAGAAGGTAATGATTCGATTCCGGTGAATCATAAACATCATAAATAGCGATCCTTATGGTTTCCTTCTCCCTCAAAGGATTTAATTTCCTTTCTTTAGTTTCTAAGCGCAGTCAAATGGCAAGATGGAGATTTTAAAGAATTTACTACCTTTGAGCAATTTTATTTCTTCAGGTAAATAATTCTTTAAATACAATAAACAGAGAAAACTTAATACATGGAAGTTTGTCGGGAGTGTAATACTTCAAATTATGAATGTGTTAAAATATCAAATAATATTTTCGACAAAGTGGATACTTTCAACTATCTGATATCCATATTAACAGACGAAAACCATATTCAGAAAGAAATTATAAATGTTTACTAGAAGTAGGGAATTCGTGTTATTTTTCAGTTCAAAATCTTTTGTCGTGGCGAATTCTGTCGAGGAATTTGAAACTTAAATATATATCAAAGCCTATTGTGCTGTATGGTTGCTTATTCTGATGGAAGAACGAAGACTGAAAGTATTTGAGAACAAGATCCTGAGACGAATATTCGGTCCGAAAAGAAACAAGAATGGGGAATGGCAGAAACTTCATAACGAGGAACTACATAATTTATACCACTTAACAAACATTGTTAGGGTCATCAAGTCTAGGAGGCTTAGGTGGGCAGGTCATGTAGACAGAATGGAAGGAAGAAGGAACGCTTTCAAAGTTTTAACTGGAAATCCAATCGGAAAACGACCATTAGGAAGACTTACGTGCCGATGAGAGGACAATATTAAGATGGATTTCGCAGTAGAAACTAGATCCAGTTGGCCAAGGACAGAAGTTAATGGAGGGGTTTTGTGAGCGGGGCATTGAAGCTCCAGGTTCCATAGGCCATAGAGTTAGTTAGATAGTTAAGTAATTCTTTAGAATTCAGATATTGTATGTTTTAATTCACAAGCACTCTTGATCTTCACATAAAGAAACAAACTTTAAAGTATAGAAGTTATCAGCCAAAGAAACAGGTTTTGGGAATTGAATCGATGACATTCTGAATGCACCGTGAGATCGTTTACATGCTTTTCTAGAATTACACCTTGTTTTATCAGCTGGCATAGGTTTTAAGGAACTCCATGACTTTCTGATTTTTTTTTCACCAGTTAGAAAAAAAAGATGAATATGAAAATATCTCATTCTTTACAGCAATTAGAGTGTATATTCGATGGTGCAATGTCATATGTCATTCCTTCAACACAAACAAAGCTAATTGCAAAGATAATCCTTACAGCTATGAAATATTGCCTTTTATGTAATAATGTGATTGGAAAAAGTCAACTGAAGGGCCTAGTGAACTCGAAGTGTTGTAAGTGAGTATTGGTAGATTATACCTTAAAACTAATCAGTATTTGCGACATCTTGTTTTTAAGCCTATACAGATACCTACATCTACATACATGTATAGTGTCTTTCAAAAAGACAACGTTTGGGAGGTAATTCCTGACACCAAGATAAGACAAAAAAGTATAGATCAACCTGGGAAACACAAATGCTTCCTTTCGGAGTTATAGGCTGCCGAAAACATGAAAAAAAGAACTTTGATTGATGTGTGAGTACCACAGGATTCTGAAACTTAGTACAGTCTTTTACAAAATTGTTTCTAAGCTATTATTTTAAAGGTTTCATGGTTAAAAAAAAAAAAAATAGAAGTACTGTGTAAAGTCTAGATTTATAGGTCTTCTGGAAAACATAGAATTCATTTCTAAATTCTAAAATTTCGTGACACATCTCATTGAGCTGCATGACATACCAGCGCTTTGAAACACACCGGCTGGGAAGGGCTGGCTTAGAGTACGCAACTTTACTATTTTAAAAAGTTTTACATATAGAATTGATAGTTTCTTGACACTACAAGTCAGGTTACATGGACCTAAATTCAACTAGGCGGCACAAATTCAACTGAGTACTAATATGGTCATTCAATTAGTTCCCAAAGCCAGTGTGGACTATTTGTTATACGTCCACATGTTAATATAGCAACAGTCGCGCTGTGACATAACTGATTGAGTCAATTATGTGAAAACTATAATACCAAAATTAAAAGTACAAACTATGCCCGTTGAAAGCACTTTTAATGTTGAAAAATACCTCTTACAACTTATCGTAGGCAGCTACGTGTTTTGTGCAGAAGTACACATTATGATGAGATAGATTATATATGTAATCGATTTCCTCCTTTACAACAGCAATGTCATATAAAATCCAGTATGGTTTATTGTCCTTGTAGTGTGTAGTACCTCTCCAACGAATCAAAATTTCTTTTACAATCTTGCTTATTTGTAAATTGAACGTAAATGTTACAGGGAAAAAATATAATAGAAACAAAACAAAAGTAAAATATATTTATATTTACTTACTTGTATTTGCTTTCTACTAATTGGTCGTAAGCACCAGTCTGAAACAAAAGAAATTATAATTAGTTAGTGTATAAAATTATTATTACTGACGTCATAAAGGGTATTCTCTTTTGATTGTTAAGGAAGAATACCTTGATCATCAATTTTCGTGACAATAAACATTGTTGAGTGCCCCAGCAAAGGTCGAACCAGATACTTATTGCCCCTACATTTGGGAACACTTAAGATCATAGGCGCCGATTTTGGGAGGTCAGGACACTTTTGTCTCCCCAATATTTAAAGGTGGGGTCCTCGCCCCCCAATATAATCTAGTCGAGGAAGAATTAACAAAGAAGAGCAAGAAATTCGGTCGTAAATTTTGTCGTGCCTTTAATTGAATATTAGGAACAGCCTTCTTATTGAATAGAAAAAAGCAGTTTTCAAAATTGTGTTTAATAGAGCACTGAAGCTTCAACCAACACTCTGGCAGCACTGATATGACAAGTGAAGATCAATATGGTGCGTAAAGTTGCAGCGAAGTTCCCAAATTTTGAACTTGAATTTGTTTTATTGGCTTTAGACAAATTTAACTTAGGTCGTGAATTTCGCAGCGGAGGGGATGAATCGGAGTAGCGGATCAAGAACTGAGGGGGGGGGGGAGAAGAGGGCTTCATCAAACAGCTGATAGAAAACGGCTGAATATGATGATGTTCATTGTTCCCCCCCCCCCCAATATTTTCTTCAAGTCGGCGCCTATGCTTAAGATCTATAGATTACACTGAAAACACTTGTTGTATGATATGGTCCAGGGGCACACCCATTTGGGGGGTCCACCAGATTCGGTCCCCCTCTCCCAAGAAAACAATTTATACAATTTCTTAATAAAACTATACTTATTTAGCAGAGAAATAATTTATGTAGCGTAAAGATTTAATCTTATACATTTCATCTGCACAATTTAATTCTTATACAGTTTCTTCTGAGAATATAAGTGGCACTTCTTAACAATTACTTCTCGTCTTTCTGAGAATACATGTAGAATGACACATTGTAATTAGTGGTGGGTACAAAAACCATTTTTTCGTATTTCGGTTTTATCCAAAACCGGTTTCTGTTTTCTTCAAAACCGGTTCGGTTTTCACCGAAACCGGTTCGGTTTTTCAACGGACCCGGTTTCAGTTTTCTTCAAAACCAGTTCCGGTTTTTTCCTCAAAATTTGTTCTATTTCTGACCAGAATAGTGTTTTGTTGTTCTCCGGAAACCGAATCCGTTTCCACAAAAATAGTTTAATGTGTTTTCCACAAGTTTCGGAGAAAACTGAACCGGTTTTGTAGAAAACCGAAATGTCGGTTTTTCGGGTTTCGGTTGTTCTAGAAACCGGTTTCTGGTTTTTATAAAACCTGTTTTGCTTGTCCCTAATTGTAATATGGGAGCCCTGTAAAAAACTTTGGAACCCACCCAATAAAAATTTCCTAGGTGCGCGCCTGCTTGTCATTCAGAATCAGTCAGGTATGTGTGTTACGCATAGTGGAGATTGTTTCAAACATGTTCTATAAAGAAAGAAAAAAAGATTATGATTTCAAACTTTTGGGGATAGTCTGTATAAAATAAAATTGTACACTCCTCCAGAACTTAATTGCGTGCGTTAATTTTTCTTTGCGTGCGTTAATTTTTCTAAGTCCCGTAAAATAGGTAACTTGGGCAACAACGCATGGAAGCGGAAATAGTAAAATGACCTTCGAATGTAGCTCACTATTTGAAATATTCAATTTCTATTTTGTTATGCAGTACAATGTGACTTTCAGAACAAAATAGTACCTTGACAAATGCAGAGAAGTTTGTATTTATTATTTATTATATTAATATTTAGATAAAATACACACTTAGTGTATGAATATTAGATTATACACCGTATGTTAATAACCACAGAATTTATGGTGAAATATGCACTCACTTTTTATTTATTTTAAATCTAGAATGATGCAGGAAATCAGAAAGTTACTGTAATATTTTGTATTTTTCTGCCTTATGTGAGAAGTATATCAAATCTTTCTTTTATAACCGCAATTGAGGTTTTATATCTTCAGGTGCAGTCTTGAGACCTAGCTACTTTCATAACTAAGAAATGTTATTAATACCGGGATGTTCAAAAAATGTATGCACATTCGCGTTGGTAATGGGTTCAACATGTAGTAGGCCCTACTATCGTTCAACAACAGCAACAGATGGCGTTTGCATTAATCGATGCAATCAGTTGAGAAAATGCAATGATGGCGCAAATATGGCTGACATTCGAGAAGCGATAAAAAACATTCTGAAAAAAAGTGAATTGAAAGTTTGAGAATGTCTGAAATGAAACGACAATGGAAGCAGGATTACGGTATTGAGGCACCAACACACCTAAACACGATCTCCTCGAGCAAACGGTCAGTTCTTCAGGACTCAATGTCTGGTGTGGGCTATCTCAAGGGGACTAATTGGACTATTCTTTCTCTAAAGTACGGTTACTTGCCGGGCTTACCTGGATATGATGAATACATTAAGTTTACTGTTGATTAGGGCTTTATTTGGTGACGATCCATTTCTTATTCAACAAGATGACACCCTGCCGCACTTTCATGCACATGTATGCGACTACTTGGACAACGCTGTTCTAGGACGTTGGATAGCACGAATGGCCCTGATTGCGTACAGCCCACGTTCACCTGATTTAACTCCCCTAGAATGTTACTTGTGGGGCACCGTTAAGAACATTATGTACAGTAAGAAATGACAGTCACTAGTAGAACCGCGCCATCAAATGGAAATAGCTTGTACAGCATGTAGCCAATGTGGAAGATGTTATCAGGAATGAAGAGTACCATGTGTTTGGAGGCTAGTCGTTTGCAATTTGAGCACTTATTTGTATTGTAGTTGAATGAAGAAATGTGTTTGTGTTGAAACTTTTCCCTTCATATTGTTGCAATATTGGCAATAATATGTATTTATATACTTGTAAAATATGTGTTGTATTTTAAAAGTGTGTTTATTTTTCAATTTTCCAATCTCAAAATATGTATACTTTTTTATGAACAGCCTGTATATTTTTAAAATAAAAAAAAATGTAACAAATTCATGTAAAACTGATGAAAATGATGAATGATGATGATGAGCAGTGGCAGATCTAGAAAGTAAAAACTGATGTGGCAGCCAGAACCCAGACTGATATCCTGAGTTTACAAACTTTTCATGGGTCCTCAAGAATTTTCCAACTTAACTCTGCTGATAGTTATTATGGCTAGGTTAGACGTTGATATTGTGGACGTGAAGTATTGTTTTACACATTGCATAACAGAAAAACTGAAACTGAAACTCTATCTAATGTTTCAAAAATTTTCCAATACAGAATATAAAAGGCAACACTTACTCTAAAGTTTCAAAAATATTTAAACAATAGCTTCAATTATTTTTGTCGCTCGGGGCCTGGATCCGCCACTGATGATGAGATGACAAAAGTTTGCGGATGAACTTCTGTCTCCCAGACTCCTTTTCCATCTGTTAAAACGTCCAGGAGTATCTCAGCTATTCGATAATTATTTGCAACGTTACTACTTTACGGGAAAAGTCGCTAAATCTAGGGAATTCGACTTGCAAGATAGTAACAAGAAATAATTTTTCCGATTCCTGACCCTTTTTGGTCATTATTAAATGACGATTTAGTGACGTCCTTACAAACCTAGTAATTTTTGTGCTGCGAACTTATCTTTCTATACTTTTCAAGCACTTTTAGTTTGAAGTTGTTTCATTTAATTTCTCTCTCTCTCTCTCTCTCTCTCTCTTTCTTTTGTGTTTGATCAGTGGTAGAAACGGCAAGGAGTTGGACAAGCATACAACTCGACCTCCCTTCCATAACCGCATTTTTTCGCGCTCGAGCCTAGCCATAGGAACTAAATACACGTGTCTGATTGGTTGGAGTTATATGTAGGCTATGCTACGTGACAAGAAACGGATAACTCCAACCAATCAGAAACGTGTACTTAGCTCCTATGGCTAGGCTCGAGCGTGATTAAAATATATGTTCCACAACCACGCTTTGCTTTCAGCTACACCCCTTGAACAGAACAAAATATGAACAAAATGTCCTCTAACGGAGAACAATTCCAATCTTAAATTTCCTTTAGTTTGAAGGACTTCCGTTCAGAAACTCATATAATACAGTATGTCAATACCAATTAGGAGAGGTGGAGTTTCGCCTCTCGAATTCCCAGCAAAACTTTAAAAAACATACTGCTTCAAAATATGAAGAAAACTACAGAAAACAATGGGAAATGAACCCTGAATTCAAGGATTGGTTGCGTCCCGTAGTCAAAGACGTGACTATAGCATATTTGTTTGCATGTATAGTAGTGATAGACCTTAACCTTGCTCAAATCATGATAAGTCAAATAAATTAGCTACATCTGAATGTTTAAACCAATTTCAGGAATAATTTTCAGGTACTTTCCTTTTAAAATTGGGAGTATTTTCATCTCTCGTTTAATAACCTTTTATGACAACGTTTTAGCAACACTGTTTGCATGTGAAGTTTTCGTGTAAACAATTTCAACCTTCGTTCTTTTAGTAATTGCAAAACAATACAAACAATTTATGCGTCATGTTGTTTATTAATGAGTTAGAATAGTGATGGAGAGTTTGCACTGGCACTGCGAGCTACGACGAAATGACAACCATACTTGATTGCCAGGCATATTATATATATATATATATATATATATATATATATATATATATATATATATATATATATATATATATATATATATATATATAAGTAGCAAATTTAAGAACTTATTACATTTATATTCTATTCTGTAAATCTTTGTTCTATCTACGTATCCCGTTTATTGTTTCATGTGTCTAACTAGGGCATGAGCTAGATACATTTGAAAATAACTCTTTAAAAATCGTATTTTTCTTCTTAAAAAAGTCCGGTATCATGGACCTTAACTTGCAGATTGGGCTTGGTACTTAAAGGGTTAAAGAAAATATAGCGTGTATTGTGATGGCCACCTACAGTCTTTGCGTTACGCATGGAGTTTTTTTTCTTTTTTTTTTTAAGAATAATTCGTACATTTTTATTTGAGGGCGGCATGAAACATGCTTGGGGCCGCCGTTCAAACTGAGTTAGACAATCAAGCAGAAAAATAGCGACCAATATGCCATAGGCCAACATGGCCCACGGACTTCACACTGCCCCTAGTCTTAGAGAGAATGTTGTGGACAATACCACGTGTCAAAGCCACCTTTACCGACAAATTTCAACACATACTCTTTTGACACAACATGGGAGAACGTCTGAGCCACGTTTGAAATGAAAATGAAATGAGATCTTTGAGTTTTACGTCCCACGGCTATGCCGGTTAGGCTAAAGGAGACGGTGATGATGAGTGATGAATGAAATGGTGGAATGAAGAAAGTGGGAGGAAATTGGAGGACCCCGAGGAAACCCACGCACACAGTGTTTGTCCCCCATAAAGTTCACTTGGCGGGGGCTGGGATCGAACCCAGGACCCCAAGCACCAGAAGTGAACGCTCTACCAGTGAGCACCACGGCCCCTGAGCCACGTTTGAATAGAATGAAAGAACAAACATTAACTCCCTCGGAAAAAGAACTCGGGCCGTCATTTTGATAGATATTCGTTTTACTAACTACGCCGCAGCACATGTATAATTGTATCTTTACGAAATATCTAGTAACAAAAGTAAATAAAAAATTGTACTTCTATTTTCGTTCTCTTGTTTTGAATTTCCTAAGTTCCGTCAAGAGGAGAAAAAGCAGAAAATTATAGTGATAAAGAAATGTGCGGATGATGCCCCTTTCCTCAAGGTCAAATACGTTTTTCTTTCTTGCTTTCTTTCTTGACTGGCCTAACATTAAGGAAATTATTACAAAAAACTAACACCAGGAGGAAGCAGCGCTTAAAACCTTAAGAGGAAAAAGAATTGTATACGGAAAGCAAATTTTTTCTCAAGAACCACAAACATTGTTTCTGGCACAAAAATTATATCTCTAGTTTTGGTAATCTGGCTTCTTGCCACTTAAAGTACCTTTTGTTTTCGGAGGAATTAAGTGACATGTGAAAATAAGTATACAGGGCATTCGGAAACTACAAATAATAATAATAATAATAATAATAATAATAATAATAATAATAATAATAATAATAATAATAATAATAATAATAATAACATTGGAAAACGAATCCTCACACGAAAACAAGAAAAATATATATAGCCAATAGGGGTGCACTAATGCATAATTTCGCGGCTATAGCCGGTCAAAAATTGGATGGAATTCTAACTCAAGAACGAATTGTCGAGTCAAGATTGGGCAAAAAGATACACTGCTTATCTTGAGCTTAGATTGCATTAATGTGCCAGTTGATATAGAAAAGCGTCTGCCATATGTCACCGGTACGTGACGTTTGGGCGCCGCCGTTTGGGCACTGGACGTTTGGGTGGGCGCCAGACCTTTGGGCGCGAGTTAAATTAAAAAAGTCATCATGTTAGGTGCTGAGTACTAAGTTCGAATCAAGATATCACATGGTGTCTACTGTGGTGGAAGTCCTTGAATTATACTGGATTTTGTTTTACATACTAGAAATACTGGAATTTCAAAATTCTAAAAACTGAATTAACAATTAAATTTTGTAAATTTAAGTTTCAACCAAAGTTAAGTGTGCTTTTTATTTGATAACTTTTCAAGCCAAAGGTAAGTAGATATGATTGACCAGACTAGATATGATTGACTGCATTACACACATAGTGAGTCTATTCCATGAAAAAAACTTAAAGCAGGCCTTCTACTCTAGTTATGCAATAAGTGTGTGTGTCAAACACATTTCTAGTGGGAGCTCCTCCGTGGCTAAGCGGTTCGCGTACGCGCCTTTGGCGCGGGAGACCTGGGTTCGATTCCCGGCGGGAGTTCATGTGGTTCGGATTCCACGTTAATCAGTAGGTCCACGTCTCACATAGCCTCGCTGCTGAAAGGGACGCTAAACTGAAATTCAACTCAACTCAACATTTCTAGTGGCTAAATGACCAATATATGTATACTTAACTATTATTTTTCACTTGGAAATCTTTTTTTTTTTTTTTTTTTTTCCTTTCGCCACTTTCTTTAATGCAGATTAAATATTTACAATGGGACGGGAAAAAAGTGTGTTAAGTTTTGATTTTTATATTGGAATGTTAATTTTAAAAAGTGATACCAGAAATACGGCATACTGCAGTTCCTAAACTTAATGTCTTAGACATACTGTATTAACATTTTTCCCTCAACTCGATTAGGATTTAGGATTTTTAGATTTCTAGGCTCTCTGCATCTAAGGCCATTTAGCCCGTCACGTTTGAGGGAGCACACTATTCGGGAAAAGGGAAGGAAGGAAGCGGCCTGGACCTATAAATTAGGTACCAACCCGGCATTTGCCTGGTGTGAATTAGGAAAATCTCATTCAGGGTGGCTGGCCTGAAAAAGCGTGTTTACACTTTTTCGACCGAAGGAGAGCGTTAGTGACAATGCTACGCGGTGCCACTTTCCTCAACTCGAGTGAGCGGAAATCTTTTATTGATAGTTCTTTATTGGACTTAAGGAAGAGAAGAGTTTGGTAAATGTAACACGAAAGAAAACAAATTTTAATATTCGTAAGTATGTAATTATTAACTTTTTTTTTAAAAAAAATACAAAAATTAAATCAATATGTTTTAGTTAACATTAAGAAAATTATTAACAGTTCGTCTGATTCCTTCATTTCCTAGCTTTCTTATATAATACAAAAATTAGATCATTAGATCAGAACATAATAATTCTTGCATTATTAAATTGCATCGGCACTGAGAATACAATTAGAATCAGCTTTTATGTCGATTTCCCAGAATGTTCTGACCCGAATTCTGAACCGTGTTGTCCAGTGGCTATATGGTCGGCTTTGGCAAAAGATCCAAACTGTCATTAAAGTCTAAAGGAGACGCCCAAAACATAAAGGATCGAATCCCGAACTGTTGTAATTGCCCAAGCCCTCCTAGGGAACTGCAGGACACGAACCACGTACACTCATAACAAGCGAAAAATCAATCCATGACGAGGTTAGGCAACAAATGCCACAAACGCATTAAACTATATAATTTAGGTGAATAAATAAGATAGAGATAGAAAATATACAGATAAATGAGGTGAGATAAAGATAGAAGTGTAGGAAATGTATATATCTTGATTCGTGCTTAGTTTTCAGTGCCTAGCTTGCTTTATATGTCGTAAATTGTGATTTTTACTATGTGCCTCGCGCCCAAACGTCTGGCGCCTAAACGACTTTGCGCCAAAACGTCCGCGCCCAAATGGTGGCGCCCAAACGTTCTGTCCCGTACGTCACTACCAATAACAGCCCTAGTAGCAAGAAAGCTTTCTGCCAGTTGGCGCGTGATTGGCTTTTGGCTTTCTTCGCTTGCACTTGAAAAGCATGTTTTCATAATTCTACCTTTTGTTCTGTTGTTCTCTAAATCTACCCAAATGATGCTGTAGACCATTTGCAGAGCGTCATAGCATCACTGGCCGTTTATTGGCTATTGAATTGACTTGACTTCTAAAACGCTTGGGTCAAGCTTGAATGGTACACTGAATGCAAGATTCCCCCATGTAACTTCATTACTGGAACCCAGCTTGCGGCAGGCTTACACGCTTTCCAATCAAGCTGGATGCAAGCTTGGCTGACTTGCAATTCAAACTTATACCAAGCGGTTTGCAAGTTGTCTCTGTCATTAGGGAGAGCTTTTGGCCAAAAACTCGACGCCACTTCTTCTCCAAACTTTATATTCACCGGACAATTTAATCAGGCTTCTTTTAATTCCCAAATTAAAATCCATCATCAAAAATTGTCGTATTTTATTCATTAACACCATTAGAGAAAAATTCCTATGGAAGATTGTATCATTTCAAAGGAAATATTCCTTTCAAAATTCGGTGAATTGACTATCTCGAAAGTGAGAAAGCTTACTAGCTTCAAGGTAAGTGCAAACAATTAACACTTGCAGTAAGCACTTTCCGAATTCCGTATTTAGCATGTAAAATAGAAATCAAATGAATATTTGAATACCTAAGAATGTCCAATGAACGACCAGAAGTTTTAAATACTCAGTGGTATGGTATATCTAATGTAAGAGGAAAAGAATTGCATAATGGTACAATGTTCACCTTAGATACGAGGAGTGATAACTTCGAGTCAAACTACGAGGGATTGTCATAAATCCCTAATTGTGGGTTTTATAAGGATTCCCTCTTTCCTCTATTTTTTTTTTTTTTTTTTTTTTTTTATTAAAATGATTAGAGAATGAATTCCGCCATTTTGGAATACCAAAACGTGTTTGACTTTCTGATAAAATGTCGAAAATATTTGTCATGCGCTTAGACTATGAATTATGTCTTCTAATGAATGTACTTTGTTCATGTGACAATCACCAGTCAAAGGAAAGGGTACTCATCGAAGTTGCCCTTTAAGCCATGTATTGGTTCGTAAAACTGTTAGCTCTGGAAATCTTGCGCTTTGGCTCTTAAGCCTCCGGGGAAAAAAAGCGCAAATCCTTATGCGTGGCAAAGTTATCGTATGAATAGACCAAGCAATTACGTACTTATTTTTCGGTATTTGTTTTCAGCAGGTTCCAAAGCCATGTGCTTCATATGAAGCCTTTTCACACTGGGACCTTAGCTGTCGTTGACTCGAGTCAGCATGAAATTACTAGCTCTGAATTGTACCGAATCAGACCGATGCACGCCGACTCGAATATTGTTTGGTCCAAACATATACACTGATGTCCAAAATGATTATCGCATATCTATAACAGTGTTCTTGTGAAAATATAATTTGACAATGATTTTCAGGAGTGCTTTTAATACTGATACTATATGTATAATTCGGAAATGTATATTTATAATAAATTTTATAATACGAAAATTAGAATGAGTAAAACAAAATGTTGCTAAATGGACAAGAAAGTTTTCTTTTCGTTTTATTGTTCTTATTTACTGCTCTTTTGACATGAAATTTTCCACATGCATGTCTTTGCCGATTATACACATACTAACATATAAGAAATACCGGGCGAATTCATTGTCAAATTATATTCCTACAACAACATATTTATAGACATGCGACAATAATTTTGGACATGAGTGTACGTATCCATACTATAACTATCTCAACAATGCCATGTTTAATTTTGTCTGTGTTCAACTTTCAGAATCGATTAGTTGTTACTGAGGAGATTTGTTTTGGCGGGAGCTTTTCATTCATTATACTGATAACGTTGTTCGTTTGCTAAATAACAAATACAGGGTGTTACAAAAAGAATTATCTGATTTTAAAAGTTCATATATATTGATAAAGACATACTACAAAAATGGGATGAATTCCAAAATACTGACAAAATCTTCAAGTTTTAGCTATTCAATTACGAAGTCTATTACGGCGAGTAGACTTTCGTGGTCTCCGCCCAAACGTTGGACGAATTGTTTCCACCATTTCATTGGAAGTGCGAGGCCGACCTGAGCTCTTACCTTTGCACAAGCATCCTGTCTCTTCAAATTGGCGGTACCAATAATAAATGTTTTTGAGTACAGGTGGATCAATGTCAAAAACGCCGACGAAAAGCACCCTGGACTGAAATCATTGACTGAATCCTTGCAAATTGCAGCACACAAAACGCCTTCTGTTGAGCGGACGCCATCTCACTTCTGACTAACTGCAAACTGAGAAGACGCATTGACTGACATCTAACGGCCATTTTCTGAAACTCTAGACCAACAACACTCATTTCCTTGTCGACATGTCCCATGTTCTGTAATTATTACCGTCCAAAATCAGATCATTGTTTTTGAAACACGGTGTATATGATGGAATGTTGCGAAATGAAAGCTTTAATAGGGGTTTCGGGGGAAAGAAAATGTTCAAAATACTGAAGAATTGCGTGCGAAACTAGAAAATATTTAACGTTATTCCGGACATGTTACGGTTACAAGACATTGAGAAGACGCCAGTGCAATGCCAGGATGAGATAAAGAAGTTAAAGCAAGAATAGAGAAAAGTAAAAGATCCCAATAAGAAATGGGTAAACAATAAACATTCCTCTAAATTTTAGTGGAAATGGCTTGCACTTTGTAGTATTTTTCTTGAAGATGAAAAGGGATCGCGATGGCTCAGTGGTAGAGCTTTCATCTCTGGTGCATGGGGTTCTGGGTTCGATTCCAGCTCGCGCCAAGTGAGCTTTGTGGTGGACATACACCGACAACACCCTGTCCGTGGGGTTTTCTCTGGGTTCTCCAGTTTCCTCTCACTTTCTTCATTCCACCATTTTCATTCATTTCTCATTATCACCGACTCCTTTAGCCTAGCCGGCATAATCATGGGACATAAAAGAATTCATTTCATTTTGAATGTGGAAAGCCATTGCGAAAGAAGCTTTCTATATCCGTGGCGAGTCATGCTGTACAATTGCCATTCAACTCGAACTGTGGCATTCGGTGTAGTGTTGTGAGCGGCTCGGCTCACGGCTGTCACCACTGAGCCAAGCCGAGAAGTGAGCCGAGTCAACAGCTCACCCAACTGAGCCGGCTTGAGCCCTCGGCTCAGTTGGGTCGAACCGAGCCGATGATTCACCTGAGTCGATGGCTCATCGCAACCGAGCTGGCTCGAGCCGATGGCTCCTCAGTTGAACCTAGCCGAGCCGAGCCGGAGCTCGAGCTGAGCTGATGGCTCAGGACTCAAGCCGAGCCGGCTGACATCACTAATTCGGTGCCCAAACACCTATAGAACTTACAATGGCATTGTGAATACAGTGACAGAGAAAATTGGAATTTTTGTCAAAATTTCCGAAGTAAGGAACATTAAACACTACACAGATCAAAAGTAAGGATATCTTTTTTGCATGAAAATAAACACGAACCAATACCAACCTGTTTTTTCGTCACCTAAAAGCCATTTTCTTCAGAACCGAAAATATGATTTTTGGATCCTCGCACTTTCACTGTCACTGAAAGGGACGGAATTAAATGACTCATCCACAGACGGGTGAATCATTTAACTCCGTGCTGCCTATCAATCTTTAATTGATAGAAGAAGAAAAAGAAGAAAATGAACAGAAAAACATTCGTTTTAATGCATTTGACAGGTGTTAACTTAAAAGAAACTGAATTTGTATTTATTCAAGTTATTCAACTGATTAATAACATTATCAGATGAGTAACGTTGCAGCTTGATTTTAGGTTAGTTAAACAAACGATAGCTGCCTGTATTGAACGTTACACGTGCAGACGGAAAGCTCCCTTGCACATGTAAATTACCTACAAAATATGCACTTCTGATTTTGAAGGAAAAAAAGAAAAAATATATATAAGAAACGCATTCCTGTTATTTCGCTCTACTTCCTGTCTGATCCATCGCTTGCTATTACAGATGAAATGAAAGGAAACAGATATTAATGTTAAAATCACTATTGTCACAGTTAACCTTCAAACTGCAACAATTCGCCCCCCCCCCCTGTTTTTTGTCTACTGCATCAGCTCAAGGACACACGCGAAACATTGATCTGGCCACGTGAAGAAGACTAAAGCAAAGTATTACAGTGTAAAATGTCTGAACAAAAGGATTATGCAATGATGGTCTATAAAGTTTATTGCATCAGGCTGTGAAATTCTTCTTAAACGATGATGATGGGGGGAGGGAGAGGGGGATACAATAAATATGTCGAGAAGAGTTACGTCAATCGTAGTATATTCACCTTGTTTTGGGAAGTTGAGATATTCGGATTGAGTTCTGATTTCCAGAATATAATTGTCAAAAAATAGAAGAATCCAAGATGTGAGAAGCACCAATAATAATAATAATAATAATAATAATAATAATAATAATAATAATAATAATAATAATAATAATAATAATAATAATAATCTATATATATAAAAGAGAACGTACAAAAATTTGTCCGCTCATCACGCTAATACGGCTGAACCAATTTCTTTCATTTTTGGGGGGTTATTAGGATTTGGACCCTAGATGGTTTTTATCATATCACTTTAATTTTTAATTACCAGTGTCTTGAGATAATTGACCATTCAAGTGTCCATAACGTACAAATCCTTTGTTATTAGTTCATCATAGGTAAAAATAAACGTATTTATATGCAACCCGCATGACCGTGTCACTCGGCGGGTTAACATAAATGACAGGCGATATACAGCGGAAAATAGCTTGAATCTTCTGTTTAAAATTTTTTAATTGATTTGCTTATTTTTACAGACACTTTTACAATATGCCAGCACCGGGATGACCGCAGCGAAGCGGGGCGGGTTAACATAAATGACAGGCGATATAATGTTAAGATTTACTGCAATCTTCTATGGTTTTTATCATATCACTTGAAAGCGAAAAAGTAAAAATTATCTAAGTAACAAAGTTTATTGCGTTCCGGGGTGACCGCAGCGAAGCGGGGTGAACGCTGCTAGTAATAATAATAATAATAATAATAATAATAATAATAATAATAATAATAATAATAATAATAATAATAATAATAATAATAATAATAATAGTAGTAGTAGTAGTACAAACTCTAGTGGGATTGAGAAATCAGAAGAGATGTAACGATACCTGCAAACAGACCCGACATCACTATTATCACTAAAATGGACCAAGAAGTAACCCTCATAGATGTAGTATCATTGACTCATAACACATACAACATTCAGGACGAAAATAAGCAAATATAAAGACCTTTCAGATGAAATTAAGAGTAATGAAAATGTCAGAAAGTTACAGTAAGACTGATCATGTCACCCCGAGTAATTGTCCATAAAAGTACTGTGACAACTTGAACGCAAAACATTCCTAACAAATCTACAAAAATCAGTAATACTAGACACCTGTCATATGGTCAGAAAGCCCTTTGGAGAAGAAGAAGTCTTCAAATAATCTGCACTTATCAGAGACAGTCGTCAGATTACTAAACTGAAACCGATTTAAATCGAGATATAGCAATAATAATAATAATAATAATAATAATAATAATAATAATAATAATAATAATAATAATAATAATAATAATAATAATAATAATAATAACTCTATGGCCTATAAAACTCGAAGATTCAATGCCGCATTCAGAACTACAAGCTCTTCATTGACTTCTGTCCTTAGCCAACTGGATCCAATTTCTATTTTGTATCCCTATTTCTACGAGATCCATCTTAATATTGTTCTCTCATCTGCGCCTAGGTGTTCCTAATGGTCGTTTTCCGATTGGGTTTTCAGTTAAAATTCTAAACATGTTTCTACTTCCTTCCGTTCTGGTTGTATGACCTGTCCATTCAAGTCTCCTAGATTTCTTGACCTCTAATAATGTTAGGCAAAGTTGTGAAGTTTCCCCATTTCCCATTCTTATTCCTCTTAGGCCAAATAATAATAATAATAATAATAATAATAATAATAATAATAATAATAATAATAATAATAATAATAATAATAATAATAATAATAATAATAATAATATATTTATTTTAGTGCCATGAACAGCCAGATAGCAAAAATACAGCACTTAGTCATAGAACTAAGGGTTATAACACAGATCTTATATTCCTTTTAATATTAACAATACATTTGTTTCGACGACAGGAGGTCATTGTCTATCTTATAATATATACATAATTTTATTATTTGTATCTTGTCTGGATAAACATAATTACTTCATTATTCATTAAAATAGTCAGTCAATTTTCTTAAAATTGTCCTTAAAATAAGGATGCTGTCAAACATACAGATATACTATATAAAGCATACATACCTATTAAAATCTATACGTCAGTTCAATAAATACAATTATCCCGATAATATATTAAAAGAACTTGTCAGTTTTCTTAAAATTATAGAATTTTTATTCATGGGAATCATTTCCGATGCTTTTCTAAGGTTATATGTTGGTACCCTTATACCTATATTATGTAGGCAGTATTCACTACTATATCTATTATCTAAAATTTTCTGAATAAAGTTTTTCTCTATCATTTTTCTTCTTACATGTAATTCTTGCAACCCCCAGTATTCTTTCCAGTAATCATAACTATGAGAGTAGTAATCTTTTTTCTTATTTCTACACAATAGTCTAATGAAACATTTTTGAAAAGATTCAATTTTGCTACATAATGTTGTGGATATATTATTCCATATAATTGCACCAAATTCTAATCTGGGTCTTACAAGTACCTTAAATAGATAGACATATGTATTTGCATTTTTAAACTCAGGCCACTGTCTAAAAACAAACCCTATAGTCTTTCGTGTTTTATTTACTATTTCATTAATATGATAATTGAATTTCATATTCATGTCAAATATTATGCCTAGATCTTTAATCTTTTCAACTTTCTGCAGCGATATTCCATTTATGATATATTTGCTAACATAGTATTGCGTCTTATTGGTATATGAAATAAACTTAGTTTTATCACAGTTTATTTTCAGTAGATTATTTTTACACCATATACTAATACTATCCAAGTCTTTTTGGAGTAAGTAGTTATCGTATTCGCTATTCACTATTCTAAATAACTTCATATCGTCCGCATATAATAATATATTTGAGAATTTAACCTTTTCCGTCAGGTCATTAATAAATAATGAAAAAAGAAGTGGTCCTAAAGGAGATCCCTGAGGTATACCATTCTTTATGCAGCCATTACTGGAAGTTATATGACCAATTTTCACTCTATATTCTCTGTTTGATAAATAACTTTGGAACCATCGAATATACTGAGAAGATAGACCAACATTGGATAATTTACGAATTAGAAGTCCATGTTCTATAGAGTCGAAAGCCTTTGACATATCAATATATATAGTGTCAACCTGTAGTCTGTTTTTAAGAGCTAAGTACGTAAAATCTGTAAAATGTACTACCATGAGCAAAATAAATGACGCGTCTCTTTATTTTGAAGTTTTTTTGAAAATATCTCCGTTTTCTTTATATGTTCGAAATTTCGGAAGGTTTCCCCAGCAGGACAGGTTAATAACAAACCCGTTTTTAATATTTGTGTTAGATATTAGCTTAAAATAAAGAAATTAGAAGCAAAAAACATTAAATCGACAGAAATCTCGAGAATTACCAACTCTGCTAAAGTGGGAAATTTTCAAGAACACGAGGGAATTCTGCATTTCAACACGAAGCAGCGACATCTATGTCATTGAGAGAAATGTGGATTAAATCTACAAACTAAACTTTTAACGAATATTTCTAGTATGTCTTATTATATGCATTATCTGCAAACTCCAAATATATGAATATATGCTAAGTATTAACATAAAGATAGAGCAAATAGTGGAAATTATCTATGGAAAAGGACGAATTGGTAGGACGATCGTAATGAAATATCGTCTTTACCGGAACAGGCTCAGTTCACGTAAAAAGCAAATAGCTCAGTTAGTTAAAGCAACTAATCTGTATGCTGAAGGTAGCGGGTTCGATCCCATGGAAATGCCTTTGTCATTTTTATCACTACACTACGGTTATTTTATTTATTTTTTTATGTGGGAAAGAATCAAATTGTAACGTATGTGTAAAACTCATGACGATACCAAAAAAAGAAAAAATGCCGTTGTCGCACTTGCATTAGCGTCCCTAATTTTGTTTGCACACAGTTTCGTAATTATTTCCCCTGTGCTCACTGCTCACCATATGCTCGCTGGCGCATAACGAATGTTTCCCAGTAAATGTTAATTCTAATTTAGAGAATTTTATAAAGTTTCACAATATTTCTCACTAGATAGTCTTCTATCTACGTGTTTGGATATTTTGATAACAGATGTCCCTATTAAATGTTTAATATTCCCTAGATGTTTAATTACGGAAACGTTTTACAATGTATTTGTATTGAATTGAAATTGTTTTGAATTTACTACATAAGGTAAGTAGACCCAAGGAGGAGAACTCAAGTAATTGATATTCTACGTAAAAGCAACCTATTGTAGAATGATGATGCTTCTTACCTTCAGCACATAATCTTTACGTTAGAGAGTCAGACAGAGAAAAATCCTGTTTTTCCTCCTTTATGACCACCCATCTTAAACCTCTACATATCATTGTTCGTCTCACAAAATTTCGGTGCTCCAAAAACATTCAAATAATAATAATATGATAATAATAATAATAATAATAATAATAATAATAATAATAATAATAATAATAATAATAATAATAATAATAATAATAATAATAATCCTGAATATGCCATCCTTACATAATGTAAGGATATCTTAGTTTCCTAGTTTAAATCTTAAATATCTTAGTTTAAAATGCTTTCTTTAGTACTTATTTGAGCAACCATGTAGGAGGGGGTACGACTTTTTATTTTGCCCTTCTCATTTCAGTACCCTTCCAACAGAAAGTAATTTTTGATAAGCAGGACAGACAAAATGAATAAGAAATATATTTACAGCATCCTCTCCCCTTTCATGATTGGAATATCACGTAATATTTTTTATTCTACGAAAGATGGCCCTGTGCGGTTAGGGGTAGGTAACTAAAAAAATACCTAATATATAGCGCCCCTTGATTGTAATATTACCGCTTCTTTATTTGTACGAGTAGGGATGCGCTCGAGTCGAGACATGTCTCGAATCTCGACTCGACTCGACTCGAATTCGAGTCGAGATTCGAGTCGAGACACACTTTGTAAAATTCGAGACGAGTCGAGACAAACGAATTTCTCGACTCGAATTTTCGAGTCGAGACACGAGTCGAGTCGAGACGGCTCTTAAAAATCTCGACTCGACTCGAATGTCTCGAAAATCTTTCTATAATTTTTAATATTATTTTGAAGAAAGTATTCACTCAGAAACAGCCTTGAAACCAATTCCAGCTTTTATTCCTTCAGAAAGGTACAGAACGCATAAAATTAATAGTTAATCTTTAAAGATCAAGATTTAATTTTCAGCTCAATTCAGTTAATTAGAACTAATAGTTAATGTCGTTGTATTTGGTTGTACTGCAAATATAATGATAATAATAATAATAATTGATTATCTAGTTTGTATAAAACTATTATCCGTAGTCTAAATATAGTTTGTATAAAACTATTGCGATAAAGTGAACTTCATAAATTCTCTGAATGAGCAGTTGGTAGTCTATAGTAATTTAGCATAGTTATAATTATTGTGTTTTCGTTCCCATGAACGCAATAGGGTTATGTAACTTCTGGATTATTCGCTTGCCCAACTATTCTGAGGCTTTAATATGTTGCAGTATATCACGAGCTACGGATAATATATAATGTAACATTTGTTGTACATCACATATTATGATACGAGACTATTTTACATAGTACCGGTATATCTTA
This sequence comes from Thermobia domestica, assembly GCF_964235325.1. Taxonomy (NCBI): domain Eukaryota; kingdom Metazoa; phylum Arthropoda; class Insecta; order Zygentoma; family Lepismatidae; genus Thermobia; species Thermobia domestica. Next base: position 256,604,761 of record NC_137464.1, read on the forward strand.
TCTAATATAAATAAAATAAAGAGTTTGTTTGTGTCTTTGTCTGTCTGTCTGTGTGCGACCTGGGGACCAGACGAGTGGACCGAGAGTTCCCAAAATTTGGTCACGGGTACCTTAGTCCAGGCCCCAGATCAAGACGAAGCTTTTTTTTTTAAATTTCGAACCAGGGGGGTCTTGCGGGGGGACGTTTACTGGGACCGACCTAGGGACCAGACAAGTTGAGCGAGAGTTACCAAATTTTGGTCACGGATACCTTGGTCCAGGTCCCAGTCTAAGGCGAAGCGTTTTTGTCAAAATTGGGACCAGGGGGTCTCAGGGGGCGTTTAGCGAGACATGTAGTAAAAGTAATCCAAATTGATCGACATTAGTGTCAAATCCATAGTTTTCACGGTCGCTGAGATCAATGGTGACACTTCCATCAGCGATGACTTGCAAATTCAGCTACTACTGTATGCGGGCCGGGTGTCAGCGGGTGAGGAATACCGAGACATGTATAAATAGCCCATATTGATTGATACTAGTATCAAATCCATAGTTTTCGCGGTCACTGAAATGAATGGTGATACTTCCACAGGTGTTGACTTCCAAATACAGCCCCCATGCGAAGAATGGGTATATTAAGCTAGTATTACAATAAATGGACTGCTTGGATGCCAAGAACTAGTACAGATAAGTACCATTCACTTCTATGAATAGGTATTTTTTAAAAGGATTTTTGTAAACACTAAGTTATAAAACAATGAACTACATACAGTAGTTATGGTTTTGGTTCCCAACATAAAAGAAATATGGATTGTTCATGAGATATTGAACTTCAACTTTCACTTCTGGAAATTTCAATTTTGGAGTTAGGCCACTTGGCATCAAAGCAGTTCACTGTAAGATAAATACATTCCGCACATTAGTAACATAGTTGTTCAGGGGCCTTCGATTTCCATCCTCTCAAATGAAAGCTGAACGATTGCTTGATACATGCTGACTATATAGGAGAAATAGTGTATTAAGTTTTCGAGCTTTGGTGCGTATCCGTATTTACACTCTGATATAACTTTAAGTTCACACTCAAATCGAGCTAATTGTTTAATGCATTTCGAAAGCTTTCGTTTTTATGCAGCTCATTAAGGAAAATCTATTTTATAATCGTAACATTTATGTACTAAGAAACTATGAACGTAAAGTGGACTCGACCTAGCCCCGTGGCCGCTGTGACTCAGTGGCACAGCTCTCACCCTTGGTGTGTGAGGACTCTGATTCTGTGTGTGTGTGTGAACTCCGCGGCTAGAGTACGCGTCTTTGCCGTGGAAGACTCGGGATCAATTCCCGGCGCGAGCTCATGTAGTTCGAATTCCACGTTAATCAGTAGGTCTACATTTCATATATCCTCGCTGCTGAAAGAGACGATAAAGTCAAAATCAACTCAACAATATATATGTGTGTGTGCTTATGTGAATTTCCTCGTGGCTGTATGGTTAACACATACGCCTTGATCGCGGGAGACTCTGGTTCGATTTACGGTGGAAGCTCATGAAGTTGTTACCGGTACCCCACTTTAAACTGTAGATCCATGCCTCATATAACCATAGATATAATATATATGCCTTTGATACAATTATTTTCCGACTTGGAAGCCATTGAAAATCTCCGGACACAGAGTCCCGTAGACCGAAAATGGGAAACATGGGTACAGAGTAAAACAGCCATAGAAATTTAAGATTTTTAGGCTAACTTAATCCTTACATATAATGCAACTAGCTTGGCCAAGTTATAATGGAGGAAATGCTATCATTGCAACACTCAGAATAGAAAATGTTCGTCAGGTATTACTATTCCCCCCTCTCCTGCAGAATGAAAACCCTGACTAAAACTCAATATATATATATAAAACTATTTTGTGTAATGTAACAAACAGTGGCGGATAATATTCATGTTTCCTTGCAGAGATCCTTACGAGGGTTCGCTTCCATCTTCCTCTCTCCAAGAACTAAGATAAATCAAAAAATTGCTATTACTTGTTAATCTTGTACAAAGGACGCAATTAAAGTCCCAGTGTAACACCCCTTCACATTTAGATTTTTCCCCTGGAAGAAAACCAGTTATTATTGTTTCTTGATTTCTCAGTCTCACCTACAGAAACATACGAATAGAATTACAGGATAGGACATGTTTAGAGTGCTTGCACGTGACATCTAACTATATTTCTCATCAAATGTGTCACAGATGAAAATTTCCGTTTGTACTGCCTCTATTTTCTGGTACATATGTTTCATTTATGTTATGTTGCTAAAATTCGTTAAGAAACAAGTACAGACTGCGCCTGTGTGCCTGACAAAACGTAAATGTACTGGATAATTATTTCTTCACTTTCTTCCAGAAAAAAAGTAACCCATCTCATGTCGGCTAACAAAAGGAGGTAGCGGACCAAAGATAGCCGTTGTTTACCTAAGGTCGTTACACAGCAGGGGTTTCATTCAGTCAGAGGGAAAAGAAAAAATAATTTAAGGTTTCTACATTTGTTTTGAACTACAATATACTTCTTCCTTTTCTCCATAAAAACAGAAATTCTCTTTTAGTGATACTTTACGCAAGATCATGAAGTGGGTTCAAATTTAATTAAAGGCAAAATACAATACAATAATCCACAAATATTGCCTCAAGTGAGTTTAAAGTTTTCTAAACACTAGTGCGAAACCGGGCTCTGCCGTTGCGATCGATTTACAGATCTTGAGACGAAAGTAAGAAGGGACTTACGCACACAGTAAGTAAAAACAATTAATATGCCTGTAACTTTCCTCCAAATGGGTGTATCTTAAAACTAACCTCACCATTATTTTTCTAATTAAATTCTAGCCCGAAATTATGTATCATATTACCCTATTCCCATTTTGAAAACTTGACCTTAATTCAAAATGGCGGATTTCAAGATGGCTGCCATCAAGGTCATATCTACCATACGACTTCCCCCCAGAACTTATATGTATTCACATGGTTTTTCTTCACTTTTCTTCATTAACGCTCCGTTTACAAACGGTAGTAAGGAACTTCTGTAGTAATCTCTAATAACCACATCACAACTCTTAAAAGTTATTAAAAAAAAAAAAATAGAAAACATGCACCATGGCAAAAATTCGTCATCACAAGTAATGATGCATACATGCCTTCTATCAGCAAAAAAAGTTTCATTGAAATTGGAGCCGGACATTTGAGTGATGTCCCTTGTGGGATGTGATTGAAGGTGACGTCAGAACACATCGCCCCCCTTCCCGGAATTTACGGGAATTAGGTGACCTGAGTGAGCACATGTGGTGCCAGCTCTCTCCAGCGACCTATCAACAATCATTGCGTGTATGCCAAGACGTGTCGCCGTTTTTATCCATGCCAAAAGTCGACATACGGACAATCAGGTAGGTAGTCATGATGGTCTGGCTGATGTGTGCGTATATTTTAACTCGTGCATTTTGTCTCGACTCGAATTTCGAGACGTCTCGACTCGAATTCGAGTCGAGTCGAGACAGAGACTGTCGAGTCGAGACACGAGTCGAGACAGAAACATATTTTCGAGTCGAGACACGAGTCGAGACAACATTTTCTCGAGACGAGTCGAGACAGGCTTAAATCTCGACTCGACTCGACTCGAATGCATCCCTATGTACGAGGGAGCCCCTACACAATCAAGGGTGACAAAAAGAATAGGAAGAGTATCTATTGATTCCAGTGGTGGATCCAGCATGAACTCCTGGGGGAGGGGAGGGGAAGTGAAACATTCTTTTGATGATGTGAAGCTGTCACAAATTACCACTTAACTAAACTAAACAATAGTGGGGGAACCGGAACCCAGTCAGTTTAAATTGATGTAAAAGTTTAATTTTTGGCTTCATATTAAAGTTTTGGTTTCAAATGAGAATTTCAGTCCAAGTGGTCAATGATCAAATCTCGTGGGGCTCTTCAGTGTAGGCTAATACGGCCCCCTTATGAGAAAAGGCAAAATTATTAACATGTTTATAACTTTCTAATTTTTCGTCTATTTTAAAGAAATATTTTGCTTCGTATTAAAGTGTTGGTTCCAAATGACAAATTCAGTCCGAGTGGACAATGATCAAATCTCCGGGGGGGGGGGCTCTTCAGTACAGGGGGCTACGGCTCCCTTATGGGAAAAGGCAAAAGTATGAAAATGCTTATAACTTCCGAATTTTCCGTCTATTTTAAAGAAATTATTGGCTTCATATTAAAGTCTTGGCTTCAAATGACAATTTCAGTCCGTGTGGACAATGATCAAGTCTCGGAGGGCTCTTCGGTGTAGGGGTTTCGGCTTCTTTATGGGACAAGATTCACGTAGTTGATATTGCAAAATTGTTTTATATATATAAGTGGAAACTTGCACCATTTGGTTAATTTTACCTCTTATGTTTTGCAGATTCATATTCCAAGCAATAGTTACTCCGCAGAGCTAAAAGAAGGCACTTACTAGTTTCATTAAAATGAAATGTCTTTTATGAGAGGAGCAGACGAACGAACAGGCACCCAAACGTTGGTTGAGTCGTACGGTTGAAACTCGTTAAGCTCGTTTCAATTATTATTATTATTATTATTATTATTATTATTATTATTATTATTATTATTATTATTATTAAAGCTTTTTGCTCCTAATTTAGTTATTTTACTTTATTATTTAACGAATATATTGAAAATTGTCAGAAATGAAATGAAATGAAATCTTTGAGTTTTACGTCCCACGGTTATGCCGGTTAGGCTAAAGGAGACGGTGATGATGAGTAATGAATGAAATGGTGGAATGAAGAAAGTGGGAGGAAACGGGAGAACCCCGAGAAAACCCACGCACACGATGTTTGTCCACCACTGAAAATTGTCAGAGACACGTATGCAGTAACTTATTTCGGGAGGGGTCCGACTTCAATATTAGGATAAATTATAATAAAATTTTAAAAGATAATCCCCAAAATTAGGCTAAATTTACAGAAAAGTTGGGGTTTCAGAGGGGGTCCGGACCCCTGGACCCACCCCTAAATGCGTCCTTGTTTGTCAGTAACATTTCCTCATTTTGAAACCCTCAAAAACTTCGGATAGACTATATAAAGGAAAACGAGTTATTTTCGATAAAATATCACTTCAAGGAGACGCGACAGTTTTATTGCACATGGTGGTATCCAACGTTCACAAGGGCAAGAATTCTTCCCTTTTATTCTTTTGCTATTGTGCTGTATCGAAAGGTCAGGTTTGTAACATATTACTCCTACGAACAAGCATGACTGGCAGATAGGAATACTGAACACAACTCCAGAGAGATGCATGCTGAACTTACGCTTTGGTGATTTGCCCTCAAGGTCAATCGAGTGGTAATTCAGTTCCGTCTCTGTTCTTAAGCCATGTTCGTATTACTTCGAACAGTTTTGATAATGAAAAGCATGCCTCTTAATATAACAGACTTCTTTCGCGTAAGAAATCGAAACTCAGTTGGTCAGAGCAACTAGTCTGTAAGAATTAGATTGTTAGTTAGTAAGGAGCCCAGTACGAGTAAGGGTTTTTATTACTATTGTTTTTATCTTTTTTATGTGAGGAAAAATCAAATTGTGACATCCCGATATCAAATGTATTTGATTAGGTAGCTTTGTCTTAGCTAAACTTTAAACATCAGTAACTGTCGAAATTATTTCACTAACCGATCACTTACTGAACATTTCAAACACGTCAAACCAGTGGCATAACATGAAGGTTAACCTCTCCTCCGCAGTCCTTAGTTATGCGTCCGTACTTTCACGGGCGGACTAAGGGCCGGGCGACTGCCCGGGGCGCCAGAGAAAGAGGGGCACCAAAACGAGCCTCAAAAAGTAAATTTTATAATGTGCTTTCTACTGACGTTTTTGGTTTATATTCTTGTAAAGTAGTGGCAATTATATGATCTTTTTCCATTTCACTATGGAAGAAGAGAGTTTCATAGTACTAAGGGGGCTGTATCGAAAAATTGAGAGATGGCATGTAGAATAAAGAGTGCCGGGAATTAAGTATTGTTTGTTTGTTTGCTTGAGTTTAGCGCTCCACGGTTATGCCTTAATGGGCAAGGGAGATGTGGATACTAATTATAGTGGAATCCGAACCACTTTTATCGTTCAACAGTAATCCACCGGGAATTGGACCCGGTACCACAGAAGGCAGGCGTGCTAGCCACTAGACCAGGGGGGGTGGAGTTGGTATTGTTTATAGCGGGCCATATTCTTTGTGCAGTTTTCCTAGGTAAGGATTTCTTTTCGAAAATGGGTTTAAAACAGGGGCGTCATTTAGGGAGGGCAGGGAAGGGCATTTGCCCCCCCCTGAGTTTGAGATGTATATAGATTTTATCATTAGAATAGTAGTAAATCAGTGAAAAACGCTAAATTTTACTTATATCAAGAGGTCTTGCCCCCCCCCCCCCAAAGCAAAATCTGAAATGACGCTCCTGGTTTAAACTATTAAAAACACTATGATAAAATGTAAAATATAGGCTACTACTAGGGGAAGGGCGCCAAAAAGTCATTTTGCCCGTGTGAAAATTTGGCCTGCTCCGCCCCTGCGTACTTTCTGTATACTTTTTGGCCTTGCAGCTTGTGCGGTCCCCACGCCACATTGTTGCGGGGGCGCTATTTACGCCTACCCTTCGAACGTAATTCAATAACGGTTTAAGAAATTCTACCATCAGCGTGGAAACGGGAATATATTTTTCTAATAGTCCCATAGAACTTTCACTCAGAACGCCAGATGCAATTTTTCAGAGTGGGCTCTGGCTAAGTAGAAGGAAGATCTGTTTCCTAAGTAAGTTCCTTTCAGAAAGTTTGCTATTTCTTTAACAGTGATGTAAATAAACATACTCATCATTATTAGCTCGACATCAAACCATCCTGGACAAATCCCTCTAGAACAATGATCGGCAAAAGTTATTCTGCCTAATTTTATAAGCGACTCAAGGGTGAAACACTTGTTAACGAAAGCAATGTTGTGTATATACTGCCTTGTTTCTGACAAAATATAAAGTCTTTTGTAATCTTTAGACACTTTTCCTATTCTACAATAGGTTGCTTTTACGTAGAATATCTATTACTTGAGCTCTCCTCCTTCGGGCAACTTTGCTTATGTAGTAAATTCAAAACAATTTCAATTTAAGACAAATATTTATAGAGAAAATGAAACATTTAATAGGGAAATCTGTTATCAAAATATCCAAACACGTAGATAGAAGACTATGTAGTGAGAAATTGTGAAACTATAATATTCTCCAAATTAGAATTAACATTTACTGGAAAACATTCGTTATGCATCAGTGAGCACAGGGGAAATAATTACGAATCTGTTTGCAAACAAAAATTAGAGACACTAATGCAAATGCGAAGATATTTTCTCTCTCTCTCTCTCTCTCTCTCTCTTTTTTTTTTTTTTTTTTTTTTTTTTTTTTGTATCGTCATGAGTTTTACACATATGTTACAATTTGATTCTTTCCCAAATAAAAAATAAATAAAATAACCTTAGTGATAAAAATGACAACAGTCCTTCACGGGATTCGAACCGTCTACCTTCGGTATACAAACTCGTTGCTTTATCTAACTGAGCTATTTGCTTTCTTACGTAAGCTGAACCTGTTCTACAGTAAAGACGATTTTTCATTACGATTGGGCTAACAATTCGTCTTTTTCCATAGGTAATTTCCACTATTTGCACTATCTATACGTTAATACTTAGCATAGATTCATATATTTGGAGTTCGCTGATAATGCATATAATAAAACATACTAGAAATATTTCGTTAAAATTTTCGTTTGTAGATCTAATCCACGCTTCTCCCACTGACATAGATGTCGCTGCTTCGTGTTGAACTGCAGAATTCCCTCGCGTTCTTGAAAATTTCCCAGTTTAGCAGAGTTGGTAATTCTCGAGATTTCTGTCGATTTAATGTTTTTTGCTTCTAATTTCTTTATTTTAAGCTAATATCTAACACAAATATTAAAAATGGGTTTGTTATTAACCTGTCCTGCTGGGGAAACCTTCCGAGATTTCGAACATATAAAGAAAACGGAGATATTTTCAAAAAACTTCAAAATAAAGAGACGCGTCATTTATTTTGCTCATGGTAGTACAAGATTCGTAGCAATTGATCTACCTTTATAAAACCCATGCTGAAATTCAGTTAGTTTATTTTTTACATTAAAGTATATATGGTTATGTATTATTATTTCAAATATCTTACTAAATGCATTAACTAATGTGATTGGCCTATAATTTTTCATATTACTTCTATCTTCTGTTTTATGTACAGGTACAATATATACTTGTTTCCATGTCGATGGAAACTCTCCACATCTGAGTGATTCATTGAATATATTTGCTAGAATGGATGATAACTCAGTACCACATGCTTTTATTATATAGTACGGTATGTTATCTGGACCAGGAGAGGTACTTCCATTAATCTGTTTAATTGCACTAAGGACATCCGATTCAGAAATATTAGGTATATTAATTATATCTCCGCTACAAATAGGTAATGTAAAATACATGTTATGGCCATTTACATGACTTAGTCCCAAATTAAAATTTTCACTGAACATTTCTTTAAACAGCTCCACAACATCAGTCTGTGTAGTAGCTACTGTTTCATTATATTTCATTTCATTAGGTAATTTTTTGTCATCTGAGTTTTTAAATACTTTCCAGAAGACCATATTGTCACTAACAATGCTGTTTTCTAAACTAAGATAATAGGCCTTTCTCGCTTCTAGATATTTCTTTTTTACAATTTTACGTAATGCAGAATACCTTTGGTACCACATACTGTCATTGGTTTGTATTGCTTTGACGAAACATTTTGTTTTCTTATTTATTAAAGTTTTCAGTTCCCTATTCATCCAGGGGTCTTTAAACTTGGGTTTATTAATGACTACTTTCTTAGGTACATAAATATCTAGAACATTATATATACTATCATAGAAACTGTTGGTCATAGTATTAATATCACTTGTATCTACATTCAATTCATTCATTGCCTTGATACCCTGATATACACCTAAGAAGTCAGCATTCTTAAAATCAAAAACTTTTGTTTGGTTATAGATATTGTCTTGATTGTTATTGTTACTTTTAATTACTTCCCATTCAAAAACAAAAGGTGGATGGAAGCGGTCAATTTTTATTAAAGGTGGGACATCATACACAATGGAACTATTATCCATGTTGGTTAGCAACAGGTCAAGAACTTTATCTTTCCTATTAGGATCATACGACCTATTCAATTGTTTTAGATTAAGTATATTACTTAGTTCAATTACTTTGTCAGCTTTTTTCATAGTGTAATAGTTACATGTGGTTATAGTTCCAGTAGCCCAATCTATTCCACATACGTTAAAATCACCTAAAACTATAAGGTTACAATTTCTTGTTATTAGAAGAGTAGTTAACCATTCACAATAGTTAATAAAATTCTTCAATGGAAAGTCAGGGGGAATATAATGCAAGCACAATAATAATGGCTTGTTGTCAGGGATTAAAACTTTAAGTATAATAATATCAAGAATATCATCTGGGGGAGTTATAATTTCATATGCATATTCCTTTTTTATGATAACTATACAGCCCCCACCCTTAGTCTTATTTACTAGTGTCAAGTTTCTATCTTTACGTATAGTATTGTAATTATTTGACAATTGTACAAAGTGTTGATTCATTTCTTTTAACCAAGTTTCAGTGATACAATAAATATCAAAGTCATTACAATTTACTTCATCTATAAATACCTTCTCTTTAGTATTAATTCCAGTAGCATTTTGATATAATCGCAAGTGCGTCATACTTATTTTTAATAATAATAATAATAATAATAATAATAATAATAATAATAATAATAATAATAATAATAATAATAATAATAATAATAATAATCTTAGAAGTAGGTAAGAGAACAAAAACTAAAGTAAGCATTAAAGTATTTTAAAGTTTTCTCTTTTCTATCTGGACAACATCTGTTTCCAGAAGATGTAGTGCATTGAAACGATTCTGGAATGTACTCGTGGAAATTCCATCAGTGTAGGTCATGTGTAGAATTGTAAATCCTTCCGGAATATGTTTTAACATTTTCCCTTTTTTTTTTTTTTATTATAGTAGTGTAGGCCATATGCTTCAGTCTAATTTATTGATCTGTCCTTGACTCTGTGTTTGTAAACATTCAACACTTTACTATTGACTGTTTTACCTTTTTCTTCCTCTTCTTCTTGTTTGTGCTTTAAATCATTTCTCTTTCGTCTATGGACAGGTGAAATTTCAGTTCAATGTCTTCCAAGAACTGAGCACCATGTTATGTGATAGGACTTCTTATGGAATTGGTTCCAGAAACTTCTACGGTAGTTCGCAGAGCAGATAGTGCCAAAGAACCTTTGCAAGGGCCACTCACAGAGTCGGATGACCTTCTGGTTGTCATCAATGGTCTTTTTTTATTATTCTTTTTTTTTTTATTCGTTTTCCTTTCTTTTATTATTTCAGATAACTCTGCGACTCCAGTCTCCGGACAGAGAGAGAGAGAGAGAGAGAGAGAGAGAGAGAGAGAGAGAGAGAGAGAGAGAGAGTTTGAATGACCTCGCATAAGCAAAGATATTCGAGGAAGATACGTAAAAGCAGCGTTCGCTTCCAGGTCATCTAATTTTTCCTTGGACACTGCCCACGCTGAAGACAGTCTGGAGTCAGATATTGAAATGGTTGCTGGTGGTTTGATGATGCTACGGGTCAAATAGCTAAAGGCAAGGCCTTATAGGACGAGAAGGGTGGACATCGCACCTACTTAAATGCAAATATCTTGACTAGGTAGAAATCTCTAAACACTATCACACAGGGAAAAAATGTAATAAAAAGAGTTTTTGTATTAATGGACCAGCGAGTTTTATTACTATTACTTGTATCTACATCGTTGCTAACTCAGAGGATCAAATTGTTTGTCATTTTTTAAAAGACTGTTTTTCCTTTAAAGGGGAAAGCATGCGAAAGATAGAACGATCTCATTAGAATGGACTTAATGGACGACATTTCGAATTTTCTAGACTTGTGTGCTAAAAGAGACACTAAGCTTAAGTCGTGTAAACTAAAGGAGATGGATGACTAACGAAACTGAATGGTTATTAAAGAATTGACAGAGTAAGAATTTCATTTGAAACAAAACTGGAAAAACCTCGGGAAAAACCACAGATACGATATTGTCCTGAGATGAAACCAAGGACCATTCATATCAGAGTTGAGGACTCAACCAATGAGTAACCGTGCCTTTCTCCCTCAAAATTTCGAAAGAACCTAGATCACAGTGCTTAGTTCATTATTTTCTCTGTTTCAACAACACCTAGTGGTGTGTGTACAAATCCTTGTCAGTAGCTGTCTCTTTACTTCAACGAACAGTTGTGTATGTGCTGGTCAATCGTGTCATAATTTAGGCAAAATTGGATGCAAATCTGTGACATGCGATCTTACTGTTTTCATCTATGAGCTGACAGGGATCGGGCGGTGCAATAGGTCGGACTCTTGAAAGATAGTCACAAAGTGGTGTAAATATTACACTGAAACGTATTGATCGTCCAAAAATAACAACTTCTCTTAAGAACATGTTCACTGGAAAAACAAGCAAATGGAATAGATGTTAACAGCTTCGGAAGAACCAATAGAACTATGGTTCCATATCAATTGGTATCCAATAGAATGATGGCGCATTGCCTTCATATCTATGGTCTTAGGGATAGGATAGCAATGGCGGATCTTGCACGTTGCCGGGGGGGGGGGAATAGACCTCTCCAGGTTTTTGAATGACAAAAATAATTTAAGCTGTTACTTATATATTTTTGAAAGTTTATAGTAAACTCATGATATACCTATCATAGCCTGGGTTCTGACTGACTCCTCATTTTTAACTTTTTAGATCCACCACTGGTAATTAGATGTCAACGAATACTGAAGACCTTTGGAAGGCTCTTCAGAGCTATTGGAGTCGCATAGCTTCTCAAAAGTTGGATAAATTAATCAAACAAATGCCTAGAATTTGTAAAGCTCTTATCAAGGCTAAGGGTCTGCATTTCATTGAATGCAAATATACTTAATACATCCTCAGTGGAAATAGGACAATATTATTTTTAAGTTTCTATATATGATAAGTCCAACAAACTGGGTTTTGTGTGGTTATATGTCTTTTTTTTTTTTTTTTTTTTTTTTTTTTTTAGAAATCAGTAGTGTCCTTAGACTTTTGGCAATGACTGTATGTTTTGTATTTCTCATGTGTTTTGCACTTTTTCAATGGAGTCATTACGATTTTAAAAAAATACATCTGACTATTCTATCGTTTCATGTAGTTTATACAACATACAAAACATCTATTTCTTTTCTAACTTAAGTTTTTGACTAACTGAAAACGCAGTTTATGTGTTCTAGTTGTTTTTCCATTCGTCACTTTCATCTTTCAGTATAGTATAAACCCTTTACCGTCTTCGCTTAGTTGTTTCAGCATCTATGTTACGCAGTCAGTTCCTATTATAATGTAATTTCTCACTATACTTCTTTCATCCACTTAGGACTTCTTTTCCCTTACTAAAATTATTTTATACTTATCTTCTGATGTAGTACTTGTCGTTTCTTTTGATTGACATACGCCTATTAGTTTATCTTCCCAATATGTTTATTTATACTCCTATATATATATATATATATTTTAAATGAATATCTCTTCACGTTCACTTCCAATATACACTTCTTTGGTTTACCGGTTTCCCTATAGATTTCCAGTTTTCTATACATACTGCCCCTCTCCTTCTCTTACTGTGATTTTTCTTCTTCTTCTTCTTCTTCTTCTTCTTCTTATTATTATTATTATTATTATTATTATTATTATTATTATTATTATTAGCTTTTATTTGATATAAGGGCGACATGGTAACTGTGATAAAGCGATTACTTCTGGTGAGTGAGGTCCCTGATTCGAACCCCAGCCAAGTAAGATTCTGGTGGACAACATTGCACCCGTGGGTTTTCTCGGGGTATTCCCGTTTCCTCTCACTTTGTCACTCTACCAATTGTTCCATTATCATTCACTTCCTTTAATCATCGTCTCCCTTAACTTAAGGGGCATAATCGAATTTAAAGGACGTTACACTCAAATATTTATTAGATATAAGTTTTTTTGGGGAGTCCGTGTAGTACACTGAAACAGCATATAAAGAATCTTAATTTTCATAATTATTTAGTTTTTTTAATAAAATAGAAATCTTGAATAGGAACAACAAAGGCAAAATGCCAAACAGGTAGCGTCTATGGAGTTTGCTAAAGCTAGAGGGTAAATGCTTATTACACGTTGTGTTTTATTCATAACTTGACAATTTATTTTTGTCAGTAGTTTCCGCTCCCTTTGTGCTCGCTCTTCACTCCCGACCCCCAGCTTGGGAACCACTGATCTAAAAGATATATCTAATATAAAATAAAATAGAGTTTGTCTGACTGTCTGTCTGTGTGCGGCCTGCAGATCAGATGAGTGGACCGAGAGTTACCAAAATTTGGTCACGTATACCTTGGTCCAGGCCCCAGACCAAGGTGAAGAGCTTTTGTCAAAATTCATACGAGGGGGTCTCAGGGGGGCATTAACCTGGATATGTAAAAGGAGTAGTAAATGATCGATATTAGTGTCGAATTCATAGTTTAAGCGTTCGCTGAGATCAATGGTGAAACTCCGATCGTATTAACTTCCAAATTCACCCTATTCGGCTGCTGGCGGGGGTCACCGGGGGGGGGGGGGAGAGATACCGAGACATGCAAAAGTAATCATTCAAAATGACCGATATTGGTGTCAAATCCATAGTTTTCGCGGTCATTGAGATCAATGGTGACACTTCCATTAGCGATGACCTACAAATTCAGCTAGTATTATATGCAGGCCGGGAGTCAGTGGGGGAGGGGGATACCGAGATATGTAAAAATAACCCAAAATGGCCGATATTCGTGTCAAATCCATAGTTTTCACGGTCGCTGAAATGAATGGTGATACTTCCCACAGACGTTGACTTCCAAATACAGCCCCCATGAGAAGAATGGGTATATTCAGCTAGTAATAATATATGCGTATAGCCCAATTTTAATTTTCTGTTGAAACGTTTTTTTTTTTTTTTTTTTTTTATTATCAGTAAAAAATATTTCCGCTCAACGTAAATATATATTTTGTTCTTCTTGTTACGATTCGCTCTCTCTCTCGGTAAGCTATAATTTAATAGATTATTGAGTGCTATTGTGACCTGTAGTTCGATGCAAGAAAATTTGAACTTCGCGTGTTCGCAGTTCTATTTAGAAGATTTGGATATTAGAATACTTCCTTCGTATGCTACCAAACGATTAAAGTAATGTTTATAAATTGCAGGAAGTTCTTTTTTCAATTGCCTGTAATTTGTTATTTTATTTGTTGATGAAAGCTGCAATCAAGATATAATATCAGTAATCTTTGGTAAGGTTTTAAAAAAAACAAATATGGCGTCCGCATTTATTTGTAAACAAATGAATTAAGTGAACAGAATCTCTCTGAGAATATTAAGGTTTCGATATTCTGTAGTCACTTGATAACTACTTTGTGTTGATGTATAAATTATCTTTTTCAAATATACTATTTAGGATATTTTTTAATTGATCGCAATCTTTTCCTTCTTGGGGCTGAGATGGCTTAGTGGTAGAGCGTTTACCTCTGGTGGAAGTAGGGATGCGCACGAGACCAGTCGAGACAGGATTTTCTTGACAAAATTCGAGTCGAGACATGGCTCTTCCAATAGAGAAATATACATTTTTCGAGTCGAGACATGACTTTAACAGCACATTTTCGAAACGAGACAGCGACACATCTTGTCTCGTGCGCATCCCTAGGTGGAAGGTCTGTGGTCCGACCCCAGCTCGAGTCAATTTGGGATTTTCTGGTTGATAAACACCATGTTCTTCCACTCCCTTCATTGCACCAATATCATTCATCTTATCGTCATCACCAACTTCGTCATAGTCTCGAAGCATAACGTTGGGCGTTAATTTTGTTTTACCAATCTACAAAATCTATCGTACAATCATCATCATGAAAATGAAATATTTGAATTCTACGTCCCACGGTTATGCCGGCTAGGCCAAGGGAGACGGTGATGAGGAAATAATGAATGAAATGGTGGAATGAAGAAAGTGGGAGGAAACGGGAGAACCTCGAGAAAACCCACGCACACGGTGTTTGTCCACCACAATCGTAATCATTATAAGTATTCTGACATTATTGGCAGGTCACTTGTTGAAACTTCCATGCTGTACGATCTTCCTCTAACTTCTTTCATCTTCACGTACGATTTTTCTGTTTCGATATCGCCCATCAATTGTATTCTTCTTCGCCCCTCCCTCTCTTTCTTGCCACCATACCCTCTAGCTCGTACCTCATGATACAGTTCCTTCTTAGCAATGTCCCAACTAGTTTCTCTTCCTCTTCTTAATAATATCTAAAATTGTCCTTTTCTCCTCCATCATTTCCAACTCCCTCTCATTCGTCTTCCGCTCAATCCAGTTAATTCTCTCCATTCATCTCCACACTCACATTTCGAAAGCTTCTAGTCATTTTTGAGCACGTTTGCGTAGTGTCCATGTTTCTGTCCCATACAGTACTATACTCCACATGAAGCATTTTATGGGCCTTTCTTCAACTCTTTATTCAAGATGGCATAAAATAGCATTTTCTTCCTCCTAAAGGCTTCTTTCGCCATTCCTATTCTTGCTTTTATTTCACGTTCACACTTCATATCAGTACTAATAATGCTACTGAGGTATCAAAAACTACTCACCTATTCTACTTTCTCCTCTACTACTTCTATATTTGATTCTGATAGCTTCGTTTCAATCAGCATGGCAAATCATATACTAGCCATTTTCTTTGCTTTTCTTTAGTTTTCTGATATTCCTCTTCTTCTGTTTCATCCAGACAATTTTCCCAATTCTTCTTCTTATCTACATTTCGTCTTGAACAGACATTAAATCTCTTTTGAGTAATACTAATGTAATGTTTTGAGTTCCCTCGTTGCTAAGCAGTTAGCGTACGTGCCTGTAACGTGGGAGACCCGGGTTCCATACTCGCCGGGAGCTCATGTGGTTCGGATTTCATGTTAATCAGTAGGTCCAAGTCTCATATAGCCTCCCTGCTGAAAGAGACGCTAAACTAAATATCAAATCATATAATGACTGCTTCGTTTACAGCACAGCACAGCACAGCACAGCACAGCAATTGAGATAAGTCTTTTTCCTAAATGCTTATTTTCAACATTCTTATTCTAGCTTTTTTGTGCCTTCTTCACATTTTCACTAATGATGTTATATCCGGACACTCGAAACTAGTCAAGAATGCCACTATTTTCCTTACAACTTATAGCTGACACAGTTCCTCAATATTCTTTTATAGATTTTCAGGAAACAATACTCTAATCTCAAACTATTTTCTATCCTCAGGTGCAACAAGAGTCATATCATCTGGAAAGTGTAAACCTTCTTATCTAAATTTTCTATTTCCTAGCAAAGTCTTCCCGTTGTGCCTACTTCCCGTTATGCCTACAGGCCCTCCAGCACTTTGTAGAAAATATTTTTAATGATCTTATCTGTAGGCAGAACGGTAATTCCCGTTGTGCCTACTTCCCGTTCTGCCTACTCTTTCGAGACGGGGAATTCTGTGCAGGGAGGGATCTTTTCTAGGGATTTTTTCTTTAGTAATTCTAATAGATTCTGTAAGAAGAATAACTATTCCTTTAAATTTCATCATATATTTTAAATGTTATCTTACTTGCTCTTCTCAGAAAAAATGACTAGGTATAGTTTTGTTATTAGCAGCGTTATTCACGTCTACTTTAGTAGAGATGTGTTTTTTTAATACTTACAGAGAAATGGAAAATTAATTGATTCAGTTACAAGAAAATAAACTTATTTCGGTCTAATATCAAGTCATTTCACAACAAAATTTTATTCAGTTTTCCAGTAGTTCATCTCCAACATTCTAAGGCTCGCAGTACGTAATAGGTGCTACAGTTCACATCCTCAAAATATATTTGGCCATATATTAAACAAACAATGCAAGAAGATGCATAATTCGGTCTCTTTTCTTTTTCTAAAAAAAAGCCTTTGTCTTCTACATCACAGATCTTTTTCCGGCATCACCTCTATATATGATCAGAAGCTTTTAGAAATACTAAAGAAATATTCCCTACAAAAATTCCTCCCTGCACATAATTCCCCGTCTCGAAAGAGTAGGCAGAACGGGAAGTAGGCACAACGGGAATTACCGTTCTGCCTAGAGATAAGATAATTAAAAATATTTTCTTTAAAGTGCTGGAGGGTCTGTAGGCAGAACGGGAAGTAGGCACAACGGGAATGAACCGTTCAAAATAATGCTTCCTTTACATTATTTCTCATGTAGACTATCTATATACTATATAAAAATGAAAGTGACTATACCTTTTGAATCACCCGACCGATCTCGATCAAATTTTCAACAAAAGAGAAGGTTCGAGCCTTCGATAGTTTTTATCATTTCACTTTGACGATACAACGTAGGGGAGACGGAGGGGGAGATAATTAAAATTGTTAAAAACGACCGATATTAGTGTCGAATCCAGTTCGTTCTGGCAATGCTTTTCGAGCGTTCTCAATTTTTTTTTTTTTTTAATGTATCGAGTAATCTTGAAATTTAAGCATAAACCAACCACATTGGCAACACTGCTTAAATGCCAATTTTAAATACTTCTCTCATCTTCTAAAGAGTTTGAAGATACCCTGTTATCCTTTAATAAGACCTTTCATGTAAGTCACATACAAGAAGGAAAAAAATCTATTTAAAAAAACTCTATATGCTATGGCTACTTACTTTCTGCACTGACAAAACTCATGACAAGCCATGAATTACAAATAGATGCTCCGTCATTACGTTTTAAACACCATTTTCTTTCTTTCTTTCTTTCTTTTTTTTTTTTTTTTTTTTTTTTTTTTACGATGTTTTCTCAGCATTCGATCAAGGGCGATTACTTTTGAGACAAAACTCTATCCTTCTCCCCTAATCTTTATGTCGTTGGCACCAGCGCGAAGGACAAAATAAAGTTTTATGAGTTTTCTTTTTTCAAATTTGATTTTATCTTCTCTTTTGTTTCCTTATGTTTCTCAATTACTAAGTAGTGTTGCCAGATTAAACAAAATAGGCCCGGAGACACGATTATCAATCAGCAGAAGGACTTGTTTGGGCAGAACTCCTTAAATTTACCATTCTCATTCCCCACATTTATCGTTTATTCTTTCCAAATTTAACATTCTCTATCCCAAATTTACCATTCTTTCCACCAAAGTTACCATCCTTCCCCCAAATTTAGCACTCTTCCTCCGAATTTACCACTCTTCCCCAAAATTTATAATTCTGATCCCCCAAATTTACCGTTGTACCCCAAATTTACTATTCGTACCCCAAATCTACCATTCTTACCCCCCAAATTTACCATTGTTTCCTCTAATTTACTATTCGCCTACCAAATTTACAATTCTTGACCCAAATTTACTATTCTGACTCCCAAGTTTATCATTCCTCCTCCAAATTTGCCATTCTAATCCCCAAATTTCCAATTCTTCCTCCGAATTTTTCATTCTTCCTTCAAATTTACTATTTTGCTCACCAAATTTACCATTCTGCATCTCAAAATTTACAATTTCCCCCCAAATCTACCCTTCTTCCCCAAAATATACATTCTGACTCCCAAATTTACCACTCTTGACCCAAATGTACCATTTTGACCCCAAAATTTACCATTCTGACCCCAAAATTTACCATTCTTCCCCAAATTTTCCATTCTTCCTCCTAATTTACTTTTCTGCCTTCAAATTTACATTCTCCAATTTGATTGTATCATTTTCAATAAAAGAGAATTGTGTTCTCCAAATATTTTCATTGGCGTAACTTGCATTCTAAAACCCATCTACTTCCTGTTCATCCTTCGACACCCCTATTCGGAGACCAGCCTGCATTTCGTGTAATTGGGGTCGCAAATTTGAAACTATAGATTTTACATTTTTACTACTTTGCCACCGTAACTACTAACATTATTATTACTAGTAACTAAACTTATACCGAATTACATCAAAATAAATTCTGGTAGACAGTAAAAAGGATCACGCACTAGAAGTTTCAATTTCGTCCGGTAGATGTCAGCTGCCTGAAAAATGTTTGCTGTCATCTAACAATGATATGTGTAACTTCTACTACTTCTACTACCTTTTTAAAAAACAAATCAAAAATTCGATTTCATTCAAGAGTTATCGCGTGCACTAACGGACAAATGTAAGCCGCCGTTACTCGTTTAAATGTTAACGGATGGACTGCGTTACCGAAGTCGGCTGAGATAATTGCTCTGGCTATCTATTGTCTTGTTCACTCCAGGCCTGCCAGAACAATAAAATAGGGAGGACGAGATATATATATATATTTAAGGAAAGGGTAAGCTTGTCTTCATCTTACATTCACAATTTCTTAATGCATACGAGGTCTATTCAAAAAGAAACCAACTTCGATTCAAAAAAGTTATAATCAACGATACTACCTTGACTTTCTGCTTGCCAGCGCCGCGTAATGGAATTCTTCCCCAGCATTTTAATGGTAATTTTTATATCCTGCCTTGTGTCATTATGAGACTGTGAGCGTTTGAGTAAAGCTGTGCTCCATAGTTGTGGTGATTTTATGGTATTACGAAAATAAAAATTTTGGAATAGCAGCAATTTTATTTCAAATTTGAGAAAACATTTACAGAAACTTTGAAAATGTTCCAGAAAGTGTACGTGGAAGAAAGTATGAGCCAATCTCAGTGTTATGAATGATTTCAGTGTTTGAAAGCAAAAATAAATCTTTAAATTTTACGTTCCACGTTTATGACGGTTAGACTAAAGGAGACAGTGATTATGAGAAATGAATGAAATAGTGGAATGAAGAAAGTGGCAGAAAACAGGAGAACCCCGAGAAAACCCAAGAGCACTGAGAGGGAACGCGGGTTGACATTACCGCACTTCCAAAAAAATATCTATGGCATCCCCCACTACCTAGAAAATTACAATGAGCAAAGATAAGCACGGGGATGGAGTGACGTCATGCATCCTTCTTAACCTTCTCAGATCCACTTTTATCACTGATAATGATAATAATAAAGCAAAAATCAGTCTGAGGTATTTTAGTCTCAAAAAATTTGATGTTCAGTAGGTCAAATTCAAATTTGGTGTTCTAATTTCTCGATATACGACCAACGATGTCTACTCGTAAAACTTAAAAAGGTTGCCAGAGCGTAGATGTCACCAGACCACAATAAATAAAAAAAAAAGCGTCTTCGTCTGCGTCTCCGTTTGCCGGGACTAAATACGAAACCTGCCGGGACGACTCCTCAAAACCGGGACGTTTGGGGAGCCTACCGAAGTAAATGCGTATAAATGAGCATGATACATAGATATAGATAGATGGGTAGCCTAATTCTATCGCTTTCTTTAAAGAAGGAATAGGCAGGAAATAACTAAAATCTTAAATAGGGTTCTCTAATTTGCCCCAAAATAAATAGATTTTATTTATTTATTTATTTATTTTTTGCTTGCAACGAAATAACCTGTAAGAGCTTATTGAATGCTTATTTTTGAACAATATTTATCAAAACAAACAACTGAAAGTTAGGAGCCTGAATACTCCTTGGATACACTCTTACTACGGGCCTGGTTTCCTCCGCAACCAAAACCCAGTGAGCAACAAGTAAAGTTTTGATTCACAGGCCAGTAGCGTACGCAGGAATTTATTTCGGGGGGTTCCAAACTAAATATGAGGGTATTTTAGATTAATATTCCTAAAATTGCCCCTAAAATTAGGCTAAATTTACACAAAAGTAGAAATTTCGGTAAGTCCGGACCCCCAGGACCCACCCCCTGCGCACGTCCCTGTCACAGGCTATATCTAGAAGCTTGATAAGTACAAACATAAACAAATAAGGATTTAAAATACTTACCTAAAGAACAGGAGAGCAAATTGGCCGAATTATTGTACTTCGTAGAAGAAACAACGCTTATGATGTTTGTGACACTTGTGCAAGTAAAGCTTAAAACTCAAAAACGATGTCTGCTTGTCCACTCTCAACCTACAGAAAAGTATGTCTCCTGCTGGATCATACGAGTTAAACAAAACCTCACGAACACTTCAGAATCATACAAATTGGCCATGACAGATGCAGTGATATTGTCAGTAGTCATTGTTTCTGGAGTGGAATTCCGAAAAGACAGAAGACAATCGCACAGCAAAGTTTGTAATCCGTTGTATTGCACGACTAAAAACTAAAAAGCATACACGCGATCTGATTAGCTGAATCTGTCGAGAACTTGTTCCAGGTATCGAATGCAACAAAATGGTTGATAAAAGAAACAAGTACTTCTGTCCATCAAGCCAATTGACTCATCATAAATTTGATTTCACTTTCGGCTTTGGTTTTCTTTGCTTCCGTGGTATTCAAGGTCAGAACAATTAATTATTTTAATAAATACACGCTCCGTCTCATTAATTTTAGAGGCTCATTGGAAATGGAAGCGGTCTAAAACAAGACTTATCATTGTGTTGCAAGGAAATCTGTTTTGTTAACAAACAAAACTCATCGTACTGTGAAATAGGCTTTATTGTTTTACTTGCAGTCTACAATTTACTGAGCTATTAAGCAGAAAGGTCAGAGCAATAATCGAAAACAGAAAAAAAAAAAGTAAATTTCTCATGCACTTGTGTGCTCAAGTTCAATACTCGAAAGATATGGTCTGCTATTGCGCTCATTTTCACATTATTTCTGCTGTTATGTTCACGTGCAAGTATTAATATTCTATCGGCATAGATTATAGACTCAGATACAACATAAGGAAGTCTTTGTTCAGTGATTTTACGGAAGGAGTCGCTCGAGCAACATTTAAAAGTGAAACAGTTTGTGTTTCAAAATGAATTGTTTATTAGCACATAAAGTGTGGGGCTCTATTAGCTTCCGTAAAAAAGTTCCGACAAATGCAACTAAACTAATTATAAATATAATGCATTTTCTTTGTGAGCGCCGTTATCAATTAATATATCAAAAAAGAAGTAGTTACCTGAAAAATTAAACAAAAAAGGAGGAAATTGGGACATGAACCAGGAACCCTATATTATCGACGATCGTTAAACTTTTATGATTTAAATAAAAAGAATTGTTGCTAAAGGGGTCGCACACTATCTTCCTCTTTTATTGGAAGTATAGTCAAGTAGTGGCGCACATTCAAACATATACAGCGTGTCCACAAATATACTACCATACTTTAAATTGATATTAAGTCGTTTGGATAATCGTATTTAAATGAAATTGGTCACATTTCAAAGAAAAATCCAAATATTTTTGTGCATGTCAATAAAATGGCCGGGATCAAACACAGAAAAAGTAAATTCATTCATGTTTACTTTGTGATTATTCGATATAGGTTCATTGTTGGATATTTAGCAGGTAGTTGGTAATTCTGTTGGAAGTCATTTGGGAAGTTATATATATATATATATATATATATATATATTTGTACTGTTATGCCATAATGTGCTAACGTAAATTTATTTCCTTTCGTTGTGTTGTGTTGTTATTAAAGAATAAGCGTTAAGGAGTTATGTCGACCCCATCGGCGCAAATCTGTCTTCAACATTGGGGGGGACGGGTAAGACCGTTCCCATATATATATATATATATATATATATATATATATATATATATATATATATATATATATATATATATATATATATATATATATATATATATATATATAAGCGATGTTGAAAATATTTATTAAGTTGAAGAACAATGCTGTGAAGAATCAGGGGACAATTGTCTTCAGTGGCGTATTTAGGAGGCTATCGGGCTCAAGCTCCCCCCGAAATAAATTTGTTAGTTTTTCGCATTCCACGTACAACAATAATCCTTCTAACCATTTCTAAGAATGTCATTGACTTTCCATTTTCTTATGCTATTTGTTCAGAAATAATACTGTATTTGCCAAATTTCATTCTATGTAAGAAGAACTGCGTCCTTTTGTTCTTTCTTTCGTCCTTTCTACTTTTCTGTTTCTTTTTCTTGACGTTACTTTCTTTCATTTCGTCTATCATACTTTATCGACCATGGTCAGTTGTGATTGATTGATTGATTGATTTTGAGTTTTACGTCCCGTTCAGCAGCGACGCTATATGAGACGTGGACCTACTGATTAACGTGGAATCCGAACCACATGAGCTCCCGCCGGGATGGTCAGTTGTGATTCAAGTCGGCCGTCATCAGTAACACCAAAACTAAGAGGAGTTGATAAGCGAAACTGGTATTCCACACCAACTTGCGCGGATATCAACATGACAGGACTTGAGTTATTATAAAGAAAGGAAAAATTATATCGTTTAGTTATTTTTAAAAGAAGGAAAAGTTTGAATTTAAAAAAATCAAAACGGGGCAATAGTTAGCCCGGGAAATTAGGAAGGCCAAGAGGATGCTTCCTTTTTCTTGTATGAATAGAAAAAATAAAATGAAATCTTTGAGTTTTACGTTCCACGGTTATGCCGGTTAGGCTAATGGAGACGGTGATAATGAATGATGAATGAAATGGTGGAATGAAGAAAGTGGGAGGAAACGGGAGAACCCCGAGAAAACCCACGCACACGGTGTTTGTCCACCACAAAGTTCACTTGGCGGGGGCTGGGATCGAACCCGGGACCCCAAGCACCAGAGGTGAACGCTCTACCACTGAGCCACCGCGGCCCCCCTTGTATGAATAGAATAAAGGGTTAGATTCACTTCTAAATTTTTGTATCATATCATATAGCATTTATCGGTCTGCAATTCTTGCCATTATAACTTCAATTTATGCATAAATTAAAATATATTTAATCCTCAAGATCAGGTGGGCAATTGCCGACTTCCTTCCTTGTGTTGGACATAGCCCCTCGAAACAAAATCCTAAATACGCCATTGGTTGTCTTCAACATTGGGAGGTGGGCAGATTTGAGGCTTATTCTAGAGAAGGGAGATGAAACTCAATTTACATTAGATGAATCTACTCAACTGTTACAGAGTATATTATATATTAGGCGGTGTAGATGAAGTAGTAGTACATATCAGTATTACAAACCACTGCCGTAAACACATTCTGAAATCTGAATACATGCATATTTATAATTGGTATGTTTCTAATTAGGCATCCACAAAGATCCTCGTTAAAATTGTTTTATAATATAATAATATAAATAATGACTTCCCCAAAACTAAGAAAGAATATCAATTATGTATGACGCAACAATACTTTTTGAGCAAAATGATGATAATCTCAATCAAGAACGCCGATTTCTCTGTAACTTTGGGGGGAGGGCATTCATAAAAATGCATAAAACAATACATATAACAAGAGAAAATACATATACAAATACATATTCATAAAAATACCGGGGGTCCACGTGACCTTTTGGGGAGGCCTCCGACCTCCCAGGATCGGCCCCCTTGATCTCAATAACATTAAAGGAATCGTTACAGAAATCTAACGCATGTCATATACTCTTTAGTTAACAGATGTAACCTTAAGATTATGGAGAAAAATATTCCAGCAATTGAATTCTTTTCTTTGCTTACGAAGCATCCTCTCTCAAAAGAAAAATTGGGACACGCGGAAATACGTAGCAACAAACCACTGTTCGAACGAGCAGAAAAGAGAAAACAAGCAAAATTACGTTGGCTACAAAATCCGAATGAAAGAACCACAAAAAAATCTCGTAGACATCAGGGGGGAAACTTCCCAAACTTTTGGAACAACGAAACGCGATTTTTTGAAAGCTAAAATTTAGGAACTTGAAGATAATAGTAAAAATAAAAACATTCGGGACATGTATAAAGGGATCAACGAATTTAAGAAAGGCTATCAACCTCGTGCTTATATTAAAGAAAGCTGATGGAACAGTTCTCACTGATACAGATAGCGTTTTAAAAAGATGGAAAGATTTCTTTAACGATTTGCTTAACACGCAGCAAAAACTAATCTGCGTGGAGAAAGGGAGATAGATACACACCGCAGAAACATATTCCCGAACCCAACCGAATAGAAGTAGAAATTGCTATAAAGAAATTAAGGAAACACAAATATCCGAGTATAAACGAAATTCCGACTGAGTTAATTTTAGATGGAGGCGAAAAATTGTGGAACAAGATACACAAACTCATTCTCCTTATCTACAACAAGGAAGAATTGCCGCAAGAGTGGAAAGAATCAAACACTGTTCCAATCTACAAGAAAAGCGACAAAACTGACTGTAATAATTATCGAGGCATCTTTCTCCTGTCAATATCCTATAAAATCCTTTCAAATATTCTATTAGCAAGATTGACCCCATACGCAAATGAAATGATTGGAGATTATCAGTGTGGATTTAGACGAAATCGATCAACTATCGACCAAATATTTACCATTCGTCAAATACTCGAAAAGAAGTGGGAATACAGTAGCCTGGTACATCAACTATTTATTGATTTTAGAAAGCCTTACGACTCGGTTAGGGGAGAAACATTGTACAACTTTCTTACAGAATTTGGAATACCGAAAAGGCTAATTAGATCAATTAAGGCATGTTTAAATGAATCCCAAAGTAAAGTCCGGGTAGGAAAATTTTTGGCCACGAGCTTTCACGTCGAGAATGGCCTGAAACAAGGAGATGCGTTGTCGCCATTTTGTGCTGGAATACGCTATAAGGAAAATCAAAGATAGCAACCAGGGCCTAGAATTGAATGGTATTCACCAGTTTATGCGTACGCTGATGTAAATTTAATAGGGGATGACATGAGAACAATAGAAAGAAATGCACAGATCTTATTAAACGCTTGCAGGGGCATGGGTTTAAAAGCAAATGCAAGGAAAACTAAATACATGGAAGTGCGTCGGGACCGTAATACGGTAAATCATGGATGCGTTAAAATATTAAATAATTCTTTTGATAAAGTGGATACTTCCAAATATCTAGGATCAATATTAACAGACGAAAATCATATTCACGAAGAAATTAAATGTCGACTAAAAGCAGGGAATTCGTGTTAATATTCGGTCCAAATCTCATGTCGCAAATTCTGTCGAGGAATTTGAAGCCTAAAATATATAAAACGATAATCATACCTGTTGTTCTGTATGGTTACGAAACATGGTCGCTTACTCTAAAGGAAGAACATAGACTGAAAGTATTTGAGAACAAGATCCTGAGACGAGTATTCGGACCCAAGAGGAACGGGAATGGAGAATAGCGGAACTTCATAACGAGAAACTACATAATTTATACGGTTTACCAAACATTGTTAGGGTCATCAAGCCTAGAAGGCTTAGGTGGGCAGGACATATAGCCAGGATGGAAGAAAGGAGGAACGCTTACAAAGTGTTAGCGGTAAGACAAATCGGAAAACGACCATTAGGAAGACCTAGGCGCAGATGGGAAGACAATATTAAGATGGATCTCCAAAAATAGGAATACAAAGTAGAAACTGGATCCAGTTGGCTAAGGATAGAAGTCAGTGAAGAGCTTTCGTGAACGCGGCATTGAACCTCCGGGTACCATAGGCTATAGAGTTAGCTTACGAAGCATGAGTAGATGCCTAGGCTGATACTACAAATAGATTAATTTCCCATTTACCGAAAAGATGGGTTCTACTGACATTGGATAGTCTGTATATTCTTCGTGTGCTAAGGCCTAGGGGAGAAAAGGAGATAAGATTTCGTATCAGGTTACGTCACGCACAGTCGCACGCCTTCATTTTCATTAAAAATGGAAAAGCCAAGAGAAACCAATTTCATCTCACTTTCCTTTGTGGCAGTCGGACACAATTCATCACACTTATCTGCAGAAAGCACTTTTCAAATCGGATTATTGGGAGAGCCTCCAGTTTCAATGTTGGGGGGGGGACATGTCTCCCAATTTCCCCGGAATTTGTGCCCGTACCTACAGCTGAGACAACTTTCCAGCATGAGGAGAGGGATATATCCTTCTCTAGCATTTATCGCAATTTGTGCCCAAGTAGTGGAAGTGTAATTAATACATATTGATGAGACTACTAAACGCACTACAGCATGAAGTTCAGTTTGAAATACTACAGATTACGATTCTTTTTTAAAAATGGAAAAGCCAAGAGAAATCAATTTGATCTTACATTCCTTTGTGGCAGTCGGACACAAATCATCAAGCTTATCCCAAAAAGCACTTTTTAAGTCAGATTATTGGGGGCGACTGTCCCCCCCAGGTCCAACATTGGGGGGACATGTCCCCCTCGTCCCCCCTGGGATTTGCGCCAGTGGTCGACCCCACAAGAACGAAGTTGGTGCGTTTTCTAATATAAGCACGCAGTCTGGTGCACGTTCAACGTGCTTTTAGTAGGGATGTGCACGAGACGAGTCGAGACAGAATTTTCCTGACAAAATTCGAGTCGAGACACGTCTCTTCCAATAGAGAAATATACATTTTTCGAGTCGAGACATCACTTTTACAGCACATTTGTAACACGAGACAGCCACAAATCTTGTCTCGTACGCATCCCTAGCTTTTAGGCGAAAGGTTTAACATCAGGCTCCTACACACGTCAATTTTGAAGTGGTACTCACTGGTATTTACATGTTCGGGAACATCTGAATGAGTGGCTTCCAGAAAGATGGATTGGAAGTGCCGGAAATAATGATAATGTCTTCTACAAGTGGTCGCCGAGGCCGCCTGACTTTTTATGGGGTTACGTAAAGAATTGTGTCTATGTACTCACATTGCCTCAAAACCTGCAAGAAGTGCAAATTCCTATCAGTGCTACCACCCAGTCCATTTCATTAGATATGTTGGAGTGTGCGTGTGTGTGTGGCGTGAATAAGAATATCGTCTTGATGTCTGCATCGCCACTCGTGGGGTCCACACTCATATAGTATATACTTCACTCCACATGTAGTATATAGTGAATTCATCAGGTAAAACTGTAATTATAGGTTAATAAACAGAACACAACAGTGTAAAAAAAAAAAAAAAAAAAAAAAATCAGTGTTTGACTATGATTTGGACATTTTTGTGAATGGGCATTGGTTTATTGTTTAACATGTCAAGAAATGTCCGGAAGAGTTGTATCAGTGAACAACTACGTATGTTTAGAATGCTTCCTAACAGAGTTAATAAGAACTGTCCTAAAGGCATTCAAAATGTGTCTGAACTTCTGATGTGCCATGCATTTGTGGGGCACAGAATTGATTTTAAACAATGTTAAAACATTTGATACCTTTACACATTTACGGGCCTTTCTGTCCATATAGTCATAGATACATCAGAACCTTAGTCACATTTTGAACACATTAAGTGCAGTTTGTTTTAACCACTGTTTAGGCACATTCCGAGGAGGAAGAAGTTTTGGCACATTCCGAACACTTTTAGGGCACTTCGCATTAAACACTGTTAGGAAGCAAAAGTTTAACCACATTCCTTTCTCGAGTGCCATGGAACGTTATTTGGTGGGTTCCGAACACAGCTATATCTGTGTATAATGGCTACACATAGGCTACATCTATGTATAATGGATGTAGGACAGAAGAGAAGAGTTTGGAGTTAAAGTGGGACTTAATCAGGGATCTAGTCTTAACCTATACCTTTTTGCAATTGTGATGGACGAACTTACAAAGGATATCCAAGAGTTAGGACCTTGGAACATGCTATTTGCGGATGACATTGTGCTGATAAGTGAGACCAAGGAAATTCTGCACGAGAAATTAGATGCCTGGAGAGCAAAGGGCTTAGAATTAGTAAAACCAAGACAGAATATTTACATTGTCCGGAGAAATTAGATGCCTGGAGAGCAAAGGGCTTAGAATTAGTAAAACCAAGACAGAATATTTACGTTCTCCTTTCAGGAAAAATGTAATCGAGAACACTTCTGAACAAGAATAGGATTGGACGAAAAGGAAGTGCTAATGACCCGTTTCACGCGAAACGGAACAGCGTGTTGTCATAATGATTGACATAGTTGTAAGTCGTGAAGTGCTCTATTCCTATCCGAACAGAAAACAGATGACGATCATGCGCTGCGTGACCACTAACCACAAAGAGAACAGATGAAAATCGTGTAACGTTCAGTGCTGCCAACTTACTACAACAAAAATGGTGGGCATTTCGAAAGTTGCGTTGTTCATGGGAATCCTTTAACAACAACAACAACAACAAAGAGAGAGAAAGAGAGAGATAACGACACAGGCCCGCAACCAAACACAGAAGTTTGGTGGGGGGGGAGTCAATAAAAATTCTCTTACAAATATCTAAATTTTGATTTTTTTTAAAATTAATAATAGCATTTTGTATTGAGGTCTGGAGGGGCCATGAAAAGTTTAGGGGGGCCAGCCCCTCTGGCCCCCCCTCTAGTTGCGGGCCTGTAACGACATGCATCTGGACGGGCATCCCCCCAAAGTTATACAGAAATCGACGCCACTGATTCTAGTTGTCTATTACCGTTTTTTTTTTTTTTTCTATATTGTGAAAATGTTCGTTTTGAATATCACCTCCATCTTGTTCCTAATTTTTGATCCTCTACATCTGGCTAAAATTGATGTATACTCTACTCATTTGTCTGGTTAAGATGTAGTTACAAAGGCGAAACTATGTACTAATTAACTATAGCGTTTCTAAAGGAGACATTTAATGAGCTGTATTGCTTTGCTCGAAATTCGATTTAGCAGAAGGATTTAGCACTGATCTTAAAAGTTATGATCACGGAATCTTTTCAACTTACGTACACTCATGTCCAAAATGATTGTCGCAAATCTATAACTGTCTTCTTGTAAGAATATAATTTGATAATGATTTTTCAGGGTACTTTTAATACTGATACTATGTGTATAATCGAGAAATGTATATTTGTGGTAAATTTCATAGGAAAAGAATTATAAATACGAAAATTAGAATGAGTAAAACAAAATGTTACTAAATGGACAAGAAAATTTTATTTTCGTTTTATTGTTCTTATTTACTGTTCTTTTCACATGAAATTTTCCACATACATGTCTTTGCCGATTATACACATATTGTCCGGTCATATGATTTTTGAGTTGAATATGCATCATGTTCTTGCATTTTTTTTTTCACGGTTGCTAACAAATACAAAAAAAGAAAAGAAAAGAAAAGAAAGAATGTTGCTAAATGGACAAGAAAATTTTATTTTCGTTTTATTGTTCTTATTTACTGCTCTTTTGATATGACATTTGTCACATACATGTTTTTGCCGATTATACACATACTAACATTATAAGAAATACCGGGCGAATTCGTTATCAAACTATATTCCTACAACAACATATTTATAGACATGCGAAAATAATTTTGGACGTGAGTGTACGTATTATATAAACAAGAACACTGTTTCATTTCAGTTGTCAGTGTAATGAACTTGTAAAAAAAAATGTCATACCACTTTTGAAGTGTAAAGGATTTTTTCTTCTTTTAATGATAGCTGAATATTTTATTGTAAAAGGAATGTGAGGCAGCTTCTTAACAAGATACGCTGTTGGAATGTCAATTGGCAGATCATGAAGAATGCGAAAACAAACGTGTCTCAACGTAAATATTTTGTTAGCCTTATTTTTAAAAAAATGACCAATTACGTATGTGTACGTATGTATACTTGCTTAAACATTTAGGTATAGGAAGTTCTTGCAAATGATGAGTCAGGTGTGACGTATTTCTGACAGTACTTCAAGTATAATCTGTTTCCAGTGGGTTTCCAGAAAGAGATGTGCTGCATACGGAAATTACAATGTTATGTTCTGTATTGACCTATAAACATTACAATGGAAGACAGAATTGCAATTTTTCACTCAATTTTCGACACAAGAAACTAAAGAATAAATAGGTGAAATGTAAGGAAAAGCAATGCATGAAGCATTCTACAATATAGTAGGGGATCATATGTCATCTCGTGGCAGCTTTCGTGAAGATAAGACGAGAAAGTGATTTTTTGATTTAGAAGAGCCTTCTGATAAATAATTTCGATGGTGTCAATAGTTGGTCCGTGGCGTGTAGACAGGATGACGTCATCAAAATGGCGGACAACTCGATTCAAGAAACAAGCATAATCTCCGTTGTATATGGACCAATTTTCTTTTTTCATAGGTCATTTTAAAGGAAATTAAATTTCCTATAGAAACTGTTATGTGAGTATTTCCTCTAAAATTAAAGGTATAAGAGTGATTTAATAATTTAATAAATTATTGAACAAATATTTGTAAGATAAACAAAACCGTTAAACAAAAATAACTCCAAAACCGTTAATTGAGTATTTCGTCTAAAATTAAAGGTATGAGTGATTTAATAATTTAATAAATTGTTGAACAAATATTTGTAAGATAAACAAAACCGTTAAACAAAACTAACTCCAAAACCGTTAATTTTAGAGAAAATGCTTATATATCGATTTTTATAGGAAATTTAATTTCCTTTAAAATGAGCTATGAAAAAAGAAAATTGGTCCATAAATAACGGAGATTATGCTTGTTTCTTGAATCGAGTTGTCCGACATTTTGATGACGTCACCATGTCTACACGCCACGCACCAGCGAGTGACACCATCGAAATAATTAATCAGAAGACTCCTCTAAATCAAAAAATTACCTTCTCGTATTATCTTCACGAAAGCTGCCACGGAGCATGTTTTTCGTACATATGCTCCCCTGATAATATTATTAGGGTAGTTTTACCCACAAGATGAGAAATCTCGTCTCGTTTTCGGGATGAGAAAGTTCTCGATTCTCGTAAGCAACACCAATTCACCCAATTCTTAATTCTCAAACACTATTTTAGCGATGCATAATTGATACGGTAGTATAAGTTCAAAAAGAGGGTGCAATGACTCAATGGTAGTGTGTGGAGTCTCTGGTTCGATCTCCGTCCAAGTAAGTTTATTTTGGATAACTTCGTGTCTGTTTGTTTTCTCGGGGTACTCTCGTTTCCTCCCACATTTTCAGTTCACCAATCCTTCAATCATCATTGTAACTAACTAACTCTATGGCCTATGGAACCCGGAGGTTCAATGCCGCGTTCACAAAAGCTCTCCATAGGCTTCTATCCTTAGCTAACTGCATCCAGTTTCTACTTTGTATTTCTATTTCTGCTACATCCATCTTAATATTGTCCTCCCATCTACGCCTAGGTCTTCCTAATGGTCGTTTTCCGGTTGGTCCTCCAGTTAAGATTTTGAAAGCGTTCCTGCTTTCTTTCATCTTGGCTACATGACCTGCCCACCTAAGCCTCCTAGACTTGATGGCCCTAACAATGTTTGGTAAACCATATAAATTATGTAGTTCCTCGTTATGAAGTTTCCGCCATTCCCCATTCCCGTTCCTCTCGAGTCTGAATATTCGTCTCAGGATCTTGTTCTCGAATACTCTCAGTCTACGTTCTTCTCTCAGAGTAAGGGACCATGTTTCGCAACCATACAAAACAAGAGGCATGATTATCGTTTTATATATTTTAAGCTTCAAATTCCTCGATAGAATTCGCGACGACAAGAGATTTTGAACCGAATAGTAACACGAATTTCCTGCTTTTAGTCGACATTTAATTTCTTCGTGAATCGTCTGTTAATATTGATCCTAGATATTTGAAATTATCTATTTTATCAAAACTATTATTGGATATTTTAACACATCCATAATTTGCTGTATTACGGTCCCGACGCACTTTCATGTATTTAGTTTTCTCTGCATTTACTTCTAAACCCATGTCCCTGCAAGCGTTTAATAAGACCTCTGCATGTCTTTCTACTTCAATTATAATTCATTTGCCTTAATGAAGCGTCTCCTTTAGTCTAAAGGGCATAATCGTGGGACATTAAACTTAAAGATTTCATTTCATTTCGTTTAAATCTCAATTTCTGTTCAAGTAAAATGTTGTCGAAAGGTAACAAATAAGAGTAATCATTAAATCACATTGAGCTGAAGAAAATATCTCATTTGAGGGGTAAAGTCTTATCAGTAGTTTTCGAGAAAAAAGAACTTTTGTAGCATTTTTTTTTAAAGTGTCATTCGTTATCAACAATAAATTGAAATTTTTACTTTGGCTGAAGATTTATTTAAGTACTCTCTCTCTCTCTCTCTCTCTCTCTCTCTCTCTCTCTCTCTCTCTATCTATCTATCTATCTATCTAT
This sequence comes from Thermobia domestica, assembly GCF_964235325.1. NCBI lineage: Eukaryota > Metazoa > Arthropoda > Insecta > Zygentoma > Lepismatidae > Thermobia > Thermobia domestica. The sequence goes on from NC_137464.1 coordinate 256,638,012, forward strand.
CTATATATATATATATATATATATATATATATATATATATATATATATATATATATATATATATATATATATATATATTTATGCAGGGGCGGATCCAGAATATGATCAAGGGAGGAGCTAAACCATATTTTGCCGTTTTATCCACTGTAAAGCAGGATTGAAGCCTATTTTGTTCAGTGTATATCTGAGTGTATACCTGATCCGCCAATATAACTATGTATCTATCTATATATCTATATATCTATATGTAGACACCCCCTTGGCACTCAAGTATACACTGGATAAAATGGGTTTCAATCCTGCTTTACACTGGATAAAACTGCAAACTATGGTTTAGCCCCTCCCTTGATCATATCCTCTATCCGCCACTGTCTCTCTCTCTCTCTCTCTCTCTCTCTCTCTATATATATATATATATATATATATATATATATATATATATATATATATATATGTAGCAACATGTACTATTAACTAACAGACTGCATTCTATGGTTATTTGTATCTTACTAACGTTTACATTTTATCCCTTTTACACTCATGCAACTTCTAAATGTGAATTATATTGTCCTGTCCTGAAAAAAAAAAAGTCCTAAAAATGTACAAGTGGTAATTTATTCTTGGGGATGAAGTTTTTCTCAGGTGATTTTCTCAAAAACGATTTAGGCGATTTTTTTCTTATTTCGTTAATATTTCTATAATGATGCATAAGTCACTTCTATGAGAATATCCAATAGGTATAGTTTTAAAAGGAGTAGTTAATCCTTAGGAACATTTCTATTATTGAGTTTTCTAAATTACAACTTATGAGAGTTTGTCATTTTTTAAAAGAAATATTTCATTAAAAGTCTAACATATGGCATAAGTAATTTCTTATGGAAAATCTACAAGGGGGTAATTTACTTTTGGGAGTAAATTGTCTTTGGCAAAGTTTTCCAAAAATGCCTTATAATATTGTTCATATTTCACAATAAAATGTTTCATTAATAAGCTGCAGCAACAATATGATTTAGTTTTAGGAAAAATTGTAGTAAGAAAGTTTAGTGCGGTAGACCGTACTTTTTAATACGGAAGTTCTCTCGGAAAAATGTTTTGAAAGTATTTAATGCAAATGCGCAAGTTGTTAACTTGGGGTAAATTTTGCCTTTTCTGTACTGGCTTATTCTCCAGGATTTCAACCGAAAGCAACAAACTAAGAAACTAAGAGCTAAAGCCTGGAAGAAAGCAGACGCAAAGTTTCATTAAAATCAGTGAAAATGTATGCAAGTTACCAATGGAATAAACAGAACGAGATAGCGTACTATACAAAGGTAGGTTGAGCTGAATAATAATAATGGAAACTCGCTTCAATAAGCACATCTTTCTATATGATGAGTTCACCTTTCTCCGAAAATATGACTCAATTTTTTTTTTTTTTTTTCAGATAAATTCCTAACACTATGACCAAATGCTTTTGTTTCGTAATGCTACATGAACTGATAGCATTTTCTGGTTTTTCCTTTGATATTTTGAATAATTCGTTGACCTTGGACCCTTGATAAAAGGTGCTTTTTTTTTAGATTTTGAACTCCCCATCTGCCTTCATATGTCCTAAAAGTGCGTAAGTCCTAATTACACAACTCCCGTCAGAACAAGTCCTTAATTTGAGAACTTCTGTAGTTTAAGACTTACGCAGTTATAGTGTCCCGCGACAATTCTGTTTCAAAGGAAGGTGACAATCAATATTGAAATACCTTAATCCAGCATTGATCTGCTCATTAAAAAAAAATAAATAAAATAAAATAAAATAAAATAAAATAAAATAAAATAAAATAAAAGCTATTACTAGAGACCGGATGTTAGGCAAAATGCCTATTCTTTAATATTAAAGATATGATAAAAAAAATATTTAAAAGTTTATATGGCGGGTTCTAGTTTCAATTTAAGCCAATTTTATTTTGCCTATTTCGCCCATTCCTACCTAAATAACTGCTTTAGTGCCTAATATTGCCTATTCTATGTGTTTTATTCAAAATAAGGCTTTATTGTGGAAGAATATATAATTTAGTACTTCAATAAAGGATTTTGCCTGTTCCGAAAAATATAAGTGCTATTTGTAATGATAAGATGTCCTAAAATTTTGGACTACTAAGTGTACTGATAAAGTGCTATAAAACTTTGGACTGCTGTGTGTACTGATAAAGTGTTTAAAATTTGGACTGTTATGTGTAGTGATAAAGTGCTGTAGAGAATGTATTTACCAAATATATACGGAATACATGTCAAGGTTCGTTTATATATAAACGCTACCCATATATATAGTAAAAGAAAATATTAACAAACACGTATGAATTATGTTTCTATATTCTTTGAACATTATCTGTGACTTGAATTTATTTTTTAATTGCATTGAGTATTTATCTCCATTATTTCGAGTTACATTTCAGTGACTATTTAAATGCTTATTTTTTTAAATTTTAAGTGCCTATTTGCCTGCTTATTTTCCAGTTTTTTAGTACCTGAACATCCGGTCTCTAGTTATTACGATTACTTTTTTAAATTGTACCCTATATCATGACACTTAAGCCGTTGTACTTCACTATAGATATTGATGGCATTGTAATTCATTCGCTGTTGATCGTTATGGTAGTTCGTCGATCGTTCCCACATCCACTGTCAATCGTTGTCTGAAAAATTAATAAAATCTACTTTCATCGGAGAATGCAACATAATTACAAAAGAATTGTGGTTTCTTGCCATGACGGGCAGGAAAGGTGGGGGAGGGGTGAAATATTTTCCATTACCTATTCCCTCCATTAGGGAAGGACATTTCGGCTATTTTTTTATAACAAAGTTTTTTTTTGTTGTTGTTGTTGTTGTTTTCCAATACAAGATCGAATAGTTCTGTTTCTTAATCTACACGTAGTATATAAAAATGAAAGTGAGTATGTTTTTGACTTCATCTCTCTTGAACCACACGACCGATCTTGACCAAATTTGCCCCAAAGATTTTGATCCTGTGATTATTTTTATTATTTCACTTTGACGATGTACACTCATGTCCAAAATTATTGTCACATGTCTACAATTATGTTGTTGTAGAATTATAATTTGATAACGAATTCGTCCTGTATTTCTTATAATGTAAGTATGTGTATAATCTGCAAAGACATGTATGTGGCAGATTTCTTATCAAAAAAGCCGTAAATAAGAAAAATTGAACGAAAATAAAATTTTCTTGTACATTTAACAACATTTTGTTTTACTCATTGTAATTTTCGTATTTATAGGCCTAATATTTTCCCTATGAGATTTACCACAAATATACATTTCCCGATTATACACATAGTATCAGTATTAAAAGTACCCTGGAAAATGATTATCAAATTATATTCTTATAAGAAGACATTTATAGATATGCGACAATCATTTTGGACATGAATGTACCTAGGTAACTTAGGGGATAGGGAAATATTTAAAAGTGAACGAAAATGACCGATATTAGTGTCAAATCCATAGTTTACAGGGTCCTAGAGATGAACAGTGATACTTCTGATGCTGTTTAAATCCGAATTCAGCCTCCTATGTCCAAAATGAAACGTATTCTCTCCGTGCGAAGAACAGGTATTCTGATAGTGATTCTATAATTTAACAGCACATTTGCTAGTTGCATGGATTCTTTTTACCTTCAAGCGATCGCAGGACTTCCAAATCTATTTCGAAATTTCAACGCATTTACACATTTTGTTTTCTAAATGGTTGGGAAGTGTTTTTTTTTTTTTTTTTTTTTATGTTTGTTCTTCCGTCCGATCGACCGTTCTTCCTGATGACTTCGATTTGCCTGGAGACCATGCCATTCAATATATCTTAACGAAGTTTCAACTTAATATTTCAGAAGATTCTCCAGAGGAACGGGAAACTATCTCTATATATGATCTTTCCAATCTAAAATGATGGATTCATTTTTTAAATCGGACGAGCCGTTTGGACTGTACACTCTTTAATCGCCCAATGTTATATGAAAATGTAACCTTGCCATTTACCTGTATCTACAACATGAAGTGAATGGGGACATGTTTGAAATAGGGGCTAGCCATCGACACATTAGTGTAAAAGACAGTAACTTCATTCACTTATCTTGTGGGTCCAGGTAAATGGCAACGTTGCATGTTCATTTAACGTTGGGCGCATAAATAGTGTACAACCCAAACGGCTCGTCCGATTTTGAAAATTTTCTTCACTTTAGATTGAAAACATTATATTTGAAAACGATTTCCTCTCTTGATAATAACAGAGTTGCCCTATGTCAAGGTACTTTTAGGACACCATACATATCTATCTATGTATATACGTGTGTGTGTGTGTATATAAGCTTTTTTTTCCTAGATTTTGCTTTTTGCAAATCAAATTTAAATTTCCATCCCAATTTATAAGTTTTGTATCACATTTTCAGCGAAAGAAAAAACATTATTATTATTATTATTATTATTATTATTATTATTATTATTATTATTATTATTATTATTATTATTATTATTATTATTATTATGCCTATTATTTATTTATTTTATTTGTTTACGTAAATATGAAATAATAATTATTTTTTGTGTATCACAAACCAGGATGATAATGGGGAGCACAGTACGCAAATATATATATATATATATATATATATATATATATATATATATATATATATATATATATATATATATATATATATATATATCTTATTTTTAAACTTTAACATTCCAAAATTTGTCTATGCTGGTAGTTGGTTTTGAATATGCCCATATGAAGATTTTTTTTTTTTTTAATTAAGTTTTGAATTTGTAATGATTTCAAGAAACGGAGAATTGCAATTCACAGTCCACGAAGAAAAACTATATTTTTTTTAAAATATTAAAACAAAATAGCTCAATTTCACACAAATGCTCACTTTTTAATTCATATTGTAGCTAATTGCTCTTCCGATTATGTTTTTTTTCCTTTTTTTAAACGTTTTATATCAAACCAATTTTCTTTCATTTCAATGAACAACAGAACAGTGTAGCATAACAAATTATACTTCTGGGCCAATGGTATGAAACAACTATAAAAGGATGGGAGGACAGGAGAGAGTCTAATGTTATACAAGGTCCAGGGAAAAGACCTCCCGTATTTGGAGAGAGTGCTGTGCGAGTTATGGTACGGATAATGAATTGGTATGTATAATTGACAACCAAATTGAAAAGGAAAATATCGGTTTCCAAGGGGAATTTGTCACAACTATATAAAATCAAAAGATCTTTCTATCATGAAGGGAAAACTACATGTTTTTAATGTGTATGTTTGGCGTGGGGGGGAGGTTCGTTTGCATTGCGATTCTGTGATTTTGTGTAGCGAATTGTAGTGCAAAACGCTAGTATATAGTACATACGCTCGTACAATACATACAGCGTTTTATTTAGGGGTTATCGCATCGGATTTTGCTACACAAAATATTAAAAGTGCGATGCAAACAAAAAATTGTATCACAAAATGCGATGCATCTATGATCATATTTTACTACCGAATTCTTATAACAGAAGACTATCATTGTCTTTCCTTTCTGACAGAACGGTCATTTTTCGATCTTACATATAGGTAAAGCTCAGTGAGAAATTTCCTCGAAAATTCGAGGTTACCGTTTAAGTGTCTGTTAGGTTCTTAAGAATACAATCTATTACATAATACTACCAAATTATTGGAAACTTTCTGTGGAATTGACGATAGAGAGCATATCTGCTTCGACATTTTATTCTATCTGTAAAGAAAGTGGTTGAATAAGCCCTCAAAATTCAAAACCCAAGCTTACTTTTCTCTGAACTAGATTACTAGCTACAGGGTCCGTCAAAAACATCTCGTATTTGGAGATTTCGCTATGTGAGTTGTGGTGAGGATACGGCAGCGGAGGGAGTATCGATTGATAGCAGTATGCGTGCCATTTTCTGTAGTTACAATGGCATGGAATGGTGAGCATCGTGCGTTTGTTGTGAAGGAGTACATTCGTAACGGTGGTTCTGTGACCACTACTCAGCGGGGATTTCGCATTTGGTTCGGACTTGACCGACATGATTCTGTTCCGGATAGAAAAACTACTCAAGTTTGGGTATCAAACAGGTTCTGCAGTGAGAAAAAAAATCACCTGCCCGACCTCGGACCGTAACAACGCGGAAAATGTGGCGCGTGTGAGAACGTCCATCCAGCAACCTCGAAAGCGTTGTCGCGATCCGAGGTAGTTGGTGAATACTTCAAATTATACGCCTGTAGCCAAACTTCCTCTATAAAAAATGTTGCGTCAGTATCGCAGGATTCTGAAACATGTATTTTTGAACAGCGCACATATTAGTACCTAAGTGAAGTCTTAGCCCGATTACAGTAGGTCCCATAGTATTGAAGCTATGAGCATTTAAAGTTCATTTTGTCATATTTTCGGCAACCTATAACTCCAAAAGGAAGCATTTCTGCACCCAACTTAGTCTATGCTTTTTGCCTTATCTTGGTGTCAGGATTCACCTCCCAAACGTTGTGGGTGTTGTTTTGAAACTTCCTATATATACAGGGGTAAAAGTGAGGGGGAACGAAGGAGGACGACGTTTCCCCACTTCCCAAAATATCTATGGCGTCTTCCTACTTCCTAAAATATTACAATGAGCAAAGATAGGCACCGGGAACGTCGTGATGTCATCCGTCCCCCTACCTTTTCAGATCCATGTTCACCCATATATATCACAAAATTTTATTTCCACGAATTAAGGAATATTTAAATGCGATTCGCAGAAAAAGTCAGTAAAATCAAACCATTGAATTTACTGATTATTTCAAAGAAAACATAAAACATTTCAGCATATATATCAATGGAGGAGGAAGGGGCAGAAAAGGCTGGGGCAGGTATCAACACCATTTAAAAACCCATAAATTTCCACATATTTTTTAGAATAAAATACTATTGGAGTACACACCCTTCCCTTGTAAGTAATAAATCATAATTGCTATATATGGGTATTGCTACATAAGACAGTGTAGAGAGGATAGCTGATATTCGCAAGATGATATATTACAGTATAAAAGATGCAACAAATACGAAGCAAGAATTATAGATGCGTGGACAACAAAATCATTGTTCAGATGTTGTTTTGTTTCATTATGAAATTGCCACCATGGCTTCTCGAGCGTATGACATTTTTCTCCCCCTTCTGTTTCGCCAAGATATAAGAAAAACAAAACACAATTATGGAAAAAAATGTTACGTAACTAGCCTTTTTTTTAAAAAAAAAAAAAGTAAAGAAAAATGTAGTAACAGAGTTGCCAATCATAGAAAGTTTGATCAAGAGACCCAATGTATTAAGACGTAGCAGAAGTAGATACTAGTAGCACCATTTGAGACTTTACTTAGGGGGAGGCAACGTTTTCCACCAACATAAGTTTCAAGTTACCATTATTATTATTACTAAGTATTGTGCCTTTTGGAAGGTTCTGGGACTAATTAGTTTTTTTTTTTATTTTTTAAAAAATTTGAGCCTGGAAATGTGTCTATTTTTCTCGATCTTCAGTTTTCTCTTTTAATTCCCAATATTTTCTTCAATTTTTCAGATCATCGATCAGTTGGGTTCTTCTTCTTCCTATTCCTCCCTTTCCTTCCATATTTCCTTTTAGAGTGCTATGAAGAAGACATTTCTTCTCAAGATGTGTCCAATCCAATTGGCCTTCCTACAAAGGATGCTGGCAAGAAGGATCCTCTTCTCTCCTATACGTTTTAAAACATACTAATTTGTTACTCTCTCTGTTCATTTTCAAAGTACTTAAAAAAGAGTTCGTTACTGAATCCTCTATGTCTGTGTGTGTTATTTGCAATTTTTTTTTAAATTTTGAGCCCTCCACTCGATAGAGCATCATAAACTATCTGAGAAAGTGATGGAATTTTTCACGTCACTCTTACTGTTCCCGAGATATTGGCCAAAGAAGTTTCGATTTCAGAATATTTAAGGTGCCATATCTCGGGAACCGTAAATCATAGAGAAATAATATTTTGCGAATTTTTCAATCTTTTAGCCTCCATTTTGAGCATATGTCTTCGTAAAACAACATATCATAGAACGTTTTAACAGAACTCTTAAACAAAACATGTGTGTCCTAAACTAGATACAGTAGTTGAAATAAATACATGGTTGTTTTCATTCAAGTTATTAATGGCTATAATAGCAGAAAAAAATTAGCACTGTAACGTGTACGCCACGTGAACGAGTTTGGTTTACGTAACATAATATTTTCTCAATCATTATCGAAATCTAGGGATGGGCACGATCGAGTTCGAGCAAGTTTTCATTGAAACTCGACTCCGACTCGAAACAGACGTCTTTGAGCTCGACTCGTGAACTCGGATCGAAAAATTTCCTCAACACTCGACTCGAATTTGACTCGAGTTTCGAGTCGAGTCGAGCCAAATCGTGCCAAATGTTGTGTGTAGTTTTAAGTACTTTCTTCAAGTATCTTACATAGACAATATAATTATTATCAATGATACTTACTACAATAATACAACAACAACAACAACAACTAATAATAATAATAATAATAATAATAATAATAATAATAATAATAATAATAACCGTGTGTAAACATGAAAGGTAGGCGGTTTGTATAAGAATACCAAAAACTAGTTGACTGCTGACCTCGGTACTCGTGAAGTCTAGGAGGCAAGAACATTGTTCACGAGGCTCTAGGTTTGAGATCCGGAGGAGCAAGTACCCAGGCTCGAGCCAAAAATTGTTAAATGTTAGAGAGCACCGACCAAACATGTTCAAAACTGCTCAGCCCGGGTTTAAGGTTGCCAATGGGTCGAGCGACTCGGCTCACAGCTCATTCACTATCGAGCCAAGCCAACAGCTTACCCAACCGAGCCGGCTCGAGCCGAAACGAACCGAACTGATGGCTCACCTCAACCGAGCCTGTTCGAGACGATGGCTTACCGGGGCCGAATAGGTGCCTCATCTCAACCGAGCCGGCTCGGGCTGTTCGCTCAGTTGAACCGAACTGAGCTGGTTGACATCACTACCCTGGTTGGGCTTCTACTTGGACTGAGAACTTCCACCGTGCAGGTCTCAGGCTTGATGGTAAGAACTAGAGCAGCGTTTCCCAAACTTTCTGAACTTGCGGCACACTATGGGTGTACCTTGAATTGTTGCGGCACACTCATAGATATTATTATTTGTGAATATAAAATATCGTGGTATGTTTTTCTGTGATAACTGATCTCCTTCTCACAGAGAAAAAGGTCAATATTTAAAAATAGAAAACAATTGCAATGAAGTATTGGACTTAGATTATTAAAAATACGCTTTCTTTTTCGAAAACTGTATTCAAGCTTTCATTAAGAAGGAAGGTCACTAAATAACGAACGAAGAAACAAATCTCTTTTACTTTTGAAACACAAATATAGGTAATTTGTATGCATGTTCGCTTTGTTGAAAGAATTGAATGATATTTTAAAATTTCAAGTGACGAAATAGTCTGCAACAATAAACAAGCAATAATGGTCATAACAATGATAACAAATGTTTTTTTGAACATTAAAAATGTACACGGTAACACGGTATGAAACGGTAACATGGTACTTCTGGTCTAATAGTAAAGGTTCACAGCAATGTAAAAACACAAATGTACATTTTTCCTTATGTCTTGCAATTTGATTGCTATAGAATTAATAATTTTGTTTCGATTTCCTCGCGGCACACCAGCAGCCCATTCACGGCACACCAGTGTGCCGCGGCACACCGGTTGGGAAACGCTGAACTAGAGTATATACTGATATTGGTAGTCACGACATTTGAGGCTGTTTCGTTATAAAAATTCATTATCGTCTTGTTAATCGAGACGAGTCGAGATGTGAGCAGTGTCCCATCTCGTGAGCAACACTAAAAATATTCCACATTAATGCTTACATTTCTCATAGCTTTCGCTTTCCAGTCTAATCAGGCCATGATTTCAAAACGAGTTAAACGAGCTAAACGAGCGAACCATTTTCAAACTCGACGCGAATCGAAACTCGACCTCAAAACGGTGACTCGACTCGGAACTCGACTCGAGAAAATTACCTTTGGCTCGACAGCTGGACTCGTGCCCATCCCTATTGAAATCGGAAGTCGTAGTAGATTTCTACAACTTCCGGTTTTAGTAGAGAGATTAGAGTGGAGTATATTCTTGAAACATTTATTCGACTGCAGAAAAAATCTTCTTGCTATCTATCACCGTTTTTACTCGACGACGATCACCGTTAAAACCGGAAGTGGTTGATTTCTGACTGTTCTGGTTTGAGTAAGCGGTTAAAACATAAGATAGTAATATTTTTTACAACGCTAAATCAATTTTAAAAAAACTGGTTTTCGCTATGTGTTATTGTTTTGCTCTATGTAGAACAATACAGAAACCAGAAGTTGTACTGGATTTCAACAAATCCGGTATTAATAGAGAGTCAAGGGCGGCGATGTTATGTATTCTTAGGAGGTTTAATCGATTGCAGAAAACTGCTTCTTTCTATCTACTTCCGTTTTTGCCCTTTATAGTGATAAAAGGTAAAACCTAAAATGGTTGATTTTTACCACTTTCGATTTGAGTATCGGGTACAAAAAAAAATCGATTCCTAGCTTATGACCTAGATTTTGGCCAAATTTGGTGTTGAATGATCAAGTCTTCTGCATCCCAGGCTTGAGGTCTTCTGCATCCCAGACACTGGCGGATCCAAAGGGGGGCGAAGGGGGCGACCGTCCCCCCCCCCAAAGGTCTGGTTTTTATTCCAGCATTTATCGTTGTAAAATACAAATATGGTCTTTTCCCGACAGATTCAATCTGTGAGACAAGCCTAGCAGAGTCTAATCAAAATGTGTGGTATTTGAAGTGTGAATAATTCTGTCCCTAGTTCCTTGAGGTGGTCACTATAAGCCCCAAAGGAGCGAGAATATGATTCATTCATTGGACGAACAGCTTTAGGAAAGACGGTGACGGCTCACTCTTTGAACTAAAAAGCTATATTTTAAAATTGTGTCCTAGAAAAAGGATATGTAAATGGAATTCGGGAATTGAAACTTCAAGTATCTTTACCTTGAATAGAGAGAATCTTCAGCGCTCCTTACCGAAAAGCTCTCTGAATCTGAGACTTTTCGGTTGGTTGATTTATTGATATGTATTTACGTTGTTTGTCAAATGCGATGCTTTACAGAACGAGAACTAGAGTTTAAAGTTGGATCTTAACCACTGTACTACGTTCGATGCTTACTCACCGGGAATCAAACCACACAACCTCATGCATCAAAGATCAAAGATACGTTCGCTAGCTACTAGATCAACAAAGAGAGCCGTGACTTTTGAGGTTCAACACGAAAACATTCGGAAGGAACCAGGGATTCATTGTGACTTTTAATGGCATTTCTTCTTTCCTTGGGAAATAACACAAACTGTTATAAAAAAACACGAAGTCCTGAATGAATAACTGATCGCACAAGCCAAACCGCTCAAGCTAGAAACTTGGAATTCGGACAGTAGATAAGATTTGTGATGTAGAGTATTACTAAGGAAGGATTTTTTGGAAATTCGAAGAAAGGAAGGGAGTGGCCATCTCTCCGAATCCCTTAAGGATGGAGACTTGAAATTTGGTATTTGGATTTCACAATTTAAATAATTTGACACCCGTTTCAACGTTTTTTTTTAATACTTTAGTAAAATTGAAGAAAAAGAGGTGAAAAGAAAAGGTTACGGGGATTGCAATTATTATAGCAATATATCAATATCTAAGAATCTTTAAAAGTTAGAAACATGAAATTTGGTGTATGGGCTTCTCACTCAAAATAATCCACTACGTATTTCAGCGTTTTTGATATTTTACCTAGAAGGAAAGAAAGAGGATCAAAATTATTATTATTATTATTATTATTATTATTATTATTATTATTATTATTATTATTATTATTATTATTATTATTATTATTATTATTATTATTAAATGCCCATATCCCGTGATCCCTTACAGTTAGAGACATGAAAGTAGGTAGTTTAATTTTTCATTTAAAATAATTAAACATGTATTTGAGCGTTTTTGCCACTTAACGTAGAAGGGAAGAAAAAGAGGTGCGGGTAATTCACTAAAATGCCTTTCGAGGTGTTTGGATTTCGTAAGAGAGTTTTAGCTCAATCCAATTCTACATTATTGAAATGATAGCTGAATTCTATATTCTATATGATAGCTCAATTCTATATTCTAAATGAGACGAAAGAATATTGTGCAATAGTGTCACAATAGCACGCTGGGGCATTTGCTATACATATCGTGCGAGGCCGTATGTAGAGCAAATTATCTGTGAGCGAAGCTCTACCTAGGCGAAGGTTAGTATAATGTAATTTTATTGTTGTTGTAAGCATAGCTATAATTATACTATGTTTCTAAGAACTGCATTTAAGAAATTACCTAATAGAGCAAATTTCCTAGTCCTAGCCTGGTCTAATGCTTTTTTTCTTTACATACTCAATTATACTACTGCAATAGTGGTGTATTCGGACAAAATACCGTATACAGAGCATCATCCGAAAGAACATTTTCAACACTAAAAAGGCTAAAGACATAATTACGATCCCGGACGGATGCAGATCGAGTTAGCGGCCTGGCACTACTATATACACACCGAGACAAACGTAGATTACGTTCGTGTCATCGACAGATTTGCCAGGAACAAGAAAGGACGTAGATTTGAGTTTGTGTTGTAACTTTCACAGAGATGGACTGCAAGGTGACTAAGGCCGTGATTTTGGCCAGTAATTATTTTCAATTCGTGGGTATTCCCCAAAAATCATGAGTATGAATCTATAACGTTGAACTCCTTCTATGTATCTGAATCGCAAACAAAAGCAAGAAAGATGAACGAACTCGAAAAAGTTTTTGAAATTGTATTTTTTTAAATATTTAACTGAAACAAAAGGGCACAACAACAATCGTAAAAAATGTGTACCGGTATATAGACTATTATATTTTTAATAAACAATACATATGATATTTGTTTGTTTAACGTCCCACGGTTGTGCCAGGACGGCTAAAGGAGACGTGGACCTACTGATTATAGTGGAATGCCGAACCACTTTTTTCGTTCAACTGTAAACTCACCGGGAATCGAACCCGGGATCACTCGCACCAAAGGCAAGTTAGCCATTAGATCAAACCTTATTATATCTGAGATTAAAGAAAAACAACAAGTTTGTTTTTGTACTTTATTCTCCATTAATGATTTCGTTTAAAGGTGAGAATTTTTCAAAATTAAATTTGAATTTGAATTTTTTCAAATATCTGATATTGTCAAATAATATCGCCAGTCGGAATGTTAAAGGAGATATAGTTTGTGTGCAGTAATGAACGAAAACATCACTTTGGTTTTACATTTCAGATCTTGTTTCGTTCATTTTGTTTTTTACTATTTATCATTATAATGGCTTATATTGTGATTCTATATAATTGTAATTCATATTTTAATTCATGTAAAACTAGCAGCGTTCACCCCGCTTCGCTGCGGTCACCCCGGAACGCAATAAACTTTGTTACTTAGATAATTTTTACTTTTTCGCTTTCAAGTGATATGATAAAAACCATAGAAGATTGCAGTAAATCTTAACATTATATCGCCTGTCATTTATGTTAACCCGCCCCGCTTCGCTGCGGTCATCCCGGTGCTGGCATATTGTAAAAGTGTCTGTAAAAATAAGCAAATCAATTAAAAAATTTTAAACAGAAGATTCAAGCTATTTTCCGCTGTATATCGCCTGTCATTTATGTTAACCCGCCGAGTGACACGGTCATGCGGGTTGCATATAAATACGTTTATTTTTACCTATGATGAACTAATAACAAAGGATTTGTACGTTATGGACACCTGAATGGTCAATTATCTCAAGACACTGGTAATTAAAAATTAAAGTGATATGATAAAAACCATCTAGGGTCCAAATCCTAATAACCCCCCAAAAATGAAAGAAATTGGTTCAGCCGTATTAGCGTGATGAGCGGACAAAAAATTGTACGTTCTCTTTTATATATATAGATTTATACACATTTCGTGCTAGATGATCTGACAAAATTTCTGTTGAGTTTGTGTAAGATAAAGTTTAGCATTGATATTTTTGTTATTATATTATTTGCAATATTTTATTGAATAAATTGTGCATTTGCCTTCGTAGTGATTTGTATGGTTAAGGAGTACCTGCAATATATTATATTTATATAGGATTATATCCAAAATTCATTTCTTTATGCTACTGCTGTAGTTTAACTTCAAACCGTCGCTCTGGGTTACTGTTAGTAGTACAGTACAAGATTTAAATGCATTGAGGATTACTATTATGTATTGGGAAGTGTATCCATTTCATTTTCCTGTACTCGATTTGTGCCCTTAAGTATGCAGGCTAGTTCTTTTAAGGCAAAACCCATAACATTCTTATTTCCGGAGAAAGCCACGAAATTCATGTTTCGGAAATCACTACCATAGGTAATAATCACGGAACCACTAAGCATCCTTGGAGTTCAGTTTGATTTTTTTTTTTCAATTTTTAATTTGCTGAATTATATCTGACATAAACATAAATGAAAGCAATATGTAAAGATTGCTCCCCTATATTTTGGCCCAGTTGGAACAATGTGTGCCATATACTTTTAAACATCACTTTATAATTAATTATTGTAGTATTTTATACCAAGAAATTTACATAGAAATATCATCATGTCTTTTGTTATTTGTTGACATTTTGTATTATTCTTGATTCATGTATATTTTTGTTATCTATATTTGCGCAGACCGAGTCTGTTTTTTTTTTTTTTTTTTTATCTGTTGTCCCACAATTGTTATTCAAAATATAAATGATTAGAGCAAATTGTACACTCTTTCGTTAAAATGAATGCCATCGTCAATACAGTATTTTCTTTTGTGCAAGTACTGTGCTAGACAGCGCATTGATACAGTTTGGTGACTAGTGAATCATGACACCGCCATGCCTCCGAAACGAAAGTGCGTATTTAATTTAAATCTAGAGACAGAATATACTTTCATTTAAGAAAACTTACAAATTCGGGTACCAAAATGGAAACTGGGAATAAGGTTTGCACCCCCCCCCCTTCCAGTCCCGCATTCATAAACGTCCGATTCTTGCAAAAGAAAAATTCTGATCACCATGAGGGTACGATCATCTTTCAGGAAGCAAACCGCCCCCCCCCCAAACGATCCTTCTGGATCCGCTAGTGATCCCAGACGAACTTATATTAGTAAATTTACATATTAAAATGTTAGATATATATATGTTTGTGGTCAAGAGAAGTTTATGTGATTGTGGCCAATCCTTTCGACAGGGAGTTCTCGGGAACCATAGGCTGTAGAAATATGCCGTTTTCACTAATCGATTACAAATTTTGTGTAGATTGTTCAGTTCTAATTGAATATTTTTTTTAAAAAATGGGCGTTATATCTTTACTACATTTTAAAGGATATACTGGAAGTGTTGAAATTTTAAGAAAGTAAAGCATCGTATCCTACAAGTTATACTGCATTCCAACACCACACATTTGTATACGGTTTTAGTGTATCTCTCCGGCGCGCGTTTGCTTCATGGCGAAATGATAATGAAAAACGAAGCACAATCATTTCTCCAGTCCAAGATGAGTCTTTATTGTTTAGAGTGTTTTGCCCAATGATCACCATATATCACTGACATTATAATTAATTGTATGTATAATGTATTTGCTCATTACAAACTGCATGCAAGAAGAAAGAAAACACTGATCATACATGAAGTAGAAACTCCAACCGGAAGTAGGCTCAAATCTTGCAAACGGTGCGAGATATTGAAAAATCTCCCTTTATGATACCCCTTTGCCGATTTTTATCAAGACGTCTTTCACTTGTATCTGTAAAGGGACATGTACAGATGTTGTAAGGAATGACAAGGAGATTTATGCTCATATGTGAATGATGCGCTGTGTAGAGATCGAAGGTTCAACTAATAATAAAAAGTTTTGGTAAACAAAATTCCTTGACAACAAGGGGGAGTGTCATGCAGTGGCGTATTTAGGGGGGCTTCCGGGCTTAAGTCCCCCCGAAATCTTACTTACTATAATCAAGTATATGAAATATCTTGCAGAATTTTCACATTTTCAGGCAAAGTTAGCAAAGCCCCTCCCGAAACAAAATCGTAAATACGCCACTGTATACACCACGTTAATGAGTTTGGTATTATGGTGTGGTGTTTGGTTAATTATTATGGAAACTGGAAGTTGTAGTATATTTATACCACTTCCGGTTTTAGTAGAGGAATTTGAGTGGAGCAGTGGAATATATTCTTCGGATGATTAATCAACTGCAGAAAATCCTTCTCGCTATTTGGTATTATTTTCAGTTTATGCCGATTAACGTTAAAACCGGACTCATCCTTTTTTGCTCCACGTGTATGTAGAGAAATATTGAAACCGGAAGTCATACTAGATTTCTTCATCTTCCGCTTTCAGTAGAGAGTTAAGGATGGAAATGAAATGTATTCTTGGGACGCTTAATCGATTGCAGGATTCAGTGGTAGAGCGTTCACCTCCGGTGCTTGGGGTCCCTGGTTCGATCCCAGCTCGCACCGTGTGGACTTTGTGGTGGACAAACACCGTGCTCGTGGGTTTTCTCGGGGTTCTCCCGTTTCCTCCTACTTTCTTCATTCCACCATTTTCACTCATCTCTCATGATCACCCTCTCCTTTAGCCTAACCGCCATAACCGTGGGACGTAAAACTTAAAGATTTTAATTACAATATTCGCAAGTTTTTATTTTCTTATCAGTTCAGTTCGGTTTAGTACTATTAGTGCCATATGCCGAAAACTGTAATTTTCAAATAATAGGAAAATACCAGAAACTTCTATTGAAGACATAGTCAATATTTTTTCATGATGAGGATAACTTCTAGTTTTATGTGAGGTAGGTTGGAGCTATTTTCATTATTTTCTTCATTTGCCAATTTTTAAAATGTTTTGTGAAATATTTTACATTTTGCAACATATATTCACCCACAACTCCATCAAAATGTTGAGTTTTTTAAATGCAAATTTTATCACAATAATTCCCAGACGTTGATGTTTCAAGTCCCCTCATAGACCGGGCTTCACTGCATAGTACATTGAATTGGCATTAAATTATATGCCCTGGTAGCAAGTGACCCCTTCCTATGGGGGCAGGGATTTATTTGTAGCCAGGGAAGCCTGGGAATTTCCCCCCTTCTAAGTTCTGACTTCCCTGTCTCTAGATTTAATTCAGTCTTCCCAGCCTGGGAAGATATTTTCCCTCTTTCTTAGGCTATACAATCTGTTTTAAAGTACAATAATTCATTTTTTCAGTATGTTCATTGTCGCGAGCTGTGTTGGTCTTGTTTATAGAATTGCTTCCCGAAGAAAAAACTTTCAACTGGCATCACTACTTATCATTCTTAATCCAAGTAGCACAGTAATAAAAAAAAAAGCAACGTTTTCAGTAATCAGTGAGCAGTTGTGAATTGGTATCTTCTTCGTTGACAAGCACGTTAAAAAGAACAAAAGGAAATTGATATTAGACTATATTTTAACAAAAGAAAAGCTCCTGATGATGAGGCAAGTAATTCCAGCACACAAAGGCTTTGAAGATAGTGCAACATCCGAAATTACATTGCAGACATCTCATCAGAAAGATGAAAATAATTCGGGACCTAGTGTTAATAATAGTAAGGTTATTTGTAGTCCCAGTGGCTTGTTCCCTTCTATATGTGATCAAAAACAATTTCCGAGCTGGAAAATTAAACACCGTGGCTAGGTGCTAAACAAAATACTAATGACATTCGCGTTGTGTGCACCATATGTGCTGCCGTTCGTAAACTCGGTATTGATACACTGTGTGAGTTTTCTCGGGGTTCTTCTGTTTCCTTCCACTTTCTTCATTCAATCATTTCATTCATTTCTCATCCCCACCGTCTCCTTTAGCCTAACCGGCATAAACGTGGGACGTAAAAGTTGAAGATTTCATTCATTTCGGTATTCATATAGAAAGAAGAATAAATGTACAAAGTGTATGGTGCAACGATATTATTGCAAATGCATCAAAGAAACGTTTTTATAAAATCTTCGGCCACGAAAAGTCTATTACACACAAGAAATGTTCACATGTCAGTATGTGAACAAAGGGATAGGGAAAAAATATAGGGTTCAATGGCAAATGCAGTAGACAGGTGGAAAATTGTAAATGAAATTCGTGGTAAAAAGACAGCTACGATATTTAGGACTGCCAACGTTATTGTCCAAAATCGTCTATCGTTTACGGTGCTCCCACATCTCATTAAATTGCAAGAAATAAATGTAATGAACTTCGGACAAGCTCCTTACTCGTATGTTACATATGCAAATATTATTGACTTTTAGCTACAGAAATAAAGGCAAACTGACCGAGTACCTTGCGCGTTCCGTTCAACCCTTCGAGCTAATGATGGATAAATACTCCATTGTGTCTCATAAATCTGTTCTCATTGTGTATGTCTGTACCGTAGTTAATCACTATGTATCAATATAATTTTAGGATTATTTGAGTTACAGGCAATAACCGGAAGAGAGATTTGTGATTCCGTGATTATGTGAACGCATGAATCTTTCCAAAACGATATTACGGGAAAGACTTATGGCAGTTTGTCTGTGAGCGCCAGTAACATGCAAGGCGAAATAAATTATGCTGTCTCTTTACTGCAGCGAGAATTAGACACCAATTTACTCGTGTTTTACTACATGAGCCAGAAGATGGAACTGGTTGTTCACAACGTTGTTAATACGGTTTCAGATATGGTTCATTTTCAAAACTTTGTAGACCGATTACACGGTTATTACTCAATGTCCCCGTAGAACACGAGAAATCGAATTAATATCAGAAGAACTAGGTATTATCTTGTATAATATTACTACAGTTTTTGATATACAGTGGTTAGGCTCTTCTTACCGTTCAGTAGAAGCATTGTGGAAGTCCTATCCTGCGCTAGTGGAACACTTTCGAGAAGTTTCTACAAATTTGAAGAGAAGTTTCGAGCAGCGTGCAATATTTACGGGCCTGCAAAATTTCACTAAGTGGAATTTTGTTTATGAAATGTCCATGATCCGAGATGTGCTGGAACCTCTAGATGTCCTTAGCCTGTTTCTACAAGAAAGGTCAGCATCCCTTGTAATGTACAGGCAATAAGCAAAATTGAAACAACTGTGCGTGTACTGGAAGCTTTGCAAGAAAAGGATGGCATGTTATGGAAGAATTACAATGTCAGTTTGAAGAAACTGGTCAGTTTTGTGGAGTCCCACTTGCAAAACCCTTAGACAGTTCTCTTGAGAAGTACCAGCAAATAAGATTGCAATTCTGTCAGAGTCTAGGGGATAGCATACGGCCTTGCTTTCCTAACGAAACGTTCAGTGGGGTCGAGGTTTTCCTACAATCCAAGTGGCTAGAAGAATTGTCTGCAAGAATGTTATACGGCGACAAAGAAATAATGGAAATAATAATAATAATAATAATAATAATAATAATAATAAACAAAAATTTCCTCTGACAGTACAGCCAAAATTCTGCAACATTCCGAGAGAACCTCCTAATATTGGACCAAATCTACAAAATTTTAACATGAAATCATTGTTCTTCTAGTTTCTTCTGCATACTGTGGAAGAGGCTTTTACAGCTTAAACTTACAGCACACTGACACTAGAAACCGTTTATCTGTAAAACCCTTTGAATCTACCAGACATTACGGCACTTCTTTCAATGCAGAAAACTATGTCATCAGTTGGATAAAAAGTAGACATCATGCTGCTATCGACAAATCAACTGGGAAAAAGACGGTATCCGATTTAAACCAATCTCCTATTGCTTCACTATTCTAACGTGAGGTACGGTGGGACAGTACTATTAATTCTACTGGTACTAAAACTTATTTATGGTATGAAGGATGATGAAGGATGACATTTAGTACAGGCTTTTCCCGTCTATTTAATAAAATTAGATTCAAGTGTATGTGCACCTATCACTGTTCTGCAAAAAGTAAACTTTTAACTTTTGTAATATTTATTGTTCGAGCGATGAATTTCGTCTTCAAATACCTAATAAGAATGGACTAAAGAATTACTTGTCATAACAAAACAGTTTTACGTAGGAGTGTGACACTTGTTATGACAAATTATGCAGGTTGCAATGTAAGCATAGGGTTTTGCTGGATGCTACACACTTGTCCTCAGCAGTAGGACGAAATGTAGCAAGGCCCGTAACGAATGTAATCTCATCTACCCAACCAAATTTTATCTAACGTCCCTACCAATATTTATCATAAAATTATTTTTTTTTATTAAAAAAAATATGAACTTGGGGACTGCCTATGAAACTAGTACCATAATTTCAAAGTAGATAGGTTTAAAAATAACGTTGTCCCAACCTGACTTTATAGTTGTTCTGTTATACGGAACACAATCTTTCATAAATATTCCCCAATTCTACAAAATCCACAAATAAAACACTGTATGGGGGTGACTTGGCCCGGCAACATTTATATTTTTTAACAACAGAAGTTCTTTATTTAAAAAGTAATTGGCAGTATGAACTAGAAAGTATAGCTTAAGACTCTAAAAACTGCATTAAAATACAGTATTTCGTGCAAAACATTTATTTGCTGAGATACAATTACGTTTATCTCAAAAGTGGTGTCAAGTAACCCCAGTTTACGGCACCCTATTCGCACAGTATATACTGTAGAAAGCGTCGGTAATGGTACTGAAATGTGAGAAACCAAAGAAAGCTGATTGGTACAGGGAATAAAACTTTTTTTTTTTTTTTTCATTGTATTGAAAAGAGAGTTTCATGGACAAGTTGGGTTTCACAAACGACTGATTCATCTGTACAATATTTGTTACGCAATTCCAATATATTAGGAATATTCATTGTGTAAAACAATATCCACCTATATAATATGTATATATTTTGTGTGTAAACTAAACTTCGAGATTAACATTTCGATCAAATATATACTGATTTCAACTATTAAAGGTTATAAATGTAAACGATTTTGTTTAAATATGAAACAGAAAGAAAAGTGACGAAATTATTTATATTCTTATTAAAGAAATAGTAATAAAAGTTTTACATCTTAAATTCCACTAGATATATAAAGGTTATTTTGTGTATTTTTTATGTTTCCTGTTGGCAACACTGCATTCGGAAACAAGACATTATTTATCTTTAGTTCTGGTACTGCTGCGATCACGAAGAAACAAAAACACACTCACTTACTTTTGTAGTAGCTACTTAAATTCAATAAAAAGAAGAATGCTGGTACATTACAAAGCATGGAAAAATACTAGAATGTGAATGGCAAATGATTTCTTTAGTACTTAACTTTTGTTTTCTTCTTTCAATTGAACATAATCAAAAAGGAGAATTCTTGGGCTTTATGCAGAGTCGTTCTGAAGCGTGATTAGTGCCACACTAAAGAATTCGACTAACATACGTTTCCTGCAGTAGTCAGGTCCTTAATATGACGCTAATCATACGTCAAAACAACTGCATACGGCGGCTTAAGTTTAAGCTTGCTTCACATTGACGTAGATAAAGGGACCATTGCCCAGGATACGATAAATCCAAGCTAAGTACTACCAGGGCTGTAGTCGAGAGTATATGGTGGTATACGCCGTATACTTTCTGCTTAATCTTAGTAAGTAGAGCATACCTTCTGCTTCAAGGCGTATTAGTACTTTCTTTCGTTTAGATTTATTTATTTATTTAAGTGGTTCATAACTAATGTGGTGACTATGATTCCATGTCAAAAAGGGCTCGGACAATATGGCGAGGGAAGAAAGGTTTGAGTCAAAACGCCCCCGTGACGAAAGGACCCAGCGGGAGTCAAAAGAGCCCGGGTGAAAACGGCCCCACGGCCCAAAATCCTGAAATCAGAGCAAGGATGGAAAGGAGGAGGAAGAAGAGAAGATATCCTCTTAGTAAGTTGAAGATCTTGTTAAAAAAAAAAAAAAAAAAAAAGGAAGAATATTTGTGATCATTAGTAACAAATGGAATTGTGATCTTGATTTCGTTTGGTTGTTGTTTGTTCAGCAACTAACACTCTTGCTTAAGAGCGTAACATGCTAAAAACAATATAAAATTTACAATTTTTCTTTTGCTTGTTTTTCCTAAGTGAAAGGAGATAATGTAATGCAACTTACCACAATCATAGATAATGTTATTCTACAACAGAAAATATAAACCACAAAAATTTTCAGTGTTGCCATCCATAGAAATTACAGTGTTACCAGAATAACATTTTTCCCAAAATCTAAGTTAAGTTAGCGAGGTACGAACTCAACTACATTTGATTACGTTTCATGTTGTTTTGGTATCCTGTGAACTATTTTTTAAATGGCATTATTATTTAATTTTAATAACTGTATGTTGAAACTATTTTGTTTGTTACAAAATAAATACAGTACAACTATTACCGGTATTTAAAAAGTGGTTCAAATTCGTTTACGAGTCAGCGTGTGCTGCGTTTGACATTTGTTAAGTATCAGGATAGGCAAGCAATAACCAGGGACGTTGAATGTCTTCAACGCGTCGTTTGGGAAGTGCAGGTGAAGCAATTGCCCCTTTGAGTTTGAGAAACTCATGCTTAAAAAAAAAAAAAAAAAAAAAAAAAACATTGTATACTAATATGTTAATAAAAAACATGAAACTCAAAATCTGAAATGGCGCTACAGGTTTTAGTTGATTTGGAATTTTGCATTGAGTTCAACACCGAGGCTATATGAGATATAGGTCTACAACTTTACGTGGATTCTGAACCATATGAGCTCCCACCGTTAATCTAAATTCCTAAGATTTTCTTAATATAAATTTTAAAAAATACTAAACGTATTGTAGTAACCAGAGAGATGCCCCCTTCCCTAGAAAATTTTCTTCGGGCGCCCATGCTCCTTACAATTCAAATATAGGCCTAGTTGAAAGCTGTTAAGTGGGGAATTCATGAATCAGAGTAGCTTTGTATGGTTAATTAGTCATTTGAGATATTAACTCATTTTGAGAATGACCCCTAAATATGTTCTTTCTTGTTGAACTAACAGATCTTACTCATATAATATTTAATGTAACCTTGTGTAAGGTTGATAGGCTAACGGTAAGATTGAATAAGATATTTGGTAAAACAAAGAAAAGTGATTGGTGTGGGAAAAATAATGGAAACCACGATTTCTTTCTTCACGAATGTAAAAAGACGTACGTTCATACATTGTTTCCCCTCTCTCCGGTGTCTTTATCAGTACTTTTTTTTTCTTCGATCGCAGCGATGCGAAAAATTATTGTTAAAATTACAGCTATATTTGCGTCATTGTGAACAGCGAAATTACCGTTCCGAAACCAAATGTAGTTTATTCTTCTTCTCTTGTCTTGCAGGAAGCCGCTTTATACTGTGACGAAAATGATTATATTATACGTAACACCATAGTATAGCTGCATACTACTGTACTTATTTTCTGCGTTTCATATGAATTTTCATGTAGTTTTTTTGAAATATCAACAAGATGGAAACAGATTATTCTACATGATTTTTCTTGCTTTAAATGATACTTTAATACAGACATTCTACAATGTTATTTCCTTGGTGTATGCGCAAATAAATACGTACAGTGGTACAGATTGATAATATGAATACAAAATTAATGTCACAAAAACAATTATATTCATGCGAAAAACACGTACCAATCAGTACTCAGTGTTCGTAGGTTTCCTTAAGAAAATTACCCTCGACTGAGACAAAATTTTCCCTTTTCCTATCAAATTTTCCCTAGTTTGTTGAATGTCCAATTTCTATGACAGAAGTTATGTAATAAGGTTAATTTAGCAATATTAAATGAAGTAGCAACCATATTTGTTTTATTCATTTACATTTTTCTTTTCTTAACTTTTCCTTTACTTTTTTCAACAAATTATAAGCACAAATACACCCAGCCAACAATTAGTGCCAATTATGCTACTTCCAACAGACACATACAAGAATTTATATTAGTCAAACAGTCAGCGCGAGGATTTTGCTGAATTTTCACGTTTTATACAAAAAAAAAAAAAACTTTTTGCAAATTTATTTATGGAATTTTCCTCAAACTAAGAACGCTGCCTGTGATAAGTGATCACTACAAGCAAAAATAGTATCTATCTGATTCAGATTAGGGCCGAACTGGCGGCCCCACGTTGGGGGGTCCGTAGAAAGCGAGAGAAGCGATGGTGGGTATGCATGAAGTTGATTATTTGTGAGAGGAACACACATCAAACTGTGCTACGATATCATACAAACAAGACTTATGTGTATTTTCCATTTTACGGATGCCGAACTTAGACATCCATTGAAAGTTCTTTAACGTACAGCGGATGTGCGTGAAATCCAGGGGACGTCCAATATGATCATGTCGAACTGCACTGGATGTCCTTGTGTTGTGTAGGAAAATGGAACTGAAACTATTATAACATTTTACATGAATTAGCTTCCTTCCACTTCTTCACTTCAATTCTGTGTGTTTTTGAAGACACGCCGTGTTCTCTGTCACAGTAGTACATTCAAGTGACAATGACAGCACGGAAGAGCAAAAAGACGAATGCTAGGACAGATTTTTAAAGTAAACATCGATTTAAACACAGAATACAATAACATTCAATCTTTTCAACTATACATTATTGTTTCTTCTTCCTTTATTTCTTATGCAATGATTTGTACACCATGTTGCAATAGACTTATGTAATATTTCTTTTAAATAAAATGTTTCAAGTAATTCGTATGTGCAGAAATACAGAGTGGTTGAGAATAAGGTACTTTGTAAAAATTGTTTATATTTTGTGAAAATTTAATAATTTTCATGACACAAAATGTTTATTATCTTTCTAGACATAGATTTTAAACAACAATCTTTGTATCTCTCAGAACAGAACGATCTAGATTGGCCCAACGATTAAGTGTGAGAAGTTTGTTAAACCTCCTGTCCCGAGATGTCACAGTTCGTGTTACGAGTGCATGAAGTTTATGAAGAGTCAGGAACTGTCATTCTAAAGTTATGACTACAGGATCTATTGGAGACGAGTAGTCGTGACTCAATATCCCAATCGGAGCAAAATGTGTTATGCAGTGGAGGATCTAGAACTTAAAAACTGGGGGGAAGGATGATGGCAGCCAGAACCCATGTATGATAGGTACATCATGAGTTTACAATTTTTCATGGTTCCTGCAGAATTTTCCAACTTAACTCTCTCCCGATGGATGTTATAACCAGGTTGGACGTTGACACTGTGGACCTTAAGTATTGTTTTACACATTACAAAACTGATAAATTGGAACTGAAATGTTGTAAAATTTGTAATGTTGCAAAAATGTTCCAGTAAAGAATAAAATGCAATTCTTCGTAGAAACTTTCAAAAAACACATAAATAATAGCTTAAATTATTTTCGTCAATCACAAAACTAGGAGGGGTCTAGTCCCCCCAACCTGGGCTAGATACATCACTCGTGAAGTAATACAGGAAATGTTTAGACGAAGCCCCATAAAGTGAACACATCAAGTGGTCCCTTTTATTAGCAAACACTGTTCTTAATAGTGTTGAACACAATAAAAGAAATTTCTCGTCTCGTCTAGAAAAAAGAGACGAGAACGATATTTTTTAAAAAAAATTGAGACGAGACAAGAAACATGCTAAATCTCGTCTCGTTTTCGAGTAGAGAATGTAGATGAGATTTCATAAGTCTCGCGGGTACATTAGTTCACCCACGTCTTAGATATCAAACATTGTTGTAGTGTTACATTCCTATGCCAAAGAGAGGGCGTAACCCTCTAATGGCTGGGAGTAAGAGTACCATCTTTACCAAAGCAGTACATAATTGATGAATAAAGATTTATCCAGTTCACTTATTACCTTATTCCCATACCCCTAAAAAAAATAAAAAAAAAAATGTGTTACATGATTCAAATTGATAAAACGATTCTTTGCATACAATGAACAACGTTTTCAGCGTTTAAAGAGATACAAATCATTACACAAGTAAAATGCTCCAATAATAAATAGAGGAAAAACAATTTCTTTGTACTTGTAACATATGTACAATAATTAAATGATGTTGTACGTGAACTATACGGTACCACTTACTGAAATCAATAGCATCATTTCAGAACTTGCCAGAGGGTGGAATAAGATTGTCCACTGTCATCAGAGTTTCACGTTTATTATTATTAGTATATAATTTATTAAAGAGAATGTGTTTTCCGAACTCATTGGGACAATTGTCCCCTTGCCTTCCCTATATTGACGCCCCTGATTGAGGTGAAATGATAACTGAAATATAGGACTACCTTTATTAAGCTCTTCAGTACGATACTATCAGAGTTACAACATACACAGTATGCCTATAGAGATAGGCCTAAAATTACTATTAATTTAAATATTTATTTCTGTTAGCTAGAATATCGTCAGAAGATACATCAGTGCATGGATCACATCGAACTGGACGAAGTAATATTTATGTAAGTAAATTCTTTATGTGTAATTTTTGAGAAAATAAAAACTTATGAAACTAAAAAGAATGTTCATTGTCAATAATAATAATAATAATAATAATAATAATAATAATAATAATAATAATAATAATAATAATAATAATAATAATAATAATTTTTCTTATTGGAAAATTTATATTTATGTGCTGTATATAGTTTTTTTTTTTTTTTAAATGGCGCCCACAGGCCACAGAGCACTATTCTACAAGTCAAAATAAATAGGAAAATAATTGTATGCCTTTCGGGCCCTCTCTGAAGACGCAAATTGCACTATGTGGCAACGTCGCAGCTATAGAACCATAGAGTAGATCTACCAATGCATCAAATAGTTTACCTTCATTCTTTCCAGATAGCTGTTAAAGTCGAAAGCTGTTGACACTAGCACCATTTATTAGGATAACAATCGACGTAACTGCTTTAATACATTCAGAGTAATACTAATGGTTCCAAGTTAATCTGCAACGTTGTCACACAATGAAATTTTGATTCCCCATAGTAGCTGAAGGAGACCCCAGGTGGTATGCCACTATGTAATATTTTCGCTTTATTTTGGCCTGAAGAATAGCGCTCTATTGTATTCGCCATTTTTTGAACACCCTATATATACGATGTAGCGAAACACACTGTTAACGAACAAATCCAGTCTACTTATGCTATTCTCTGTCGTTTCTTAACGGTAGCACAATACTCGTTCACGCACATACTTCATATAAAAAAATGAAAAAAAAAAATCTAAGATTGCAGGCATTGAACGCCATTAACTACAGCGGTGTATGCAATAAGAATTTCGGGGGTTTTAACTCAACCCCTTTTCTTGACTAAGATATGAAAAAATAAACTTTTACCATATAATATATGTTAAAAACACCTGAAAATTATATGAACTTAATTCTCCCTTTGACGAACTTCTGTGTACACCACTGATTAACTATATTTGGAAAGCTTTGGCGGCATAGAAACTGTTAATTGCTATTATCATCAGAACATGAACAAATCATTAGAAAGCATGTTGAATATTAACTGGAATATTTTCCTGGTTTTCTGATAGCACTTTCTCACGGTAATTATATTTTGGTAAACAACTGAAACGAGAAAGTTGTTAGAACATCGTTTAGTGGTTCTTATGTTAGTTATTATTAGAATAACAGTCTACTTAATATTAGAATTATTAGCAGTTAGAACGAGACAAACAAGAAAGACACACACAAATACAGAAACGGCAAAACATGATTCAAGTTTACTGACAACCTCCTTCGATTCCCTGGGGTCTCATTCCGTATCAGTTTGCGTCAACGTAACGCTAAATATGCCTAAATGAAAAATGATATAAAATCTTTAGTTTAACGCCCCGCTTTTACTTTTACGGCTAAGACAGACGATGATTAAAGCAAGTAAATAATAATGAAAGGATTGGTGCAATGAAAAAGTTAGAGAAAACGGAAGCAACCCGAGAAAACCCACGGACACGATGTTGTATACCACAAACTTATATGACTGGGCATCGAACCACGGATCCCAAGCACTAGAGATAAGAACTCTACCACTGAGCCATAGTGTCCCCCTGCTAAATTTGCATTTTATTTTATAATATTCGATATTATATACTGATTTTACGATATGACGGCAGAAACATAAGTTTTGCGTTTTTGGAATCATCTATTCTCCATAATCTTCTTTCAGACTACCTCTAAAAGATCTTATTGTACGATTTATACTGCTTTGAGGTCTACAAATTTTGCAGAAACTATTACGGAATGAGGCGCAAGATATAGTGTTCTCCTTTTAATCTGTATCAAATAGTGTTTTCCTAGAGCCTCTTTCTTCCCCATTGATAATTTAAAATATATGTAGCCTACTGTAGATTCCGATTATTCGACTTACTATGGCGGATAAGGCCTGCAACCAGCCACAGAAGTTTGTGGGGCCATGGATATGTTAGGGGGGAAGTCATTAAAAATTCTCTTGCACTTATCTAAATTGTTTTTTTTTGTGTGTGTTGAGGTCTGGAGGGGCCACGAATAGTTTAAGGGGGCCAGACCTCATCCCTTTGCTCCCCTCTAGTTGCGGGCCTGTAGCGGATTGGCAGCCCACGTAACAATAAAGCCGGATAGTAAGGAATTCTATAATTACTTACATTCTTCTAGCCGGGGCAGCGGTGGCTCAGTTGTAGAGCGTTTACCTCTAGTGCATAGGGTCCCTGGCTCGCACCAAGTAAACTCTGCGGTGGACAAACACCGTGTGCGTAGGTTTCCTCAGGGTTCTTCCGTTTTCTCCCACTTTCTTTATTCCACCATTTCATTCATTTTTCATTGTCACCGACTTCTTTAGCCTAGCCGGCATAATCGTGGAACATAAAATTGAAAGATTTCATTTTGTTTTTATTTTCTTTTACTCTACCCATACTACTAAACACATACTTTTGTACTAAAACCCGCTCCTATTTATATTTTCTCAGTGCAGGCTAGTATTTTTCTGTACTCTCTACTGTAAGTTTTCAAAAATGTATTACAGTAAAAGCTAGTCAAGTAATAAACATATTGTATAAATTTCTTTCCTCTGTACCTCAGAAAGGTCTATGCCAAAGTGAAAGTTACGAGCAGGCCAAAATGAATATGTTAAGAATTAGAATTAGAAGTACTACGTATAGAAGAAATGTGAAGTATTTTTGTTGCTCACGAGACAACACGAGACATGGAATATGATTTTTTTCGTCTCGATTCATAAGGTTTGTAGAATTCTAAACGCGTTCCGATTCTCTATAAATTATTTCTCGTCTCGTCTCGCTAAATTTTTCGACTCGTTTTGTAAATTTTTGTTGAAAATTTATGACGTATTTTTTTTCTTAAGTTCATCTAGAAGTTATCAAAGTTCTTCCGCCTAACGAGAGGTCTACAAAGGGTGTGTTATAACAACATTCAAAATATGTTTATTATTGGGATACACAGGATGACCCAAAAGTAGGTACACAGTCCCGTACTGATCAGCTCATTGCATTTTATATAATTTCTTGTTATTACCCATAGTTTCTTTATTATTTGTTCTTAATGTCTTTTTACTTATATCTTAAGCGCGGAACAGCCGAAGCAAATAAACCTATAAACTGGAATGTTACACTTAATCAATGCAGAGGTGTATACCTACTTTTGGGCCACCCTGTATAGTATTGTGTAATGACTTGCGTACCTTTAATCGTTGATTAATGGTTTTCATTGTGTTCGTACAATTACTTTATCAATCTATAGTTTTTATACTATAAATTATGTAACACTGAAACAATGTATGAGATCTAATACTCACATGAACTATTGCTGATCATGTGATTCGTGAAATTTATCATCTACTCTCAAAAACGAGACAAAAAATATCATGTTTCGCCGTCTTGTCTCGAATTTAAAAGTTTATTTCTCATCTCTCATTTCTTAATGATCCTCCGAAATAAAGCATGAAAATTTCCGACAGTGTTAAAGAGCAAGAACTGTCACAATAAGTCAGGGCCGTGCCGTGGGGGGGAGGGGGGCGAAAAGGAAAAAAATAGGAAAAATTGCTTGGAATATATGTATGGGGGCGCCGTCGTATACTTTCGCCCCGGGTGCTGATTTTCCACGGCACGGCCCTGCAATAGATTCCTGCCGAAGGCACAAAATGTTCCCGGCTAATGTTCAGATATTGAAAATAGTATACATACTCCAACCATACATACATACATACATAGTCCCTGGAACCTTATTAGCCTTATTAACCCTGAAGTTATCCGCGCATTCGGCTCGCATCAGTAACTAAGAAAAATGGCGATTCCCTGGCACGTGTCGACGCCTCGTATAAGCGACTACCGATTCTCTAAAGAATCAATTCCTTTAGCGAATGCGAAACTACAAACTATTCAGTTCAAATATTTACTTAAGTTTAATTTTAATAAGAAAATTTGTAGTCAAAAGCGTATTTAAAACTAATTTGTGGGCTGTAAAATCTTTTGTTTCAACTCACTTAGTTATTTAAATATCAAACTTGAACAATGACAACAATTGATATCTTTTTGCTCGCTATCATTTGGTAGTAGCTATACCAGGTGGTGAAACTGTTGTGCATGATCTTGCTGCTGCTTCGTATCTAGTTATTATCGTGATACCTGTGGCGCCGCTGCGGCAAGAGAAGAACTACGTGAGGAGTCGAAGGTAACAAGGAGAGTGCTTATTCGATTCTATAGAAGCTTATTGGGTCCTATATTCCATAACAGTGTACTTGTCCAACAGTTCGAAACAGGCTTGCCAATCATCCAATAATTTAAACCTTAATGCTACATACCAGGCCTTCTCAACCTTTTTTACCGGCGTATCACCAAGCCGTATCAATACTACCATAAGTTGTACCTACCTCTAATAGCGACTCGCGTACCACCAGTGGTACGCGTAACACAGGTTGAGAATTCCTGCTATAAATGATAGTGCCCTTGTGTCAATAGGTGAATATACAATAATTTTAGAACGCACAATCTTCGCAGTTTTTGAATGTGCAAATAAATTGCAGATGTGCATTAACTAATTATAAAACACACATCTGATGTTTCTAACAGTCATTTGCCTTTACGAAGAGGTGGAAATATTGATGTTATTTAATTTTTTTAAAAAAAATATGAGAACAGTGATACCGTTTCGGAGTTCAAAACTGAAGATTACTAGATAACTTTATTTTATATTACTGCTACTATTAGTAATATTATACTTGTTTCTATAGTTATCACGTACATAACGAATATACGATATTTTTTTGTAATATATGATAATTTTAAAGACGAAAATCAATAATTTTTATTCTCTGAGACAGTGATGCCAACCCGTGGGGAAAACCCCATATTGTGGGATTTTTTTGACATTGATTACTTGAAATGGGATAAAGGGAATTTCCGTAAAAATCGGCACGATTCACGGGATTTTTTTTTTTTATATCTACTTCATTGACCCCCACAAAATGGCCATGGACGAGTAGAAAAATAAACGTGAAAATAATCCTAACTGTCAAATTTTGTTACTATAAAATGCATGTTAGTATAACGTTTACTGTACTTTCATATAAAAAAAAAAAATGAAAGAACAGATTTAAAGGAAGAAGGCGAAACGCGAAACGTCAAACTTCCAAAACGCTCCACATGAAATGA
This sequence comes from Thermobia domestica, assembly GCF_964235325.1. NCBI lineage: Eukaryota > Metazoa > Arthropoda > Insecta > Zygentoma > Lepismatidae > Thermobia > Thermobia domestica. Next base: position 256,669,778 of record NC_137464.1, read on the forward strand.
TGGTTGAAGAATGAAGTTCATCTAGTGTTATTACGTTCAGTGGAAGATCATGGCATAAAAGCATAATAGAAATACTAAACTCATAACAAAATGTACTTATATTCATCAGCATTTTTAATTGTTTCTTTTAATTAAGGAAAATATGATATTCCTAAGCTGTTTGACAAACGTAGACAATCGGAATTTTTGGATAATTCCCTCATATTTTGAAGAAAAAGACTGATACACACTAATTTTATTGTTCATATATTGAAAATTTTAATATTAGCATAGCGTGGGAAATTCGAGAGCAAAGTGGTAATTTTTGCGTCTCGAGATGAGATTTAAGAATGTTTGAAGTTGGTATCATTGCTCTGAGATTGCCAACTCTGGTTCTGAGTTTGACAATGCAGGATTCATGATTTGCTGCCTGGCTAACATGTCCAATAGTGAGCTATTTAATTAAAGTACGGAAAGCTCAAGATTAAGGCAGATTCAATGTAGCAACAGTAATTTTTAATGAATTTTTATTATCAATAATTAAGAAGAAGTGAAAAACGCAGGAATAAATCACGAAATATAATTTATGTTCTTTTCTTTTCCATTATTAACACTTTTTATAACGTCTTTGGCCAAAGACATATAAATATTAAGTACTATGTTGTAATGCGCCGCTATTATCTAGCTGTCCCGAAGCGCATTACATAAAATTCATTTGGTGATGGGGTGTCTATTCCGCATCTTGTGATATTAAGATTAAAATTTAAAGAATAACTTTTTCGAATCGAATTTAAAAGTTAGCAGTTCAAATTTATAAATAGTTTACACAGTATGAGTTTGTATTTTGTCACTACCATTTCAGCTTAAAAATATGAAGCTGTAATAAGAAAAAACCTCGGATCGTTCGTCAAAAGCTAAACCATCTGTAAAATCATGTATGTATTTATATTTAATGCCTAGAAATATCAAATCAGTTCAAGTTGTTGCAGATATATTGTTATTTGTTCACATATGATGTGCAGCTTTATAGAAAACAGAACGAAAGATAATTAATAATTTTGATTATGTTTATAAATATAGTGAGAATATTAATTCTAATTCTGAATACAGCCGCTATAAACTTGAAAAGGAGATGAAAATGCTTTTAATGATATGATGAACTATAAGAATTATATATGTTTACAAGGAAGATGATAATATGATAATATATAATGAATATGTTATAAGTATAATATTTAATTTGGAAAAAGGTCTGTTGAAAAGTTTAGAATTGACTCCTATTAAAATATAATCTAATATTCATATATTCTTCAATGCTGCATAGTCTAGTTGACATTTAAACGATGTTTCCTGCACAGCTTGAGTTTTAATGGTCACTTTTACGCATGGCTAATGGAACGAGATCTTATATTCTTCATTGTGGGAGTTCCTTCATTTGCGCACCGAACCTCCAAATTTTATATAATGGAACATGTACCTGTATTTGTGACACGGCGCATTTCATAAAATGGCGACCGTTGACAAAGGACGTTTTGAGGTGCATATGAAGAATACGCCGCAGTGAAGACAATACTCAGTGAATAATGTACAATACAGTTGGTAGCAGTAATAGATGACGATCCGAGGTACCTTAATGAAAATAATGAAGACAGAAACTACTATTAAGAGTGATAAAACCTTTTCAAAATTCTTGGAAGGTATAAGGAGTGATTTTAAACGTACCAACATTGATTTTGAACAATACTTACGAAATAAAATTAACGAGAAGTTCTCATTGTTAACCATGCAGCTCGATAATAAGTTCTTGGAACTTCGGCCTGAGATAATTGGAGACAGAAAAGAACATATGATCGTTGGCGGAGAAGAAGTAGTGGACGTTATAAATGTGGAATTTCAAGAAGTTGGAAAGGCTGAAGAAGACAATGGCAACGAAGAACAAATAATGGATATGATAGAATCTGAAGAACTATGTGATGTAACTAAAATAGAAGAAGAAAATTATTATGAAGAGGAAATTATTATTGATGAAGAAAACAACAACTCTATAAAGATTGAAGAAGAACCATTTCAAGGAGCTCTAACCGTGGATAAATATTCAAACATAAAGAAAACTAGAAATAAACCTTGGGAGAAGTGCTGGAAGAAGAAGAAAAGGAAACCCAAAGAATATTTGTGGAACGTGCACAAAAGGATGACAATAAGAAGAAAATTTAAATTCGACAAGAAATGGAAATACCGAAAAAGAAAGGACAAGATAGTGGAAAAATAAAGAAATAAAAGGAGCCGAAATAGAAAGAAAGAAAGAAAGAAACAAAGATAGTGAAAGGATAAGCGACAGAAGAAGATGGAGAAGGGAAAGAATGAAATCAAGAAATGAAAGACAAAACAAATCAAGAAGAAAAAGCAACATTGTTGAAAGGAACAGAATGTGGAAAAGAAAAAGGAAGAAACGAAAAGTATTGACATGTTGGATACCAAAGGCAAGGAAGACAAGTTCCCAAACAGGAAAAAGGAGAAGAAAGAAGTCAAGAACGAATTGGAAACATGAAAGATTTAAAAGGAAAGAAGAATTAGAAATCAAAAGAGGACACAGAAAAAGAAGAAACCGGATAGGCACTAGTAGATCCTGGCATTTAGGAAGATTACAAGAATTTGTATTTGACACAGGTTGAATCTTTCAAGTTTAACCCCAAGCCTTCCAAAGATGTTAGGTTTGACATGTGTGTCAATTATTATATAATGGCGTTGTAATATGTGTTGGTGTTATTTAGTGTTCTGTTATTTAGTGTTTTGTTCATTCTGAAACTATCAACAATGTCAATAATGTTTGCTTTAAGTTAAGTGATTGTTGCTAACTGTGATTATATTATGTTATAAGGAAATCGATTACTGTTAAGAAATCCTTGAATTAGTTGGTCCACATATAGTTGGCAAATTCTATAGAAATGATACTTGAAGAAAAGCATGGACATTGAATCTTGTAAAAAAAAATATCTGGTGACTTTTTTTTTTCAGACAAAGGGGAGTCTGTAATGCGCCGCTATTATCTAGTTGTCCCGAAGCGCATTACATAAAATTCATTTGGTGATGGGGTGTCTGGTCCGCATCTTGTGATATTAAGATTAAAATTTAAAGAATAACTTTTTCGAATCGAATTTAAGCATTTATGGCACAAATTGGTCATTTCCTGGTGCCCTTCTTATTTTTCCAGCACTTTTAAAAGTGAAGACAAGACAAGACAAGTTCAAATTTATAAATAGTTTACACAGTATGAGTTTGTATTTTGTCACTACCATTTCAGCTTAAAAATATGAAGCTGTAATAAGAAAAAACCTCGGATCGTTCGTCAAAAGCTAAACCATCTGTAAAATCATGTATGTATTTATATTTAATGCCTAGAAATATCAAATCAGTTCAAGTTGTTGCAGATATATTGTTATTTGTTCACATATGATGTGCAGCTTTATAGAAAACAGAACGAAAGATAATTAATAATTTTGATTATGTTTATAAATATAGTGAGAATATTAATTCTAATTCTGAATACAGCCGCTATAAACTTGAAAAGGAGATGAAAATGCTTTTAATGATATGATGAACTATAAGAATTATATATGTTTACAAGGAAGATGATAATATGATAATATATAATGAATATGTTATAAGTATAATATGTAATTTGGAAAAAGGTCTGTTGAAAAGTTTAGAATTGACTCCTATTAAAATATAATCTAATATTCATATATTCTTCAATGCTGCATAGTCTAGTTGACATTTAAACGATGTTTCCTGCACAGCTTGAGTTTTAATGGTCACTTTTACGCATGGCTAATGGAACGAGATCTTATATTCTTCATTGTGGGAGTTCCTTCATTTGCGCACCGAACCTCCAAATTTTATATAATGGAACATGTACCTGTATTTGTGACAAGGTGCATTTCAATGTGATGATGAAATTTATAAAGTGAAACGTTCTCCACGTATTCACGTAATCCAGGGAACCATTTTGAGTGGATATGTATAAAATTATACTAGGTTGTCAAATTTATACTTCAGTAGCAAAACGTCATGGTAACTACTTCACATACAGAATCAATAATACCTAGGTAGAAGCACACAGAATTGACGAAATTCAATAATCACACAGTGGGGTATTTAGGGGGGCTTCCGGGCTTAAGCCCCTACCGAAATCTTACTCAGTATAGTAAAGCAAATGAAATATCTTGTAGAATTTTCAGATTTCCAGGCAAAGCTCCCCCCGAAAGTTAGCAAAGACCCTCCCGAAACAAAATCGTAAATACGCCACTGATCACACACAAGTGTTTTATCCACATATATTAGTAGAGATTCTTCCTTTCGAAGGTCTAGAATTCCCATAAATTTTGAAGATATAGGTTTAGTACGGGTTCTCAACCGATGTGTTGCGACACACTGGTGTGTCACTCAGTCCGCTAGGGTGAGTCGCGAAATTTATTATTTAAAAATCATGAAGAATTATAGTACCGCGACAACTCGTGAAGCTGGGCGCTACATGAATGATAGAACTGTTTTCCGTCATGTGTGATGCATCGGAAGAATTCATCACGATTCGTGGGAACTGCCTTCCGAACGCACACTTGAAAAAAATGAAACAGCAGCAAGAGCACCAACAACGTTACCAAACTTAGAAGTCATGGCGAACGAGCGACAAAGTTATAGCACTTACAATTATTAGAATTAATCGGTAACAATAATAATAGCAAAATATAAAACTACGACTACAACAAAACGAAACTTAGTGGCAATCAGAGAACACTGCACTCTCAGGGGTTGTTCTCCGTGTAGCGTGCGAGATAACACTGGCAAAACTTTATGGATGGGGTTGACGAGCAGGACTCACCCTTGCGTTCTATTAGGTGGTAAAATTTGTTAATGTATTTCATCATGTTAATGAAATAGATCAAGCTTCACTACTCCTAGCGACAACTATACTAAAGATGTGCCACATTGACTTGATCCCTAGTCTTCCGTAGCAAGCGCTGCTGTCCGCTGAAGGAATTCCACTTGCTTTCTCTCGCTAAGCAACAGCTGAATCTTTATTGGCTCAACTCGTGGGTGTGTGAGGGTGTGAGCTTTAGTTCGCATTTTTTGCCACAGCTCAAGCCATTTTGGCAGCACAATAATAATTAGTGAAAACCGAGACAGACTGTACCAGTCACAGGCCCATATCCACGGGGGCATAGGTTGGTCCTGCCTCCCTAAATTTTCACGGTAGGCTTGCAAATGAATTATAATATGGTTGGGTAAGGCCCCCCTAACTTCTACCGGCTCCCACTACATTTTTGGGCTGGCTACCGGCTTGACCAGTCAACACCTCCAGCGGCAGCATAATAGGTTTCACTATTATAATAGATATTATTATTATTATTATTATTATTATTATTATTATTAATAATAATAATAATAATAATAATAATAATAATAATAATAATAATAATATCAAACAAGTGTGTCGTGATGTCCTGGATGTGTCAGTAAAGTGTGTCACCACTTTAAAAAGGTTGAGAACCACTGGTTTAGTATATAGATGAAAGATATGGTGCCTCCCAGAGCTTTAGATTTCCTCCGAAAACGAGAGGACTGCATAGAACATTGGTGTTCGTTATAACCATAATACTTCGTATTTCCATTCAGTCAATTAATATCAAGGCCGTCATTTGGGGCCTTGTTCTTCCTGAATTTGATGCACATTAAAACGTGAAATCCTATTTTTAACGAAGGAAGAGGTCCTACCCCCTCCTCTGACATTAGCAAAATTTGAAATAACATTGTTGATGTACACTCATGTCCAAAATTATTGTCGCATATCTATAAATATGTTGTTGTAGAAACATAATTTGATAACGAATTCGTCCAGTATTTCTTACAATGTTAGTATGTATACAATCGGCAAAGATATGTATGTGGCAAATTTCATGTCAAAAGAGCAGTAAATACGAACAATAAAACGAAAATAAAACTTTCTTCTCTACTTAGCAACATTTTGTTTTACCCATTCTAATTTTCGTATTTATAATTCATTTCCTATGAAATTTACCACAAATATACATTTCCCGATTATACAGTATTAATAGTACTCTGCAAAATCATTATCAAATTATATTCTTACAAGAAGGCACTTCTAGACATGCGACAATAATTTTGGACATGAGTGTACATAATATCAATTTACCCTGTTTCTACACAGCTGGAGACGCCACTTCTAATAGTGATTTCTCATATATCCTCGATATGGAAAATTAACATTCACTTGATTTTGAGTTTAACGTCCCTTTCAGCAGCGAGGCTACATGAGACGGGACCTACTGATTAACGTGGAATCAGAACCACCTGAGCTCCTGCCGGGAAATTGAAAATGAACGCTAAAACTCCAAACTCGAACAGCGATTCAACCATAAGAAACACCATGATGGACAACATCGTATCAGAGGGGGGTTTCTCGGGGTATCCGTTTCCTTCCACATTAGCATTCTATCATTTTTTCATAATCATTCACTTTCATTAATCTTCCGTCTGTATTAACCTGTAGTGTATATCTTTGGGACGTTAAACTAGATTTTTTTTATAGCATTCACCCTCAGAAAGAAATGAAGCAATAACAAACTATAAAGAATAACTGTTAATTTGATTCCTGCTAGGATCAGGTGTGCCGATTAATATACCTCTAACTTTCTATGGGAGGATGTTCACGTATTCATGTTTCCTTGTCATATATACAACAAAAGATATACAGATAGTGGGAAAGCAACCTTGGGAGGCAGGTACCCTCGGCCTCCACGATCGGCATCCGTGGTCAAGGGCGCCAATTTCTCTATAACTTTGAAGGGGGGGGGAGGACATTTAGATGTGTGTTTGAGTTGAGTAGTTGAGTTGACTTGGAGTTTAACGTCCCTTTCAGCAGCGAGGCTATATGAGACGGGACCTACTGATTAACGTGGAATCCGAACCACATAAACTGCTGCAGGGAATTGAACCCGGCTCTCCCACGCTAAAGGCACGTACGCTAACTGCCTAGCCACGAAGGAGCTCAGGTGTGCTTTTGGTTGTAGACAAGTGTCTAAGAAGGTATATATGAGGATTTTGAATTTAAATTATACCAAATATAGTATATTCATAAAAAATACTTGTTCATGAAAATACATGGGTAGTCCACATGAGCATTGGGGCGGGTCCCCAGCCCTCCCAGGATTGGCGCCCTTGTCCGTGGTTAGTGTTGACGATGAGATGGGGCGAAAAATAAGATTCTCTCTCCTCAGTTCTTGAAGCATTCTTTCTGATCTCGTCTCGATAGTCGGAAAAGCTTTTACTCGTCACATTTTATTATGTAAAAATTTCGTCTTAATTTCATTTAGAAGTTATCAGAATCCTCCCGTCGAGACAATGCAATAAGGCAACACAACCCGTGGCTAGAATTGTTTTACTTTCTGAATCAACCGGTTACTTGTTATTTCAACCGAATCACTTCATCTTTGTTTGTCTGTATGCCATAGAAGAACATCAATACACAATAACCTTCACCGTAATAGGTACAGCAAGGCACTGCAAACAGGAAGTTGGTACCATCTAACAGAGTACTAATTATACAAATCTTTGGTAATGATTATGAAATAATGGTGAAAAAATTAATTGTCACCCTCATAAAAATGAAATAATAATTATATTTTATAGAACAATATTTAATCCAATATCAATATTATGTGACCTTGATGGGTATAGGAATTTAAAGCAGACAAAGTTAAAGGAAGCACGCAAACCCAATTTAGGACAAAATAAATTAATTCCGTCAGTTAAATGTTGAATAGTAGACATTGTGTGTTCTGAACTAGCGGAAACAATCCCTTAGGGATTAGGAAGGTCCTAATGAATAGATCCTTCAAAACAAACTAATAATAATGTATTAGTTAAATTGCGTTTTTACAATCAAAATGTAATTTGAATCAATTTTCAACTTCCTTACCGGTAAAATGCCGAAGATTGAGTTTAATCGTGGCTAACTAGTTAGTGCTTCCAGTCTTTACAAGGGAACTGGGTTTGAATTCCGTTTGGTGTACGTCTTCGTGTCCCATAGTGGACTCGCTCTGGATTAATTCTCGCAAAAGTTACGCGGACCGCAACGCAATGCAAAAGCTGGAATATGGCAAATTAAGACAACTGTTGACGCAAACCCATACGGAATGAGTCCCATAGAACATATTTTACATCAGGATTACATAGTAAATATTAAGCGGTTGATAAACGTCTGTCAGAAAGGCGTAATGTAACAAAAGTAATAATATGAATAAATCGTGCAGATTAGGAATAGCCTTAGAAACTATCATTAGAAATGCGCTCACCCCTCATGTTTTACAAGTTTAAAAAGGGTAATAGCACTTCAATATTGTCGATTGTGCGTAATTTCCACCAATATGTCTGCAATAGTTAATATCTACAATTACATTACGAAAGAAAGTGGAAAAGGGTCATACTGTACTTTTAATGAAATACACTATCCAATCTCACACCTGTAAAATACCTGGTACTATGTAAATATACACTGGAATACAGTAAAGACCCCCCCCCCAAAAAAAAAAAGTCTAAAATGAAGACCTTCAAACTGAATCGGCTGCTCCAGACTTCGGCGAATTGCTTCCGAAATCCGTTAAATCCAGGGATGGGTGTATTGCGGTGCATATATAGGCACAAAATTCGCCTCTTTATATCTTAACTAGACTTACGGTAGATTTTTCATCGTGCTGTACGTATGCCTGCACGAAGAGAATTGTTCCGTACTTCCGTAACCGACAGGGAAGCAGTGATCCCAACCTGCAACCTTATAAAATATCATCTCGAAAGACAGAAACTCTCATTTTGCTCTTAAATTCCCCATGTGATATATTATAATTACAAAATTTTCAAAATTTATAAAGTATGAAAATTGAAATTATTTTATGTCAGTTTCTTTAATATTTGAGTGAATTATTCGTAAATTTCGAACTTCTGAAGTCCTAATAAGTATTCTCTTTAACAAGTTAAGTGCGACCTATATTATAACAAGAACATCTCTTATAACCAAAATGTGTGTCTTCCTAAGTAATAACTTACATATTTGAGCGAGGTAATTCTGTAGTATCGGTACTATGTAATATTGATTCTTTCTTGTGGTGACACGTTGGTCTCACGTGGCACTAGATAGAACGTGGCGTCGTGACTAGGCTTAGTGGCCGCGTGACACCAACATGTCACCATGCAAATTTCAGCCGCCGATTGTGTCCAGGCGTTGGAGTTACAATCAGGCCCGTATCCACAGGGGGCAAGGGGGGGCCGCCCCTCCCTAAATTTCACGATAGGCTTGCAACTACCGCCCCCCCCCCTAAATTTTTGGGCTGGCTACGGGCCTGGTTACAATTCCACATGTATGACTATTTCTCGTACCACCAGGTCGACTACTATACACTGCAATAGCTTTTAATGTAAAAAGTGAGATCAGTGAGTCACCACAGGACATAAGCTAACAGAAGTTGTGTGAGACCAACCTGGCACCACGTGGCCGTAAGGAAACGTGTTAATTAACCTTTTTAAATTTTATGGGAACTATAGTTCCCATGGAGCAGTGTCTTCTTTTTGGGCTTAAAAATGAACCAATAAAACTTTTTACCTCATTTTTTTGTGTGTTTTTTCAAGCATAGAAGCATTGTAGAACATGTTTCGTTTTTTTTTTTTTTTTTTTTTTTTTGGCCTCTCGGGGTCATAACTGAGTGACGTCATAAGGGGAAAAATATATTTTTTTGCTACACCTAAGTTCATTATTTTTTGCCGGGCTTACTTTTGCAACTAGAAGATTGAAATTTTGTAGAAACATTCAGTGTATACCCTAGTATTTACCATATTTTTTTCAGCTATTTACCTTAACATGGGCGGAGTCCAGAGGGGCGACAAGGGGGAAAAATGCGATTTTTCAGGGAAATTTCCCATTTCCCTCAAATTTCCCGCCTCTAGTACACGATGGGAAAATTTAAAAGAATACGATGTGAAAGAGTCTTTCATTCTGAAGAGAACGAGCTATGAACCATGCTCCTAGATTAATTAGGGACTTCTCGAAATTTTTATCTGAGATCCTGTATAAGCAATGTGCAATATTCTGGGAATATGCGTAGCACATTGGTAAATATTTTTCCCGCCCTTATTTCTAAAGATAGGAGCCTGGAATTTTGTACACGCAGCCAGCATACCAGTTGCTATTTCTTAAATTTTTGTCTGATGTCTGCGTTAACACAGGGACGGCTCCAGAGGGAGAAAACGGAGGAAAGGAATTTTTCTTGTTAAAAATTCCCTTTCTTCCTGATTTACTAGCTTTATATACACGATCGAGAGGTGCGAGCAGTACCGTTTGAAATGTTGTTGTATTCTGAAAAGAACGCACTATGAACCATGATCCTAGGTTAATTAGGGTCGTGTCAGAAATTTTTTATATTTCATCCAGGTCATTTAAGGTAAAATGATCCATTGTGGGGAAATTAAAAAAAAAAAAAAAAAAAATACCCTCCCTTACTTTTCAAGATAGGAGCCTGGAATTTTGTACACGCAGTGAGCATACTCTTTGCTATTTCCTGAATTTTTCTGATGTCTACGTTAACACAGGGCGGCTCCAGAGGGCCCCAAAATTTAAAAACAGGGATTTCTTAAAGAAAAACTGAGGGATTTCTGCATTGTTCCCCCTCAGGTGCATCATAGGGACATTTGAATAGCACTTTGGAAATGCAAGTCTATTCTGAAGAGAACGAGCTATAAACCATAATCCTAGGGTAAATAGGGACGTGTCAAGAAATTTTAAAGCTACATTTTGTATTTTTAGACCTATTTTGGATGCATTTTAGATGCTTTCCCACAGAGGTAAAAAAAAAAAATCCCTCCCTCACTATTCAACCTATGAGAACAAACCTTAGTACAGTTGTTTAGTACACTAAGTAGTATTTAAAAAAAAAAACTCTTGTGCGTAGACCCGTGTGGGGCCCAGAGGGCTCCAAACATCTTTTTTTAATCCTAAAAACCCCGATTTTCCCTCAAATATTTCCCCTGTAGTACATCATAGGAACATGTAAGTGGTACTGTTTGAAAGGCTGTTGCATTCTGAGAAAAAAAAAAAAAGAGCTATGAACCATGATCCTAAGGTGAATATGGATGATATTGTCGCTGCTTATCTGAGACTCAAGAAAAACTCCAAAAAAAGGCTAGAATTTAAAAGGGATAAAAGAGACTACTGAAATTGTTGCGTGACATAATAGTTGTAGGCTGTGTATTTTAACGTATGTTCAACGTAAATGTACTATGTTGCAAAATTCTGTATTTTAACGTATGTTTAACGTAAATGTACTATGTTGCAAAATTCTGTATTTTAACGTATGTTCAACGTAAATGTACTATGTTGCAAAATTTTGTATTTTAACGTATGTTCAACGTAAATGTACTATGTTGCAAAATTCTGTATTTTAACGTATGTTCAACGTAAATGTACTATGTTGTAAACTTCTGTATCTTAACGTATGTTCAACGTAAATGTACTATATTTACTAAGCACTCCATATTTTAAAGTATGTTTAACAAAAATTGTAAATTACGAACTACATTAACTAAGCACTGATGCAATTATGTAGACTAATTTAAACTCTTAGAAATTATGTATTATGTACTACTTTGACAAAGCTATGCTGGAATTGTGTATTTTAAATTAGGCCTATGGTTAATAGAAAATACGTATTATGAAGTGTGTAAAATACAAAATAATGTATAGTGACTACAGACTCTCTATCGCTGTATAGTAAAAAAGACACTAGTGCTCTTTGGTATGACATGCTGAGATTGCCCACGAGATACATTTTTAGGAGGCTCAGTCTCTCTGTATTAACGTCGTTGATTATTATTAGGTTGTTACAACACAATTGTTATAACTAGGGCCCGGATAATTATGTACTAAAAACAATGAAAATATGTACATATATATGTACATAAAATCTCAATAATATGTAATAAAACCCTTCCAAAAGAGCAAAATATGTAAAATGAAAATACCAGCATTTTCTATTACGTTTTCAATATTTGATGTGGTAAATACAATATTTATTCAATTACAATATTTACTACCTGTTACTTTTCCAGCTTGATCTCCGCAACACTAAGAAACCGAATGAGTTTCAAATTTTCAGTCAGAAAACTTATCTTTTTATCGCATATAAAAGAGTTTCTATGCACTAAATGGTCGTTTCACTTCACACAAAGTCTTGCTGCATATTTATACTTTCAGAAATCATCCAAAGGTCGTTCAACTGTACATTACGGGAACATTCTAGAACACTGGCCCGCCTACATGTACAACAGATAGTAACCTACCCTACATAGCCTAACCTGTCTAATCTCTAATTAATCTTAATTAACCTTATTTAATTAGGAAGGAATTTTTATGAAAACTTTGTTTATGCCATTGTACATCTAATGAGCGTCCAGCGTTATAGAACCTTCCCGTACATTACACACTCAAAACATTTTAGTAAAAAATATCGTGAAGAACAAAACATTCTCAATTAATCTTTTCACTATTTCAACAGTCGATCTCCGTAACAGTAAGGAACGAAAATGTGTTTCAAATTTTCAAACACAAAACCTCTCCTGGTTTTCACGCAACAGAGTTTTGTATTGACTGAACGATCGTTCAACATTACACGAATTAATTGGTGCATACTTAAACTTGCACAAATCAGAAGGTGCGTGTTCAATAGCCACGACATGGATTTAGCTTCACTTAACACTCCACTAATAGCATAAATTGTCTTATAGCCAGGATTTTTCTCCAAAACGAAAGCTATCTTCTTATTCAATGCATCCCTAACCGGTCCTTTCACGCCTACCAGAGAAGCAACTGTTGAGCGAACAATTTCAAGATTGTCTGAAAGGATAGATGATGATTTCTCCAAGGATTAAATAGTACTACTGAGACATGAAAAATTGCTCTGAATATAGGAAATATCATGCTTCAACTTCCCGTCATCAAACATTTGTTTCGCTATTTCTATGGAAGATGCATCTCCAGAATCAAAATGTAACACTTGTTTCACTGCATCAAAGTTCGTAACATAGTAACATACAGCATCAATCTAGCTTCCCCACCTCGTTAGTACCGGCTGAGGAGGAAGAGGTAGTTCAGGGAACAGTTCTTTAAATTTCTCAACTCTACTGGGAGCCTTCAAAAATACCTTCTTTGTATTTGAAATTAATGCATCCACTTGTGAAAATCTAGAACGAACAAATTTTGCAACACGATGAAATGCGTGGGCAAGACAAGTTAGATGTAACAGCTTCGGATACGATACTTGTAAAGCTTCTGCAGCTCTGCACATGTACGGTGCTGCATCAGTCACTAGAAGGAAGACATTGTTATGCTTGATACCATCAGACCACATAAGTCCCATAGCATCATTAAAGAGTTTTGCAATGCCTTGATGGTTGCATCGCGGCAACAAATCACTAGTTAACAGGATAGGCTAGCTTACTTCATTATCTTTCAACAAACCTATTACAACATTACCAACATGTCGCCCCTCTACATCAGTTGAGCGCATGAGACACCCTTGTAACAAACCTGGCAATAAAAACACAATAGGCAATCATAAAGCCGCGTCGCGATAGTAATTCGATTACTAAGGATGTGAGCGCTACTACCGCGACCGAGAGTGTACGATTGCTAATCAAATCAGGTTGTGTCCAACTCTCTCTATCAATCCGCCAAACTACGCTTCAATACTATTTTAAAAGGGTGAAACGCAGTGAAACAATAAATAAATAAGTAAATAAATAAAAATTAAAAATTAAAAATAAAGCAAGCACTTTTAAATTCAAAGAGAGGTGAGTGTTTTCTTCTTTTCAAAGTCTATTGTTGAACAGTTTTTGTACGAAAAGTCCCTATAAAACATGAAAATACCAAGAAATATGTAAAATTATGTGCTCATGAGTAAAATATGTAATTATATGTACATAAATGTAAAATATGTAAATATATGTACTTTCAAATGGGTGTTTTTAGGCACTATGGGTCACAAACGACATTGTTACCCTGATTTGGTATAAAAATATAACCTCTACAAAAATATGTAATTAAATAATTATCCGGGCCCTAGTTATAACATAGTTTATAATTGTATTATTTGTGGTGAACTTATGTCCGGTGAGCTTTTGTCCGCTTTTGCATTAATATTGGCGAGCTTATGTCCGCGACCCTCTTCATAATGGTCGTTTTACAATTGGACTTCCAGTTAAAACTTTGAAAGTGTTCTTTCTTTCTTTCATTCTGGCTACATGACCTGCTCACCTGAGCCTCCTAGATCTGAACACTTAACAATGTTTGGTGAACGGTATGAAGTTCCCAGCATTTCACATTCCCGTTCCTCTTGGGTCCGAATATTCATCTCAGGATTTTGTTCTGAAATACTTTCAGTATGTTCTTCCCTCAGAGTAAGCGACCATGTTTCACAACCATACAGAACAACAGGCATGATTATCGTTTTATATATTTTAAGCTTCAGATTCCTCGACAGAATTCGCGACGACAAAAGATTTTAAACTGAATAATAACACGAATTCCCTGATTTTAATCCACATTTAATTTCTTCGTGATTGTATCTTATCTGTAATAATAATAATAATAATAATAATAATAATAATAATAATAATAATAATAATAATAATAATAATAATAATAATAATAATAATAATAATAATAATAATAATGCGTGGTCATAAATATGGACCAAAAGTTAAACAGAACTAGAATCTGCTTTCAGTTTACTTTACTACAAATCCAGGAAATGTAAGGAGCTTCCACGAGCTCATGTAGGTTGATTTTTTTAGATTAATACTTGTGCATTATAAATTATCATAAATGTCCTGTGTCGTTGATACTATCCTTACATAACGTTTTGAATACTCGAATAAACTTTGAAAGGCCTTTCCTTGAATGCAAGACATATTCGCACGATTTATCACCAAACTCACGACAGTGCCGTGACATTCTGTCATAGCGAAGACCGACGACACTGACTTCCATGGCAGCTTAAATAAACACATTAGAGCGACATGCCAAGAACATGGTTCAACCATCAACAAGGAAATTAGCGGGAAAACAATAATAAAAAATCAAGGACAAACAATGTGAAAAAATGACGACATTTTGTTTCTTACATAAGAGTATTTTCAACATAAACAATCATCTCGGTCTGATCTTGAGAATTTGCAAGTAGACACAGCCTACAAAACGACACAACATGCGATTCGTTTATACGTTTTCAATCTTTTAACAAGATTTAGTTATTGTTTGTCTTTTTTTTTTTTTTTTTTTGTAGCTTTCACATTTCATTTAAACGCTTGTTTGTTCTCGATTATCAGTAATACCACATGAAAGCACGCAAACCCAAATACGATACGCATAGGTTCATTAAAAAAAAAAAAAAAAAAAAAAAACATGCAATTCTGTAAGTGAAGTAGAAAAAGAAAGAAAGAAATTGTCACACAAATGGCTTACTTAAAACAGAATAGATATTACGAACAGCAAGAGATAAGATATTATCACGTTTACTAGCACAACAACGCAGATAATATATAACTACATTGTCTTTACTTATCCTAGCAATACAACTCGGTAGACTAATGTCTGCATGGTTGGGAATTAGTAATTGTACGTTTTTAGAGACGTTGACCTATCGTAGGTTAAAGATTAATAGTTTCCCTTCCTCTAACTCTTGGTTTGCCACATGCTATAAGTCAAAATCGTATTTTTTTAAACAACGTACAGATAGGGAATATGGATACCAGTTTAAAAAATATTTTACATCAATTATTTTACTTTAAATAATACCCTAATACGTTCTAAAGTGTTATTTTTGTGGCGCATGCGGAAATAACTTATGTACAGATTAATAATCTGCCTGCAAACTGACAGGGCACAAATTTCTTATGCACAATGTCCTTACTATCGTAAAACATAGTGAGGAAAAGCTTAATTTTGGATTTTGACTAGCGCTTTTTTTTTTTTTTTTTTTTGGCTTGTGGAGAGAACATATTTCCACTCTGACCTTTTTTCGACGAACATGTTGAAAAATCCATGTGTCATTCCCAGTAACGATATTCAAGAGGAAGTTAAGGTTCCTATTGGCAATTACAGTAAGTTCTTTAGTAACGATTCATGGATCGTGGAAGAAGAGGCTGAAGTAAAGCCTTCATTCCATTGCATTCACTAGCAAAATGTCGAGATTATTGTTAATTTTGTTTCATATTCGTTGAGTGCGGCATGCGGAAAGTATAGGATGCAATGCATTATCTTGCAGAAGTCTGATTAAAATTAGATACGTAGAAAGTGCAACAGGAAGATTGTTTGTCAATGGAACTTCACACTCCTTCATCTATAAAAGTATATGAGTATTATTGGGAGCTAGCTTGAATGCGAGGCTGAGGAATTCAAAGTTGACTGACAGGCGCCCCACCCCCGTCACCAAGAAACGGTCACTCGACGTCCTTGGCAGGGTTGCCAGTGCGTCGTCAAAAAGGTCACCTAATTCACTTAATTCAAAGGGTTTTATGCAATTATGCAATATCTATCCAAACATACTAAGCGGTTAGCGTACGCGCCGTTGGCGTGGGAGACCCGGGTTCGATTCCCGGTGGGAGCTCATGTGGTTCGGATTCCACGTTAATCAGTAGGTCTACGTCTCATACAGCCTCGCTGCTGAAAGGAACGCTAAACTAAAATCCACTCCACTCTATCGAAACATTTTTTTTTAAACTCGTCATTTACAAATTTGCATAAGCATTTTAGTCTTCGATCGCAACATAAAGGAATCGATTCCGGTGGGAACAGCTGAATGCAATAGTTCACATCCCACTTTATGCAAAAAAAGAAAAAAAGTGTAGGTTCTACATTTAGAAGCTCGTTTATAGCCTCAATAAGAATTAATAATAATTATATCTAAGAATATATCGCTCTTTCAAGGATATTTTGTTGGCTCTAAAAATAACATCCATTGTCTTTGTATAATACATCTAGTTACAACCTATTTACAGACACAGCTTACATATAACACTTGAAATAAATATATTATGCACATAATTTCCTATTAAGAGGTTACAAATACAATGAAGAATATATGTGTGTTTATGTTTGATTAATCACTATCGGATATGCACTGAGCAAGTTCAGAATAGACAAATTCCCATCCGATTTAGTTATATCATCATCACTGTCAATGCCACCAAGTTCAATTACAAAATTATCTACGGTATCTTCTATCAATTCATCTTTCTCCCAGAACTGCTGCACCATGCTGATCACATGTTTGTTGTACTTCTAATCCTCCGGTGCTACAGACTTCGGAGCATCTCGGCTCACTTCCTCCCGTCTAGTCAAAAGCAAGTCCCCTGTTGGATTATTTTGGTTAACAAATGCTTCAGTTTTTTCTCCCTCGCTTTTTCGTCTCACTGCCTTATGACCTTCCTTATTACTTCTCTAGCTAGTTTGCCTCTCTTACACTGTGAAGCTACTGTCAAATGAATAAGTAACAAAACCGCACTTCCAGAAACCACAACGGCACCCAACAAATAACTAACTCACACTAACTCTTCAGAATGATATTTATGTGACAATTTTCTACCCCTGGCAACTCTGACATATAGAAGGAGGGAAAGGGAATATCACAAGAAAAATATTATTTTTCCCCCTCTACCTCAGCCTGCGCTGGTAAACAAGCTAGCTCCCAACAATTCTGTACTTTGATTTGAATTTCTATAAGTTTCTAACAGCTCGATAAATGTGTGGCGAAGTCTCAGTTGAGTTTTCGAGTTCCGAGTCCTTAAGTAATGCCGTGATTATGAAAGAAAGAATGTACTGTGAACATGGGCTCCGAACTATGACGGAGCTTTAATTCGGTGTAGTTGGCGGATGCATCATCATGCAAGAAGAACGCTTACAGTATAGGTCACTCCCTGTACCAGACCTCCTCCAAATTCATTTTTGCCCTCAAGAAGACCGCATTCACCCTCATTTTCGAGATAAGCGTGAGGGCAAGTGTGGTGGAGTCGATTGAAGGTGAGGGCATCAACAATACTTGGATGTAAGAACGAGTGAGTGTATGAGGGAATCGATTGAGAGTGAGGGTGAAGTGAGGGCAGGTAAGTGTGAGTATGAGGGAATTGATTGAGAGTAAGTGCGAGTGAAGGTTAGATAAAATGCCCGTCTCTGCTCCCTATCATATTATCTTGCTTCCAAGGACCACTCACCGTCCCCGACTCGTAAGTATTGAGGGAGCAGAAAGTTCAATATCAACAATGGGCAATGCTTCCTATCATTCATCGTGCAAATTTGTGGGGAAAGTCTGTTCAGGGGACAGTTAAAGGAAATTAATTTTACGCTAAATTCTTCAGAATGTAATCGTCACATAGCTTTGAGGCTATGGGCTCACCGTAGCCAGTGCTACAGGCTAGGCTAAAAGTCAGGAAGGAGTTATAACTGTGTATAACTTTTTTACTTATCATTAGTTTCCATTGATATTTCATAGACTTAAAGACCAAGGATGGAAGATTGTTTACACTTATGTGTAGAATATAATCTAACCATTAAGGGCCTGACAGATACGGGCTCTGAGTAGCACATGATTCATGACAGAGGTCAATACTTCGGGTCTGAGTGCCCGTATTTCTGCATAAATATTGTCCTTGAGGTACTGTATTCTTTGTAGTTTGTTGATTGACCTACGCTTTGTCCTTCAGATTGCCCCAAAGAAAATAATCAAGCAGAGTGAGGTCAGTAAACGAGAGGGTCAGTTTATGTCTGTGTTTCTGGAGATGTTGTGATGGCCAAAGATAGTCCTCAGAAGCCCAATTGAGTCCTTTGTCTTATGTGTTGTGGCCCCATCTTGTTGAAACTCCTCTCAGACATTTACCGTTATTGCATTTGCTTCATTATCTTCAAAGAACTATGAGCCAATGATCGTTTCTGACGTCATGCCACACCATACAGTACACTCCATAGTTCACAGGATGTAGTTGTGTTGACCCCTGGCATGAATCATGTGCTACACACGCCCGGTATCTGTGAGGCCTACCTGAGAGTTTTATATATTTGGTCTAGGAATTAATTCGTGCGGATGGACAAGAGATGGCGCAACGAACGGAGCGTCCCACAGTTCCGTGTATCCACACATGTGTTGCAAACCCCTGTCATCGCGTATCGTTCGTAGTATAGGGCAGTGGATTAAAGCGTCAACAACACCAGTTTGTAGTTAAGTGAACATGGCGCAATTTGTGCCTGATAAAGTGTTTTTGCGGGGTGTCGTGCTGCATTACTTTAATATGCAGAAAAGTGCGACTGAAAGTCATCGTATTTTGGTGGAAGTGTATGGTGACCATGCTCTAGCTGAGCGAACGTGTCAGAAGTGGTTTGCACGGTTTAGAAGTGGTGATTTCGGCTTGGCAGACCAAGAGCGAGCTGGACAGCCAAAAAAATTTCAAGACGAAGAATTGACAGCATTGCTCGAGCAGGATTCGTTTCAAACGCAGGAACAACTTGCAGCAGCATTAGGCGTTGATCAAACCACAGTCTCCAAACGCTTGAAAGCCATCAGAATGATTCAAAAGATGTCACATTGGGTTCCACATGAATTGAAAGACAGAGACGTTGAAAGACGAAAAACCATTTGCGAATTGCTGCTTCAACGACAGAGCAGAAAGGGGTTTCTGCATCGAATTATTACGGGTGATGAGAAGTGGATCCATTACGAGAACCCTAAACGAAAAAAGGCCTGGGTGAAACCAGATGAACCAGGTCCATCACAACCAAAACGAGATATTCACTGTGCAAAGGTTATGCTGTGCATATGGTGGGATATGAAAGGTGTGGTGTACTATGAATGGAGAACGTTATCGACGACAATTAATGCGTTTGAAGCAAGCTCTGGCCAGAACACGGCCAGAATGGGAGAACAGACATGATAAACTTATTGTTCAACATGATAACGCTCGCCCACATGTCGCAAAACCGGTCAAAGCCTATTTAGAAAATGTCGGATGGGAAGTTTTACCCCACCCGCCGTATTCACCAGACGTTGCTCCTTCGGACTACTACTTGTTCGATTGCATGAACAACGATTTGATTGGACAGCGGTTTACTTCTTCAGAAGATATCGAAACATGGGTCTCTGACTGGATCGCTTCCAAAGATGAGGACTTCTTTCGCCACGGAATCTGTACATTGCCTGACAGATGGGCGAAAGTGGTGGCTAGCGATGGACAATATTTTTCTTAAGGTATTTATGTATTTTGTGTTTGTACTACAGCTTCAATGTGTGCGTACCAACCGCACGAATTAATTCCTAGACCAAATATATACGATGCAAGGTACGTCTTGCGACCTTGCTGATATTAGATTCAAATATAAATGATATAATTTAAATATTGTTCTATTTAATAATTGTGTTTATTTATAAGTTAGAAATCCAGGCCTGGAGTATATTAATTTAATGGTATATATCTATTCATTTATTATTATTAGTGTAAGGAAATATTTAATCAATTCATGACAGAGGTCAATACTTTGGGTTGTATATATATATATATATATATATATATATATATATATATATATATATATATATATATATATATATATATATATATATATATATATATATATATATATATATATATATATATATATATATATATATATATATATATATATATATATATATATATTAGAGCATCATCCTCTATTATTTAAGACTTAACCATATTATTATTTACATTTTACCTAGTTATCGTAAATGCTATCGTTGCTTTTTTTCCATGCAAACTTTTTCTTTTAGAAGCCTGTCGAGGAGGCTAGCTGCTAAATCCATTGTATTTCAGTCTCCCTTACTGGGAATTTTCAATTTCGAGCAGTTGGCGCTAAAAAAAACTTTCTAAAGATTTTTTGCTATTTTTTTTAGCAGGCCAAAACATATAAAAGGGCTGCCTCCCCTATCTTCACTGTTGTGCGTTTTGAGGATTCCTGAATGTAGAATCTTGGCCAGTCAGTCCGCTGCACTGGAAGTGAATAGTGCAGTTTGGAGAGAGTCCCCTCTAGTTAGTTACTGTATGTAGTCAGAATAGTGATTTTATTGTGCTGCCAAAATGTCTTGAGCCGTGGCAAAAATGCGAACTAACGCTCACACCCTCACACACCCACGCGCTGAGCCAATAAGGGTTCAGCTGTTGCTAAGCGAGAGAAAGCGAGTGGAATTCCTTCAGCCGATAGCAGCGCTTGCAACGGAAGATTAGGGATCAAGTCAATGTAGCCTGTCGGTAGTACATTACAGATGCCCGCTTAAGCAGTTGAGCTTTGGCCGTGAGATAGGATATACAAATGATAGGGAGTTAGGAAATAAGTTGTTATTTTACGCGTAGATGCATAATCCTACGCCTATAACAGAGGCTATTGGATTACTATTGCTTGTTTAGAATGGGAGTATTTAAGCTTCCTAAGGGTCTATGGCGGAGGTGAGTGCCGCACGTATAGACTCGAGGTTTTGGTTCCGTCCTAGTGGTGGAGGAACATTTAATTTGAAATCCAAATGCGTTTGGGTTCGATCTCTTGTTTATGTAATTATAGCATATTTAGGTGCTGTAAGAGTTTAGAGAATTTCTCACTGCAACTTTCATTTAAGAGAGTGTTAGAGTGAGTATTTAACCAAATTCCTTTATTTCCTTGAGTGTAAGGAAATTTAGAGCCGCGAGTAAAGGCTGACAATCCTATCCCTAATACCAACCTATCCTATATAATTATTTGCTTAAGCTAGATAGAATCCTTTTGTGGACCTAACTTGGAGTCCCAGAGTCAGGTTTAGGCCAGACAGTGACCTTTGAGTCAAGGTCCCGTCTTTAAAAGCAAGGAGTACGGTCCAGGAATAACTGAATTCTGTAAACCGTATTTTCCACAGGTCCCTGCTATAATAGAGAGTAATTTGATCATTAAGGAAATTAGGATTTCTAGAGGTTAGATTAAAATACTTCCTTTCTCCATTAGTTATTGGGGAAGGGTAAGAAGGAAAATAGAGTGCATATAGGGCGGAGTGGCGTCCTAAATTAAAGTTAGTACCCTACCTTTTAATTAGAGTATTCTATTTGTAAATAAACGATTAATCTCCTATTTAATTTCTCGAAATTTCATTTAATATTCTTTGATATGAGCCAAATACCCTAGACATTACGAGCAAGTACTTTGTAAGGACGTAGATAGGAAGTTATTAATATTTATAGAGTTGATAATTGTTTTCACTAATTATTCGGAATTGATATTATTATTTGGAAGATTAAGTGATAAGAATAAGGATTTTTTTCATTTTTTTTTTCTTCCAACGAGTAAATGATCCCCCATCCTTGGTCTTTAAGTCTGTGAAATATCAATGAAAACTAATATAATAATAAACAAAAACGTTATTCACAGTTATAACCCTTTCGTGACTTTTGGCCCACCCTGTTATAATCCATTCTTGGTTGCCTGGTTACACATACTCAAGTTTATTTTGTTAATGAAAAGTAGACATGCCGTTTTAAAATTTAAAGAGTTTTTTTTTTTTTTTTTTTTTTTTAATAAGGAGTTTTGAGATAGGACATAGACGGAAATTCAATTTCCACATTGTCATCAGTGACGAGTGCCTACTAGAAGTAAACTATTTGTAAGTGACGTTTCCTAATACTTAAATCAGGTTGTATTTAACGTTACGGAAGTTACTCGCTTTCATTTAGACTCAGAAAAGCCAGCATACATTTTACGGATAGAAAATTGCGTTTTATTGGCTAAATTGATCTCTTAATACATTAAATAGACTAATTCTGATATTGGAACGCCATTTTACTAGGTATGATTGCATGAAATGTTTTCTACCCCACAAGGAGTGCAGAAACCTGGTACAGCGTTAAATCAGTGAAGTCAGGCCAAAACCACAGAAGCGGTTTGGTCACAGATGGTGCGTGGAGAAATGGTGTTTGAAGGTACTGATCTAGAAGTACTTTGGACGAATATATACAGAGAATTTCAAAACAACACCGACAACCAGTGGCGTAGCACACTTTTGCGGGCCCCCCCGCAAAGTATAGAGAAGGGGCCCTAGTTGTAAAGCCGATAGAAGTAAGGTTGAAGTTCTACTTCTTTATTAATCGCAAGACTTCGGGGCCCCCTATACCTCGGGGCCCCCCCGCACTGCGGGGGTTGCGGGGGCAGCTGCTACGCCACTGCCGACAACATTTGGGAGGTGATTCCTGACACCAAGATAAGACAAAAAGTATGAACCAAGCTGGGTGCACAAATGCTCCTTTTCGAAGTTATAGGCTGCCGAAAACAAAAAATGGACTTTAAAGGTCCATAGCTCCAAAACTTCGGAATCTACCGTTGTTGGGTCAAAACTTCACTTTGGAACTAGTATCCAAATATCCACGCTTCAGAATCCTGTGGTATTTCCGCAACAATTTTTATAGAGATAGTTATAGTGCGTCCAGTAAGAGAACGTCTCTAACAGCTCGCAGTGACATTGCCTCTACTCGCATGTCAAGGTTTTTTTCGGTGCAACTGTAGTGGCAATTTAATTAATGGTATAAGACAGAGTGATCGTGGTTGGTAACACTGGTATCAAAGTAGGGGCTGCAATGTCCCACCGCATGTGGTAAGAAACGTCAGAGACCATCTCTTGTTGGCCGTGCTAGTGAGTACTTCATGCCCGTATCCAAACTGCCTCTATAAAATTTATTGCGTAAGTGCCACAGGATTCTGAAACGTTTTTGGATAGCGCACATATTAGTTCCTAAGTAAAGTTTTGGCCCAACAACAGTAGGTCCCATAGTTTTGGAGCTATGGACCTTTAAAGTTCATTTTTCATGTTTTCTGCAGCCTATAACTCCAAAAGGAAGCCTCATGTGGTTCGGATTCCACGTTAATCAGTAGGTCCACGTCTCATATAGCCTCGCTGCTGAAAGGGACGCTAAACTAAAATCAACTCAACTCCAAAAGGAAGCATTTGTGCACCAAGGTTTGTCTGTACTTTCTGTCTTATCTTGGTGTCAGGAATCATCTTGCAAACATTGTCGGTGTTGTTTTGAAATGCCTTGTATATTAGATTTGAAGTTGTTGTTCTTTGAACGTTAGTGTCCCTTTTGAGCACTGAGGCTATATGAAATGGACCAACAGTTTAAAAGGGCATCCGAAGCTCCATATCTATGCATTAAATCATACAGCAATAGAAAACATTTCTTTTTACTTTGAATGTTCTGTCTAGCCAGTCACTACTTGCTCATATGCAAACTTTGCACATTATTATTATTATTATTATTATTATTATTATTATTATTATTATTATTATTATTATTATTATTATTATTATTATTATTATTATTATGTTCATTTTGAGGGGGCACTTTGGCTCAGCGATAGAGCGTTTACCTCTGGTGCGTGGGGTCCCTGGTTCGATACCCGACGAAGTAAATTTGTAGTGGACACCATCATGCCCGTGGGGTTTCTCGGGGTACTCCCGTTTTTCTCCCACTTTCTCATTCCACCAGTTATTCCATCATCATTCACTTGCTTTAATCATCGTCTCCTTTACCCTAAAGGACATAATCGTGGAACGTTAAACTAAAATATCTCAAGATGTTCAGCTTGAATTTGTTTTCATTATTACCAAGCAAGAAAGTAAAATTTAATTCACTTTCAGCTGAAAATTATTGAATGTTGGCAAATGCTTTCTGTTTATTATTCCAGTCTCTATACAGAGCGTTTGCGGCAATTTAAATGACTTTGTAAACAGTACCTGAAAATATTAGATGACTGCAGAACAATATTGAGGGAAAAGTGTGAAATAATATTTAAATATTATACCTGAAAAGTGGATTTTAGTATTGAAACATCATAAAGTTAATCTTTGAAATCTAAATGAGTCCCCTTTTGCTGTGGGCCTTCTCTTATTGCGGGCCCGTTAGTAGTTAGTTAGTAGTGCCCGTTAATATGGGCACTAGCGCTAGTCATAGATCAGCGAGGAGATCTATAAGGATGGCATGAGACAAGAGTTTAGGTTGCCTCGTCTCAAAAATGTAAAATAGCGCCTCGTCGTAAAATAGTGTCTCGTCTCGAATTCTCATCACGAGAATTCTATTCCGTCTCGTCTAGTGCGCATCCCTAGTGATCTGTTAGGTATTAAAGTTTACTATATAGCGTACGGAGTGTTTTTTTTTTTCTTTTTTGGAGACTTATTTGTAAGCTAAGCGTATATTAGCGTATCTTGTTTCTAAGAAACACTTGTATAGGAGTTTCTTGGACATTACACTTCCTTATGAAGCAACATATTTTACATATAAAATTTCCATTTTTACACTGAGCTATTTTCAATCTGTACCCTCATTATAAAAAAAATTGCGGTGTTATTTTTTTCTATCTAATTTCAGAGAAAGTAGTGAGTGTAAAAAATATAATTTGTGTACGGCAGGCCTTAATATCACAAATTAATATATGCCAAACTAATGTATGTATGTAGCATAATTTCTCATGAAATCCAATTTAAAAATTCTAAAAAAAAAAAAAAAAAAAAAAAAAAAAAAAAAAAATTGTTTAAATTGGAATTCCCTTTATTGACGATGTACTTGAAACCTTTAAACAATACGTTATAATTACGGTATAATCATCGGTATCTTCATTCTTGTAAATAAACACAGGTTTTTCCCAATGTCACCAAACATGTATATTGGTATTAACTTCCGCCTTGTGCGAACTAAGCAATATATAGTAAATGTTATTGTAACATTTTTATCAATATACATAAATAATTTCATAGGCTTTATATATAAACAGAGATACCCTTCCCTATCTCTGCAATGTACCAAAGTGAAACAATAAAGTTCAATACGTAGAGATTAAATACACCCTAGCGTGCATCCCACGATCTTGAAATACAGTTCGCCTTGAAATAAACACGTGAAATACTTTTCATGAAGTGAACGTACTAACAATGGCTTTTCGGAGCTTAAATTCTTGTTACGTAGCATTCGTATAATTCTATGTCGAGTAAAGATGGACGTGATCATTGTTTATATTTGAATGCAAAGTGACACTGAAGACATTAATCATACTGAAGCAAAATTGGATGGAAATAGAATATTACGTCAAATGATGCTTTCTGCTGACTTTTCTGGTTTATATTCTTGTAAAGTATCATCAATTACATCATCTTTTTTCCATTTCTCCATGGAAGAAGAGTTTCATAGTACTAGGGCGACTTTGTATCGATAAATGGAGACATGGCATGTAGAAGAAAGAGTGGACCTATATCATGTATTTGAGTATTATTTTTTTTTGTTTTTGATAAATGTGTTTAAAATATTAAAATCACTGTAATAAGATGTAAAATATAGGCCAGGACTCGAGGGTAAGGGCGCCGATTTCTGTATTTTTTTGGGGGGGGGATTCAGATGCAGGCGGCATAAAGATGAGGAGTTTAAGAAAAATTGCATTCAAATTATGCCAAATATTGTATATTTACAAATACAATGAGGGGGCGCACATGAGCTTTGAGGGTCCCGGGCCTCCAGGATCGGTGCCCTTGCTCGAGGGGCGCGAAAAAATCATTGCCCGGGTGAAATTTTTGCCTTGGTTCGCCCCTGACTGGGTTAATTTGATTTAGTTCCTGTAGCTGCTCAAATGGTTCGTGAAGCTGACCCAGTATTGAACATATTGTGGGTCAGCACAAATCGGACTTCTATTCACACAGACGAAATCTACTTATGGACACAAATAAATCATGCAGAAAACAGCTATTGTCATGATGGCAAATTATCATCATACGCACATATTGTTACTTTAAAAAAAAATGTAATATGCATTAATAAATAAATAAACACTTCCTCAATAACCCAAACAGCATGACGGAAGCTCAACAGTGTTCACAAAAGGATCGTGAAGAAGGGCGCCTTGTGAATTTTAGGAGGTTAGAAATAAAAGGTATTTGAAACACTGAAATAGTTAGAAACTTTCAGAATGTATTATATGCCGATAGCTCTGTTTTTATTGTATTGTATCTTTGTTTTATTTTATGCATGTTAAATAAATTATTCTATCTTGAAAGTACAAAAAATAAATTGGCATTGCCTCTATACAAAAATTATCAAGGAGAATCTGCCAACTTTGCCCCCTCCTTTCCAGTGCATTTAAAATTATTGTCAGATTCAGAAATAAAGTTTAATTACACACGTAAGAAGAACAGTAACATAAGAAAGTATATTTTTTTAAATAGCAGAACACACTCCTTCCCTTACGTATCTGAACATTTAAATTCGAACACTAACGTAAAGCATAAAACATTTTCTACTTACCTGCAAAGGAAAATTCCTCTACTGGAAACAGCACTTTTGATCTGCCGGCAATCATTCCACTGATAAACCACTCACATATGTTTTAAAAGTTCCAACCTCCATACCTACCACCTGTTTCTCGTTCCCCACCATTGTTAAATTAATATATGCACAAAACAACACAAGTGTATTGGTAATTTATTATCAGTATTTGTGTGCGCACGAGTGTGTGTTGGTGCACACATCAAACACGATATTGTGTATTGTGTAATTGTACGAACACAAATGTCCAACAAAAAACTACTTTTTTCTGTCAGTTCAAAGGAAAACGCGTGTCAAAATTGCACTTCTATTCGTGTAGCTTCGGGATGTTTCGTACTGTACTGTCTTGTCGCCATCGAGGGTCATGTATTTGGCGGCAAGTTTATTGCGATTTATTTCCGCGACGCGACGTTCCCGTGAGTAGATTCAATATTGTCGAATCAGTTCCAGCGATTAATTTGTATTTAAGTATAATTCAGTGGGTTAAGAAATCCAAAGGCTTATTGCAACAAACAAAACTTTTCCATTGTTTATACATAGGTAAATCCAATTCTCTGAATTGCTATTGTTCACCTTTATCCTATCCTATTTTATTTCGGCCTTACTCTTGATCTACTCAAAGCAGTGGCGTAGGAAGAATCTCGTCTTGGCTTGAGTTAAAATTGAGTTGTATTAACACAATCATTTGTTGTTGTGTGATAAGTTTTATTTCAATGTTGTCCTATCGGAAATCGAACCCGAGATCCTGTGCATTAAAGGCAGGCGCTCTAGCTTCTAGACCAGCGACAAGGACCAATAACATAGTGTAAGACAGTGGCGTACACAAGTAAGGTATTTCCGAGTTTAAACTCTAACCTTCAATAAGATATTACGAAATTTTAAACATTTATAATATTATGATGTGTATACAAATATCGCACATGTCTCGGAACGATTTCAGCTTTTATGCTAGAATCCCCTTGATGAAACTTCGTGTATACCACTGGTATAAGATAACTTTCAATTGAACAAGTTAAAATCATTGTCAGAAGAAGAGTAATTGCAGCATCTGACCTAAATTTTGTGATTGGGTCCCTGCTCAGGGGTCATGGCCAGAGGTGCATAGGACCACCCCCTCTACATTTTAGTAGGCACACCCATAAAAGGGAACGAGATGGACCACGCAAACTTACAGAGGTACACTCATGTCCAAAATGATTGTCGCATAGCTATCTATAACTTTCTTCTTGTAAGCATATAATTCGATAATGATTTTGCAGGGGACTTTTAATACTGGTACTATGTGCATAATCGGGAAATGTACGAGGGCTATCTAGAAAGTAGATTACGTTTTGGAATAAAAAATCAACAAAGTATAGGAAACAAATTTTATTATATACAGATGAAAGCCACACACAAATACTACTTTTCGACATAGTCACCATTCAAATTAAGGCATTTATCGTAGCGATGTACGAGCTTGGAAATTCCTTCGTCGAAAAATTCGGCCGCCTGCGACTTCAACCACTTCGTTACCTCTTCTTGCAGCTGTTCGTCGTCATCAAAACGCTGCATAGCCAGCCACTTCTTCATTGCTGGGAATAGGTGGAAGTCGCTCGGTGCCAGGTCGGGACTGTACGGCGGATGAGGAAACAACTCCCACTGAAAAGATTCAAGAACTTCACGCGTGACATTTGCCGTGTGGGGCCGGGCGTTGTCGTGAA
This sequence comes from Thermobia domestica, assembly GCF_964235325.1. NCBI lineage: Eukaryota > Metazoa > Arthropoda > Insecta > Zygentoma > Lepismatidae > Thermobia > Thermobia domestica. The sequence continues at coordinate 256,698,919 of NC_137464.1, forward strand.
TCAACAAGATCTTAGAGCTCAACATTCCTCTGCGCTTGTTTTGAATTGCTCTTCTGAGGTTTTGCAGAGTTTGGCAATACCTTTGAGCGTTTATTGTAGTGCCTCTTTCCAGGAAGTCCACCAAAATCACACCTTTTCTGTCCCAAAAAACAGTCGCCATCATCTTCCTTGCCGACATTGTTTGCATGCATTTCTTGGGTTTTTGGGGAGAACCTGTGTGCCCCCACTGCATTGATTGCAATTTCGTTTCACAGTTCACGTGTTTCACCCATGTTTCGTCACCAGTAACGATGCGATCGAGTAAAGAGTCACCATCCTTATTGTAGGCGTCCAAAAAGTGCAACGCTGCAGCCATTCGCTGATTTTTGTGGTCCTCTGTCAAGATTTTTGGAATCCATCTTGCACAAAACTTGTGGTAACCAAGCTTTTCGCTGATGATTTCGTGCAACAAACTTCGCGAAATTTGTGGAAAACTCAAAGAAAGTTCCGTTATTGTGAACTTTCGATTTTCACGGACTTTAACATCGACTTTTTCGACAAGTTCGGCAGTCACTTTGCTGGGTCTCCCACTTCGATCTTCGTCGTGAACATTGGTTCGGCCATTTTTAAATCTTATGACCCACTGTCGCACTCCACCTTCAGTGCTAATGTTGTCCCCATACACTTCACACAGCTGCCGATAGATTTCTATCGGTTTACAGTTTTTTGCTGTCAGAAACCTTATTACTGCACGCACCTCGCAGCTCGCGGGATTTTCAATTAACGCAGACATTTCAAACCGTCACAGTATCTTAACGGAGCACAGCACGAACCTCTCACTAGCACGGCTAGATGCCGACTGAGCTGCGCAACGCTCTGACCCCAAGATGGCCGCGCTAGCCCCGCCCCTAGCGGACACAGACGAAAACGTAATCTACTTTCTGGATAGCCCTCGTATCTTTGTGGTAAATTTCATAGGAAAAGAATTATAAATACGAGAATTAGAATGAGTAAAACAAAATGTTGCTAAATGGACAAGAAAGTTTTATTTTCGTTTTATTGTTCTTATTTACTGCTCTTTCGACATGAAATTTGCCACATACATGTCTTTGCCGATTATACACATACTAACATTATAAGAAATACTGGGCGATTTCGTTATCAAATTATATTCTTACAGCAACATATTTACAGACATGCGACAATAATTTTGGAGTGTACATACTCTGGTCCTATACTACCATACCATTTTTTTTTAAATTTGGCTATTTCCAAAATTTAATAGGGGTAGTCCTAAGTACCCCTTCCGAAATTTAAGGGGTGGGCCAAGGTACGCATGACAGAATATAGAGGTGGTGGTCCTATGCACCCGTCGGCATGGATCACGGCTTTTCAACCATGTACCCAGGGGCACAAAAGTAAGTTCAGGTGGTGCAGTTGCTACTGAAAGTTAAAATATTGAGCGTATCTAGATCTTTAAGTGAGTTTCAAGCAGGGGTGGATCCAGGACGGACTTCTGGGGGGGTGTAATACTGCTACTTAGAGCTACTTTTAAGAGCTCCAAACTCTGGGATGGGTTTTATTTATATATAAAATAAGAAAGTTTCCTCTTCTGGGGGTGAGCGATTGCCCCAATCGCCTCCCTTAATCTGCCCCTGGTTTCAAGGAAATAAGATTCAAATCAAAATACTGTAGATGTTTTCTTAAAATATAATTTTCAGAACAATGTAAGTAGTTTCACTTGAAAGAAAATGTAAATCATCCTAAAATTTAACTTATTCTGTGTGGCAAAATCCTATCATTTTGTTGTCATATTTGTAACATAGATTGCTTAAAATACTATACTGAAGATATATGAGCGCCTCGGGGGAAGAAAAAAGGTAGGCACCACTTCCGTGAAATTGAGTTAATAGGTGAAATGGGTTGGGATCGGACCACGGAACAGTACGTAGGAAGTTTAATTTCGAAAATGTACCGGCAATAGCAGGAAAGCTTATTTGGTGTCTTTTCTATTGCAATTGCATGGGAGTGTTGAAATTTCTTTTGCAGTTTAATCGAAAGTTAGAGAATGTGACATATCATTGTTTTCCCCAGAGCTGCTCATCTTATAAACAATAAAATGAAAGATTATTATTATTATTATTATTATTATTATTATTATTATTATTATTATTATTATTATTATTATTATTATTATTATTATTAATAATAATAGTAATAGTAACAATAATAATGTGGATTTGAAACCCAAGGTCCTACGAATATCTGCGCTTTACGTTATAAATTCACTTTATTAGTTTTTTTTAAAAAAAAAAAAACATTGCTTTAATTCCTCGCGTTAATTTCAAGTTTAGATTAATTAATCGAATTAATTGGGCATATTTAAAAGCAATGCCATTCTAACCACGAATAGGATAAATCATTAGTATATACGCTGAACCGAAACCAGGAAATTCTCATTTATCACTATACAGCCATAAATTATCACAATTTATCACTTGTTTCCTTCTAGTCAGAAAAAAAAAATCACAGAGTGAAATAAACCACATATTAGTGAGCTTCTGTAAGAGAGTAACATTTCATTAACATATACAGAGTGTTTGGAAAGAACATCGATATTTAGAGAAATGATTCATGACATAAACACAACACACAGTCTCAGGCACGCACACAGAAATTTTTGTTGGCAGGAATCCAAGTTTTGGGGGTGTTGTGTTTACACCCCCCACGTTTACACCCCCTACAATCCACTAAGTTTATGTACACACACAGCTCCAAGGACAAGGCATGGCATACATAATATATGTCAAACCTGTCCGCAATAGGGCACAAACACGTCATAATGATACTAAACACACCGCCAACAACGTGAATAATACTGTCACTAAACACACTACAAGAAGACGCTAGAAATAGTAATTTTAGTGGAAATAATGCTAGTTCAGTCACTAGACAACATTTAAAAGGTACTAAATTTCTATTCTAACAATATAAATGAACCAATTGTTTTTGATAAAAAATATCCTTAAAAATTTCTAGATCAAGCGACAAAGTGCTACATTGGTAACACTGATAACAAGAGACAAACGACAACCGCCTCACGTTTCCGCGCATGTGTATAAATTTTTGACATACAATTATATAATCTCAAACGTTGCCCCAGTGATCAAAGCATAACATACTAATCCGTGAAAACTAATGAAAACAAGGCAGTAGATCATTTTGACATGCTATAGTTGCTCACATTTTTTTATGTTCATGGCGAACATATCCGTAATGTTAAAAAAAAAAAAAAAAATCGGCATATTTCCTTATGTCCACCATTAGAAGGCAATTCATTTGTACACATTAAAGTATGTCCAAATTTGAAGACATGCATTTTTGTGTCGTTTTGGGTCGTTTCGGGCTCCGTGAGCAGTAATAAACAGGTAGACCCTATTATTCTATACCCGAAAAGACCATAAGTAATTCTAAAATACTTCCACCTATATTTTCATAAAATGTTATAGAATTAGATTGTTTTTATAAGAGAAAGTACAGATAAAGTGTCAGCTCATATTTTCATGCTACATCAATCATTTCCATACAAATGTATGTTTAGTTAGGAAGTATGTTTAGTTATTTTTTTTGGGGGGGGGCGGACCCGATGGATCCCCCGTGGGTGCTTCCCTGTTGCCAAACCAAAGCTACACGACAATAACAATGGAATTTAATCCAGCTTGTGAAAAAAAAAAGGGTTTTAGGCTTTTTACTAAAGGTTTTCTTTTATTGATTCGGTTAACCCGGAAATGCGGTTAATGCGAGATTCAGTTGAACGAGACTTATTGCACACTACTATCTGGTCTAGTTGCTAACACATGTACCTTTGGTCCACAGATCCCAGGTTCGATCCTTTACGATCTCTAGAATTCATTACAGTACCTGAGATCCCACTTTAAATTGAACGTCTTACTCTATGTTGCTTGTAGGTGACAAACGACATAATATAAATCAATCAATCAACTCTATTCAGTGGCGTACGCAAGTGGGATTACGGGATTTATATGCTGCTTTGTGCAGGAGCTTATGGAAAAATAAACATTTGCTAGATTAAAATATACTACGCTTGTCCTAAAAGAAAATGAAATTGCTTGCTTGAACCCCTTCCCCTTCACGAAATTCGGCAACATTTCATTTGTCAAAAATTAAAAAAAAAGTCAATTTTGTAAATTCGAATCTTCCGTTTTTTACATGCTTCAATTCAAATAAGTTTTCATTCTTTTAAGCCGACCTTATTTTCTTAAACGCTTGCGCAGTTAGTCCAATGTCTCAATTCAGGCCTAAATAGGCTGTATACGTTAATTAAATTTTTGACATTGAATATAATTACACTTCTAGAGGGTATTCAAGAAGATTGTTAGTGGAAATAGTTCTTCTCTCCAACCGAAGATGTCACTACTAGTCGAGGGCGCCGATTTCTCTGTAAATTTTGGGTGGGGGGGCATTCAGATGCAGAAGGTATATATATGAAGATTTTAAGACAAATTACACTCAAATTATACCGAATATTGTATATTCACAAATACAACAGGGGGATCCACATGAGCTTTGGGGGGACCTTGGCCCCCCGAGGATCGGCGCCCTTGCTACTAGTCTAGTTTCAATGCCATTAAGAAGTAGAAAAACGAGGATTTATAATTTGATTGTGAAGAATAATTTAAGTTAAACTACTGTTTTTAACTGTGTCTACCAAATAAGGAATATAAAAAATACTTTTAAGTGATAATATTTTATTGAAAAGGGCACTTACGGTTCGTTAAAAGTAAATCATACTCTTTAATGTTGTTGATTAAATATGTCAATTCAGTTAATACAACATAGAAAAATTATGGAATTCTTGACTCTACAGTTTTATGACAAACCAGTGATTTATTCTCGAAACCTTACCCTCTCTCCAAATAATTCTATCACGAAACTGAATCATTCCTTCTCCAAATTAGACATTGGTAACACCTCCCCGTGTGGGAGAATGTGTACTCTACAGATGCTTTATGAATTTTACACCCTCTAAATTTTTTATTAAAAACCTTCAATTAGTTAATTCTTGATATATTGATAACACACGATATTTTATTATGTAACATATTAAGTAGTTATATTTTTTAATTCCTATTGTTCTTTAGAAGAAAATTCTACAACTTAAAAATATTTCTGGTCTATTTTTTTGTTTATGCCTGAATATACCAAGCAGGGTCCTCGGAGGACCCCAGGGGAGTGTTTTTAATTATATGTAATAATCTTACGTAGTGCTATTTGAAAACATAAACCTTATGTTGGGTTGGCAACACTGTTAATTTCAAAAGTAAAATTTTCGTGTAAAGTTAACTCAAACTGAGTCAATTTCAAATTAAGTTTGCTTGAAACTTTTATAAAATTGTGAAATTAGTACTGTTACTATCTAAAAGTATATATTTTTTTTTTTTCGTATAAATTGAAATTGAAGAAAAGTGTAGAAATATTGCAACAAGCAGGACGGTATGTTTGTTTGTACTTTCACAGCTACTATATAATTTGTGCAACAAATTGCAAGATAGAAGGAAGAAAAAAGTTTTAAACAAAACAGAAACGGGAAGCGAATCGTAATTCTAAAGTAGTTATTGGTGTGTGACGTCGAAACATTTCCTGTAATTCACAAAGATGATACATCTAAAATTGTTGTTACCTCTGGTATTTGTGTTGAATTTGCGTGGGTACATTTTGATCTAACTTACTTCCTTTTTAGAAATGTCGTTAGACATCTCTTTAATTCGCAAAACTGAACAAAATGAATCTATCAGATGTACGGAGGGTAGCACCCACACTTCAGAGTGATAATTGTTTCATTGCCTCGCACTTGTCATTAGGTCTGTCCCCACTGTTTCATTTTTCATCAAGATATTCCCTAACACCCGAAGGTAGGCCGACGGTAGGCCAGCTCAACAGCCAACATTGGCATTATATTGTAATTGGCAGCCAGAGTTGCCAACCTCAGAGGACAAAATTATTGATTTACGTCTTTAAAATTATCGCATATTACAAAAAAAAAAAAAAAAAAAATCGTATATTCGTTATGCTTGCGATAATTGTAGAAGTAAGTATAATGCTACTAAGATTAGCAATAAATTATCTAGTAATCCTGTTTCGAACTCCAAATCGGTGGCACTGTCCTCACCATTTTAAAAATCTTTGCATTGTCTTCATGAAACACTTTTTTTGTTCCTTCGAATACGTTTTTTTTTTCTTCATCATTCAAACGCTGCATACTACTCGCCGTTTTCGTTTTTGAAGATAACGAAAATTATCCCACGCAGATCCCAAAAAACTGACGCCATGACCTTACCAGCAGATGGAACTATCTTCGCCTTCCCTGGAGCCGATTCTCCTCTTTCAGTCCATTGTTTTAACTGTTCCTTCGTCTGAGATGTGAAATAATGGGCCCATGCTTCATTCATGTTCATGAATCTACGCAAAAACTGGGCTTTACTGCTTTGAAAGATTGCTAGACGCTCGATTAAAACACCTTTACGACGTTGTTTTTGTTCCATTGTGAGCAAACGCGGCACCAATCTCGCGTACAGTTTTCTTATGTCCAAATTTTCAGTCAATTTGAGATGTGCAGCACTTTTTGAAATGCCTACCATGTTTGTTAGCTGACGCACTTTAGTCGACGGTCATCCAATACCATTTTCTTTATTTCCTTCGCCATATTTGGCGTGGTCACCTCGTTTGGTTGACCACTGCGATGTTCGTCTTTGCAGGTATACGGCCTTGTTTAAACTCTGCCACCTAATATTTTACGGTTGTAAAGAAAGGAGCAGACTCCTCCAGACAGTAGCGTACCCAGGAATTTATTTCGGGGGGGGTTCAAACTAAATATGAAGCTATTTTATATTAAAATTGCTAAAATTGCCCCTAAAATTAGGCTAAATTTTTAAAAAGTCGAAATTTCGGGGGGGTCCGGACCCCCGTGTCCCCCCCCTTCCGTACGTCCCTGCCTCCAGAGTAGGTCGGCTTTGATAATCGTTGGACTGAGACCTTTCAAATGAAAGTATTGTACGTACCACATGACAAAGACCTACTTTTTTCATGTTTACAAATTCACTGAGAGCGTTCATTACTAATGGTTGCAAACAAGGGCGACCATGTAGTAGTTCTAGGGGGGGGGGGCAAATATAAGCGAGGTTTCAAATATAGTTTCAAATTTTGCTATAACTAATGTAAAAATTATATTGGGCTTTCTATTCCCAAGTACGATTTTCTCTTTAAGGGGGGGGGGGGAGCGCCCCACCTTGTCCCCCTGATGGGCGCCCTTGGTTGCAAAACAAATGCTAAACAACGTAACGTCTTCTCACTTCAAACTTAAGCTTTATAAGGTTTGTACTTTTGACCATAGTAATGTTTGACCATAACAACAACCGCCATCTATACATTTAGTTAGACACTTCAGGGACTGCCCACGTACTTCCCACACTAAGCTACAGTTCCACGCCTTATATAACCCTTTGCTGAACGGGAAATTAAATTTTAATCCAAACCTATTAAATTCTAACAAAATTTTCATATGAATAATTGTCCGAAAAATTCATCCAGATGAAGGATAAGTTATTCGAATAACGAATACTTATCCGAAAAAATATTTTAGTTTTACATCCCACTTTGATGATAAAGACGTATATATAATAGAAGTGAATTATTAATTAAAAATAAGGGGGGAGATGAGAATAAATTAACTCTTGTTCAGTGTTCGTAGTTTGAGAGAAATTTCCCTAATTTAGGGAAATTTCGTAGGTAAATTTAGGAAAAAGAGAAAAAGGATTTTTTTTTTCGATTAAACGTGAAAATTCAGGGAAATTCTCACCCTGACTCATTGACCAACATAAATACTTAAGTTTTTCTTTGTTCTTCAGAAATAAACCACTACGATAACAACAGTAAGTAGACTCTTGTGTGTATATGCTCAAAGTATCATAATTTGCACCCGTTATTCGCTGGGAGTATTTTTTTTTTTTTTTGTAAAAAAAAGTTAAGGAATTTTTTTTAGAATATACAAGCAAAAAACAAACGTGATTGACACTTGTTTTAATACAGCTAAATTAATCTTATTACATAATTTACACTGAGAAAAAAATGTAGGTGGCGTACTTAAAAAGATAGGTTACATGCGTAATTCCTGTAGTTTTTGGACTTAACGTACAGCAGACGTATAACTGAAAACGCATGCAACGATATAGGCTGTCAGGATCTCACATACAAATGGACGTATATAACATATAGCTGACGAAGGTAACATAAGTATATGTATGTAATATACGGAAAACTTTTAGATGTCAGACATCCTACAACGGCATGATGTAACATCTAAGGGCAGTGCCTATGTAGCATACGGATAACGTGTGCTCCGTACTGATTTCTATAGTAAGCAAGAGGATACCGTATATTTGTGCAATATACCGCTGTCCGGAGAACGGATTTTTCTCTGTGTATGCCATAGGAACTGGATACTAAACAAACTAGGGGAAATTTGATTTTAAAAAAGGGAAAAAATTTGAGTCAGTCGAGAGATTTTTTTAAGGAGACCGACGAACACTGCTCTTACACAGAGCACGCCACTTATCTAATGTGTAATTGCAGTTTCCTCACATTTTGATTTTGTCTTCCCGAACATTTTTTTTAAGCTTTCAAAGTGCGAACGGAGAACTCCGTAAAAACTCACAGACACAATATTAAGGGTTGCCAACCGTCCAGTATTTTGCCGAACAGTTCGGTTTTTGACCTCCTTGTCTGATATCCGATACAACCTTAAAACCAAACGTTAGTCCGATAATTTTTGATCTTAGTAGTCTTATTCTACTGTATTTTACTGTATTCTGTGTCTTATTGTTGTAATTAAGATTACTTTGAAGTGACAGAAGGAATCGTTTGTCGATGAACATGGTTAAAGAAGAGCTTATAATTCGCTTTGATATGGATCTATCGAGCGCGGAATTTGCTGAAGAGTTGAAGGCAGGAAAATTTACTGAACTTATCAAAACTAAAGGTCAACAAATGTACATTTTCAACAACAGCTAACACTGCTTCATCCTCAGCTACATCTTCCAATTAAGTAATGCATCCAGATTCCGTAAAAGTATTGTGAGACATTACCAACCCCAGCAAAATTGGAAAGAATTATTTTTGAATTATATTTTATGCATGTCATAATTATATTGCCATTTATATTTGCTTTTCTGTTGTAAATTCGGCGATTATTGATAATATACTACAAAAATTACATGAGCCGACTCAACCTAAACTGGAATAGATAAGTCTGATATGATAAATGCTTCAAAAGTAACTGAAGTTATTCAGTTCGAACTCCGAATCGCTCAATTGTATGTGAAGTAACCACTTTCACGTTGTTCATATTTTTGTCGAGTGATGTAGCTACAATCTTAAGAGTATAGGTACTCCAGGATAGTATCCGGTGTTTCCAGTGACGTATTTACGATTTTGTTTCGGAGGGGGCTTTGCTAACATTCGGGGGGGGCTTTGCCTGAAAATGTGAAAATTCAGCAAGATATTTCATATACTTTACTCTAGTAAGTAAGATTTCGGGGGGGGCTTAAGCCCGAAAGCCCCCTCCGAAATACGCCACTGGGTGTTTCTATCCTTTCAAAAGTTGGCAATCCTATAACAAAGGGTTGTCATTCGTCCGGGAAAATCCGGGACTATCACAGAATCGGAATCTGCGTCCGGGAGTGTCCGAAAATATTTCTGGGAACGCTTAAATGTCCCGGATTTCAGCGAAGAAGAAAGGAAGGGAATAACTAGTTTTAATTGTTGACAGGATTAATTATTATTTTCTTCTGCTTCTGAGTATGGCAATTCTAAAATTGAAAAAATAAACTTGAATAATAAAACATGGATTTAATTAAGTTTACGATTTAACTATTTTAACATTGAACGAAGCATTCATTTCATTGAGCCAGGGACAAAAGACATTACTGCTCAATCTTATTGTTATCTTTAGTATTCTCTTTCCATCTTCATCTTACTTCTGCAATATTTTAATCAATAATCCCTGACCGATATTTTTGGTAATTTCTGGCTGACCATTCAAGAAGAAAAATATATTGTTTTAATTAATAAAACTGAACAGAGAACAATTGGAAAATCAACATACCTTGAATGACCTAAAACAGACTCTGAAAGCCACGAAACATAACAGATCCAGAAATTAAAAAAAAAAAAAAAAATCTTACCAGGGGCAGGGGGCAAATCATCTGCTTACGTTTGCTTATTAGGGAAAAGAAGGTCTACTAACCTGACTAAAAATGTGATTATGTAATACTTGAACAACTCTATCTAATGGAAGAAAGTAAATTAGTACACAGAGAAAACTCCGTTCTCCGGCACAGCGGTATATTGTACAAATATACGGTATCCTTTTGCTTACTATAGAAATCAATACGGAGCATACGTTATCCGTATGCTACATAGGCAGTGCCCTTAGATGTTCATCATGCCATTGCAGGATGTCTGACATCTAACAGTTTTCCGTATATCACATGCATATACTTATATTACATTCCTCAACTGTATGTTATATGCGTCCATTTGTATGTGAGATCCTGACCGCCTACATTGTTTCATACAGAAAGTACACTTATACAGAAAGTATTATAAAACATGCGTTTTCAGTTATACGTCTGCTGTACGTTAAGTCTAAAAACCACAGGAATTAAGCATGTAACCTATCTTTTTAAGTACGCCACCTACAATTTTTTTTCTCAGTGTATACAGCACTTTTTTTCATTTTAAGCATTTCAAAGATTCTCGTAATTTAGTAGCGTCCTGGATTCTCAATTTTGAAATATAGCAACCCTACCCTAATAATATTGTCTACCACAAACCCACGTTGGCTGGGATTTAACCACGGACCTCTTGCACCATAGATTGGCAAATACTTGTTCGAATAAGGAGTATTCTAAAATGACTAAAATATTTCGAGTGATATTGACTGTAGTCTACATTTTAAACTGACATTTAAACTATGCTGTACAACTTCCTCACTTAATATAAACCGTGCCGTATTGCAGAACGAAAACAAATAGTGTGAAAGGTTTTTTATTGTTTTCATTGCAAGCATTATGTATCACCTTTCCTGTACGTGCTTTCATATTGCTTTTTTTTTTTTACTTTTAATGTCCGTTCCGAGAAGAATGAATTAAAACATCACTCGCACGGTTAGAAGCACAATACAAACCAGAGTTATCAATTACTATAATCGAAGCTTGAAGGCATCTGCTCGTGATAGCATATCGCTTTAAAGGCAAGGAGCAAGATATTCGAACGACTACAAAGATATTAGTAATTAATTTTACGGCAGATCTGTAAAGAATATTAAAAGAAAATTCTATTGCAATATCAGCAACGGCAACAATGACAAAACATCAATAAAAACAGTGCGAGTCATAAACCTTGTATGAAGGAAGGCATGTGAAAGTCAATCAATCTGTTCTACAGGCCATGCTATGTAAGTTGGAAGCAATTCCTTTATTTAAAATAATAAATAAATTTAAAAATTACTCCATAAAATTACTGTATGTTGTTTTGTTTGATAATGGCAATAAAAATATTAACTATATTCTAATAATGTTTGCAGTTATTTTTATTTGATTTGACGTAAGTAGTAAAATAGAATCTTTCTAGTTTATTTCAAGTGTGTTTCGCAAGGTGACCAGAACTTTTGCTTTCAAAAACGGGACGCATACGAATCGGCGACGGGGGGAGGTGACTTTCACATGCATTTTGGGACTCAGCAGTGTTTTCAATTTACAAAATACACACGTAAGAATGATAACACAGCGTTTCTAACTTAATACTACCCAACAATACTTTTATCTACTTCAACACTCAGAATTCCCACTCAATTCCCACTTGAACCACAGAACACTCAATTCTCATTTGAATATTGAGAGGTTCTAGGCACGGCTGAACCTTCCCAATGAGTGTTGGTACGGAAGAGCGTAGAATTAGCATTGAGCATTTATATTTTGAATAATAATTACGAGACATCTGGGTCGTGTTTGCTTAAAAATGGGACATTTAGGCGTCCCGTTTGAGAATCAGAAAAAAAACGGAACAACGATTGAAAATAAGGGACTGTCCCGGCTAAAACGGGACGTCTGGTCACCTTGGTGTTTCGGCATGATTCAGTGGAAAAATAGACAATAATTAGAATCTATTTTTTAAAAATGTACATTATAGATGCTCAATAAATTATGCATTTAAATATGATTTTGTTGTTTTCCTTTGAATAATATATTATTGTTGTTTGGAAAGGATTTTCCATGCATAACCGTTTTCACAATCAAGGGGTCCTAGTAGGCCACCCTGCTTTTATTTTTCGCCACTATGGTACGGAATTCAACGACAGTATTTATAATACATGATATATTGAATCAGTGACAAAGCCAAAGAGGAGACAAAGGGACGGGCGCCCCGAGAAGGGTAATCCTACTTCCCCGAAATCTTTCTTTGTGTGTGTGTTTACGTCCCAGGGTTATGCCGGCTAGGCTAAAGGAGATGGTGATGATGAGAGATGAATGAAATGGTGGAATGAAGAAAGTGGGAGGAAACGGAAGAACCTCGAGGAAACTCACGCACATGGCGTTTGTCCACCACAAAGTTGGCGCGAGCTGGGATCTTATTCGATGGAAAGTATAACAAATGATGATAACCTTTCTTGGAACATTCAATTCCTTAAATGTTTCAATTCTTTTCGATGTGAAAAAACGCGTCTCCTTTCGCTGACAGGTACAGTTAATATTAATTTCAGACAGAAGTTTTGTAAATTCACTAAATATTTTTTTCTAGATTATTGCGAACAATTCATTCTAGCAAACCCAGTCCCTGACAGTGATCCAAATTCATTTGCAGCGTAGACTGAAGACAGTTCGTGCCAGAGAATGTAAATTGAGCACATTTCATTCAGAGTTTATCAAGGAAAATTTAAAACAAATTGTAGAAATATATCTAAGACAAACAACATTGCTGCCGTAAAATGTCCTGTGAATTTAAACCGGATTTTCTTCGAATACTCTTCTGAATTGCCTTTGCTTGTTTTGTCTAAGCCGTAATTGTAAGTTTTTCCTCAGTGGAGAGCTGGACAAATTGCTTTTTTTTTTTTTTTTTTTTTTTTTTTTTTGGTAAGTTATTTGCAGAAGTCATGCTATAGAATTAATTCAGAATTTGTGGGTTATTTTCAGAATTAGAGCAAATACAACTCAAGTAAATCTAATAACTAAAACCCAAAACAACAGATTCAGAAAAGACAGCTGATACAAAAAAGGTTTATGAATCACGAATGTCACATATACATCATCGCACACACGTGCGTAAACGAAAAACTACATTCCAAATTATCCATCTTGGTTGTAAGCAATGCACGATTAACACAATATACTTCCAAACAGACGAAACAATGCTTATTAATGGGATACGTTGTGGAAAGCATCCTTTGAAACCCCCCTCCAGATGTAGGATCAGCATTACATATAACAGAAGGCAAAAGTCAAAGAATGTCAAAACAAACAGCATGGCCAGTTCTACACCCAGAAATGTTTGCTAGGAGGGATCCAAATTATTTGAGGGGGTCCAACACGTCTATGTAATATCGAACCTGTCTTAATCTGCACCCGAAAAGACGACAAGTAGTTAATTACTGCCAGGGGCGGATCCAGGACGGAGTTTTTGGGGTGGGGGCGATGTGTTGTAATACTGCTACTTAGAGCTATTTTTAAGGGCTCCAAACTTTGGGATCAGTTTTATTTATATATAAAATAAGAAAGTTTCCTCTTCTGGGGGGGGGGGGCGATTGCCCCGATAGCCTCCCTTGGATCCGTCCCTGATTACTGCTACCTATATTTTTTTGAAAAAAGATAGAACGATTATTTTTACAAGAAGAGTACGTGATGAGGCGTAAAATAAAATATTTAACCTACATTAATCATTTCTCTGGTAAACAAGTATAGTTTGTTAAGAAAGTCTACAAATGTTAGTCGAGTTTGGAAATTTTGGGGGGCTTCCGGATCCGGTAGACCCCTCCCTCGTGGCTGCGCCCCTGAGCATTGCTAACTAGTCCCAAATTGAATGTGGCGTTTCCCATAATACAGTTTTATGTGGAAAGTTATCAAAAGTATAAAATACATTTATTTTATAAAACAAATATATATGTACTAAAATATTATCCACAGAGGAGGGATTCTATATATTGACTTATTAATATTTGGTTCACAAATTACTGTACAAGTTCTCATTATCAATATAAGCTAAGAATTAACTTGTAAATGCGTGTTTACTTTAATTTGCTTCCTGCTCTACTAAATATTTTTCTTTCTTATTTTGTAATTCTGCACTTTTTTTTTTTTTTTTTTTGTCATATTGCTTTGCTTCAGTATAGATCCGTAATATAAACATATGAATGCATAAAAATATGAATGCAGGAAAGAATACATTTTGATTGAGATGCATGTAAAGAATATGTCATTAACAATGACATTAGCTATGACACTTACATGTCACTTTATTTCTTTGAAGATGACATCGGAAAGATATGACCCATCTCGGCATATACATGTTTTGGAAATTCGCTGTAATGCTCAGTGTATTAAAATATGTTTTCAGCAACGCCAAAGAGCCTGCCTTACTAAAAATAATACGAAATTTACCATTTTTCTTTTGTTTGATTATTCATTAGTGAAAGGAGATAATGAAATGCAAGTCACCACAATCATAGATAATGCTATTCTACAACAGAAAATATGAACCTGAAGAATGTTCAGTGTTGCAATCCATAGAAATTACAGTGTTGCCAGAAAAACAATTTCCCTAAAATCTAAGTTAAGACAAAGAGTAGAGGAATGAACTCAACTGCATTTGATTACTTATCATGTTGTTTTGGTTTCTTGTGAACTACTTTTTAATTAACATTATTATTTAGTTTTAATAACTGTATGTTAAAACTATTTTGTTTATTACAAACTAAATACAACTATTATTTAAAAAGTAGCTCTACTAATTTTACTAGAGCTCTACTAATGTTAATTAAAAAACTACTTTTTAATTAACATTATTATTTAGTTTTAATAACTGTATGTTAAAACTATTTTGTTTATTACAAACTAAATACAACTATTATTTAAAAAGTAGCTCACAGGAAACCAAAACAATATGATACGTAACCAAATGCAGTTGAGTTCATTCCTCTACTCTTTGTCTTAACTTAGATTTTAGGAAAATTGTTTTTCTGGCAACACTGTAATTTTCTATGGATGGCAACACTGAACATTCTTCAGGTTCATATTTTCTGTTGTAGAATAGCATTATCTACGATTGTGGTGACTTGCATTTCATTATCTCCTTTCACTGATGAATAAACAAGCAAAAGAAAAAAGGTAAATTTTGTATTATTTTTAGTAAGGCAGGCTCTTTTTGGAGAATGTGTACTATACTCTAAGCTTTCGAGATGTCCCCATAGATTCGTCACAGAGAGAAATGACACATTCTGATTTCAGGGAATCTCGGACGCCATAGAAATGTCACCGTCCTTATCAAATGTTTTCACAGCAAACACCCGTTCCGCACAACTTCAATCCTTCATTATTACTAAATGACAAAGTCATCTCAATGTTGCATTATCGGTCCCAAATAAAATACCGGCCATACAGCATTCCTAATTGTAGATTCAAAATTTCCCGTTTCCCTGCGCCACACTGTATTAGCATGGCTGCAATGGTGATGTTGTAAGGAAAGAATTACTTGAATCGTCATTTAAGTTTTTTTTTTTTTGACAACTAACTAGATCTAGGTTTTAACTCAAATTTCTAATCAAACATGATCATTCTTCATACTGATATCGGCCTATCATCTTGATATTGCTGCTACAAATCAATTTTCGCTCTTCAAGTTTTAGTTTGAACTAAATAATACTTCACTCTTTGCAATATATTATATGGTGATTAACACGTATTCATTTAGAGCGATCCATTTACATTGGAAGTTTACATACCTAACTTACAGTGGCAGCTTTTGAGAGAAGTCATGTCGGTAAAAATTAATTTTATCGTTAAGAGTCTTCATCCCGGCGAAATTAAAATACCGCTAATTTTACAGAAATTACGTGATATCTTCAAATAGATAAAAGATAATCGAAATGTGGAACAAGAGCGCCCTAGACAATATTATTTTACATGAGAAACCGTTATCACGACTCACTTATCTGCTTTCGATTTCGAGCCATTTTGAAAATCGGCATTTATTTTCGCGTTTCTAAACAGCTGAAAACGGAAAGCCACTAGGTGACTTGTGATAACGGTACCTCACACAAAATAATATTGTCTAGGGCGCTCTTGTTCCATATTTCAATTACCTTTTATCTATTTGAAGATATCACATAATTACTGTAAAATTAGCGGTATTTTAATTTAGCCGGGATGAAGACTCTTAAAGGAAGAAGGAAAGAATGTCTAACGCTCTTAAGGAAAAATCTTACAAAATTAGAAAATTAGGAAATTCCTTACCTTTTAAGGATAAAATTTTAACTTTTACCGATCTGACTTTACTTAAGAGCGCCTACTGCTTAACTAATTCTTTGATAATATGTTTTAAAAACTGCTTTAAACATCCAATGGATACTGAGAATATAACTATACAGGGTGTTTCAAAACAACACCGGCAACGTTTGGGAGGTAATTCCTGACACCAAGATAAGACAAAAAGTATAGACCAACTTGGGTGCAAAAATCCGTCATTTCGAAGTTATAAGCTGCCGAAAACATAAAAAGTGAACTTCAAGGATCCATAGCTCCAGTACTATGGGACCTCGAGTCAAGACCTTACTTAGAGACTAGTATGTGCTCTATCCAAATATCCATGTCTCAGAACCTTGTAGTACTTTTGCAACAGTTTTTACAGAGGTAGTCGAACATTTCAAATTATGTGCCCGTAGTCAAACTCCCTCTATAAAAATTGTTGCGTGAGCACTGCAGGATTCTAAGACATGTATTTTTGGACAGCGTATATATTAGTTCCTAAGTAAAGTCTTGATCCCACTACGGCAGGTCCCATAGTATTGGAACTATGGACCTTTAAAGTTGATTTCTTTTTCATGTTTTCGGCAGCCTATAATTCCGAAATTACGGATTTCTGCGCCCAGGTTGATCTATACGTTTTGATCAGGTTGATCAGGTTGGTATTTTCTTAATATCAAGAATCACCTACCAAACGTTGTTGGTGTCTGTATACATATCAGTGTTTATTTGATTCGCATTATTACTTCGAAACTGCAGCAAATACGTACGTAGTTGAATATACACAAAAGTAATGGTGTTAATCGGTTATAACTTTTTTTTTTTTTTTAAATCTATCTCACATCAATAGTTTTCAAAAAAATGGAATCTAAAGTTATGGTACTTACCAAGCGTAAAACTTTCTTTGATGATTTTTTTCTTACTTTTTAAAAATTAGAGTTCAGTAACTTATTCACTGTACAAAACGATGTATGAATGAACACAAATGTCTTACTTTTTACTGAGAACGAACTTTGTAGAGCGATCATATTTGAACTAGAAGTAAGGAAAAGTATTTTCTTTCTGAAGGACGTAAATTTTAATGTCCTCGACAATGAAAAATTTTTGTTTCAATAATTTCGTTCTTTTGATTGTATAACATAGGAAGAACCTAGCACATGTTTCATCGGAACTTAAAGAATACTTTTAGAAAAAATAATAATAAAATATATAAAATTTTCCGCATGATACACTTGAGATTGTTTTGTAAGCGTCTTCATAATAACGTATGTGTGATTCCAGCGTCTTTAACCTTGAAGGATTTCCGTATTGGGTTCTTTTTTTAATTAGTTTTTAATTTTTCTCACCTTTTTTTCTTTCCTTCTTTCGTGTGTTGAACTTGAAACAATTTCACTTTCTCTGTCTTCTTCTTCTTCTTTGACTATATTCTTCCGTGTGATAGTCTGTGAATCACGTAATACACTAATTTTATTTATTTATTTATTTGTTTAATTTTTGGATTAGGAAAAATAGGGCGCTCTGGCTTGTTACATAATTGAAGTTACGTTGGCTGACTCAATGTTAATGTTTGTGGGAACATCTTTTTTTCTTGGAAAATGAAATAATTGAGGAAGAATCATATCGAAAGTTCGTTTGTAGAAAATACTTGATGTTGAAGCCGCTTAGTGAGGAGTTTTTAAAACAATGTACTTTCTTCATTATCAAAGCACAAGATCACTGTTGTAGTAAAACTATGATATATATAGAAGGTAAAAGTGATTTCCTAAAAAAGTAAAATTCGCTTTCAAAAACGCAACGGTTGATTTTATAACAGGTTTACTTTGCAAATACTAGAAGCCTGTATATATATATATATATATATATATATATATATATATATATATATATATATGTGTGTGTGTGTGTGTGTGTGTGTGTGTATGTATGTATATGTATACAGTGGCGGCGATTGGACGTTAAAAGTGAGGGGGCAAGATATGATGTGAATATGTGTATATCAATGTTACTGTTCCTGGTTGTTTCTAACACTTTGTTTGACGGAAGGTTGTATAACTAATAGGATACTATCTTTTCAGTTAAAATACCTATATCGTGTTTCATATTTAATTACGTAAACTGACAAGAGCAACGCATATAGGTACTATCCATTGATTCCTTGCTTATGAACATCTTAAAATTCTGTCAGGAAAATTGTGTGATCAAATTGTTTAATAACAAATTTTTAAAACAAATAAATAGAAAAGATATTAATCATCTAATGAATAATGAGGCTTGTTTTGTTGTAGTTTTATTGAGACTGGGGACTAATGAACAACTCACATTTTTAATTCCACACTTGCCATTAAATGTATGCAATTACTCTTAGAAAATGAAAAACAATAAATAATACAAGCATATGCTACGACGCAATTGTAATATTAATTCCTTTGAATTGCAATTAAATCGCAATTCCTGTAGCTGTCTTAACTCCACGGGAAGACAAATAACTAATACACACTTACGCAACGACAAATATTATTTTTTTTTTCTATGAACTAGTAATATATACAAAAACTTTACATTTCCAAGTGAAACTATATACATTAATCTTTTAAATTATGGCTTTTTAAAGGTAAATAATTGAATTTCAGTCAATCAGCTACAGCATCATCCCTATCTATCCTAGGATCGTGGTTAGTACGTCATTTTCTTCAGAATAGATCAACTTTCAAACGGTTTCATTTACGTTTTCCTATCGTGTCCCTAAGAAGGGGAAATTTTGAGGGAAATCTGGATTTTTTCAAACTTTGATCCCCTCTGGACCCCCTTTGTTAACGCACAGATCTCAAAATCAACTGAAAAATACGAAGGGGTGTACTAAATATGTATAAAATTTTCAAGCTTCTATCTTGAAAACTAAGTGCGGGAAAATGTTTACCAATGAGCTAAAAACATTCCCACAATGCCCCAGATGACCCGGATGTAATATAAAATTTTCCTGAGACATCCCTATTTTTCCTATGATCATTGTTCGTACATCATTCTTTTTGGGAACAGAACAGCCTTTCAAACGGTACCATTCACATGCCTCCATCATGTATCTGAGGAGGGTAAATCGCGAAAAAAAAGGGTCCTTGTTAAAAAATATCTTTTTTTTTTACCTTTTTGCCCTTCTTACTCCCCCCCTCTGTTTTATCGCAGAAATCTCAAAAGAATCTAAAAAATATTAAGGGGTGCACTGAATGTGTGTGCAAAATTTCAATCTTCTAGGTACAAAAGTAATAAAAAAGTCATAAGAAAATATGTTATTTTTATTTGGTCTAGGAATTAATTCGTGCGGGTGGACAAGAGATGGCGCAACGAACGGAGCGTCCCACAGTTCCGTGTATCCACACATGTGTTGCAAACCCCTGTCATCGCGTATCGTTCGTAGTATAGGGCAGTGGATTAAAGCGTCAACAACACCAGTTTGTAGTTAAGTGAACATGGCGCAATTTGTGCCTGATAAAGTGTTTTTGCGGGGTGTCCTGCTGCATTACTTTAACATGCAGAAAAGTGCGACTGAAAGTCATCGTATTTTGGTGGAAGTGTATGGTGACCATGATCTAGCTGAGCGAACGTGTCAGAAGTGGTTTGCACGGTTTAGAAGTGGTGATTTCGGCTTGGCAGACCAAGAGCGAGCTGGACAGCCAAAAAAATTTCAAGACGAAGAATTGACAGCATTGCTCGAGCAGGATTCGTGTCAAACGCAGGAACAACTTGCAGCAGCATTAGGCGTTGATCAAACAACAGTCTCCAAACGCTTGAAAGCCATGGGAATGATTCAAAAGATGTCACATTGGGTTCCACATGAATTGAAAGACAGAGACGTTGAAAGACGAAAAACCATTTGCGAATTGCTGCTTCAACGACAGAGCAGAAAGGGGTTTCTGCATCGAATTATTACGGGTGATGAGAAGTGGATCCATTACGAGAACCCTAAACGAAAAAAGGCCTGGGTGAAACCAGGTGAACCAGGTCCATCACAACCAAAACGAGATATTCACTGTGCAAAGGTTATGCTGTGCATATGGTGGGATATGAAAGGTGTGGTGTACTATGAGCTGCTGCAACCGGGTGAAACTATGAATGGAGAACGTTATCGACGACAATTAATGCGTTTGAAGCAAGTTCTGGCCAGAACACGACCAGAATGGGAGAACAGACATGATAAACTTATTGTTCAACATGATAACGCTCGCCCACATGTCGCAAAACCGGTCAAAACCTATTTAGAAAATGTCGGATGGGAAGTTTTACCCCACCCGCCGTATTCACCAGACGTTGCTCCTTCGGACTACTACTTGTTCGATTGCATGAACAACGATTTGATTGGACAGCGGTTTACTTCTTCAGAAGATATCGAAACATGGGTCTCTGACTGGATCGCTTCCAAGGATGAGGACTTCTTTCGCCACGGAATCCGTACATTGCCTGACAGATGGGCGAAAGTGGTGGCTAGCGATGGACAATATTTTTCTTAAGGTATTTATGTATTTTGTGTTTGTACTACAGCTTCAATGTGTGCGTACCAACCGCACGAATTAATTCCTAGACCAAATAGTTATGACGTCATCACACTCTACGTCTTCACGCAGAAAGGCGTAAAAGCATATGTAACGTGTTCTACAATGCCTCTAGGTTTGAGAAAAAAAAGAAGTAAAAAGCTTGGTACTTTTTAAAATCGAATAATGAAGATTCTAGCCTATCACCGAAAAATAGATAATATAATTTAAAAGATTTGAGTGGTCACTTCAAAAAAATTGAGGGGGCAACTGCCCCCTCTTGCCCCCCCAATCGCCGCCCATGTGTATATATATATATCTATATATATATATGTATATATATATGTATATATATATGTAAATTAGCAAATGCTCCACGTGTTAATATGTGGGCATTCTTCCTTCTGTATGTTTCACGGAATTCTTTTAAACTCGAGTTGACGCAGAAAATTCGAACGTCTCGTAAGGGCTTCGTAAAGAAAGTACCTCCACCCAGGCCCGTAACCATTCCAAAAATGTAGGGGGGCTCAAGTTAGGAGGGGCCGTGTAAACGACACATGAACTGTGTTTTAATTCAATTTACATATTTAAATTTTGCGTGAATATATGAATAATTTTGCCATTTAATTAATGATTTGCATATCAAGTTTAATAGAATTAGCATACGTGTCAGCGGGAGCATGTATCTTTTATTGGTATTTCTATGTATTTATATTGTGTATGTCGATTATGTAAATGCGCATTGAGTGACAACCGGATGAGACATCAGATTGGAGCAATGATATTAGAATATAATTTAATATTGACTTCGAAGAAAACAGAAAACTCTAGAGTTTAGATACGATATTTGGCTGGCAGAGAAGCAGCGAAGCCACACAGAAAAAAAAAACTTTAAAGATAGCTTGTGTTCCTAACGGAGTCTTGGTCTCCCACGTCGTGAGAAAATATCGAAAACAAGGTAACCATCTCTATATGGGTGGAATACCTATGAGCTCCAGTTGTCACATGTATGGATAGCTAGTATCACTTCTTAGTGTATTAATAGGTAGGAGCATACCCTGCCAGTATAGCGACACAGAGTCCATGAATACAATGCTTTCAAAATCATAAAATTTTTAGCATGTCTATGAGAGAAACCCGAATACAAAGAGGTGCTATTTTTTTTTAGACACGCCTACTTTTGGCATGTTAGGCTCTGAAAGCGTCGTTTGGTCAACGGACTAGCGTCTAAGAAAGGGAAGTTGACAAATTCAAAATTGTGGACGAGTCCACTTGAGTTTTAGTGGTAGACGTCGAGAACTCTGTTTCTCGTAGTACAGTGACATCCGCTAGATGTCTCTGCTAAAAGATTGTTTCTTCTGCTCCGCTGATAATAGTATGTGTGATGTTATGTAATTTTGTGATGTAAATAAACTTTCTGGATGTTCCCGTAGTTGTAGATATATAGTAGCTCGATATATATTTTGTTTACAACATATGGCTTGTACTAATGACAGTTATAGACCTAGCTGATGGTTGTGGAAGGAATTCAGAAGACGAACACACACCTCAGTTTTGTTTTGTTGTTTTTTTTAAACCTTGTCAAAAGTCATTACTGTTAGCAGAGAGAAGGGAATTCTCAAAATGATTCTATATTGCTTATTTTTATGTGTTAGGCTACGTCAGCCTCATTCAGGGTTCATTTTATATATTAGTATTTTTGTATAGTTCATTTAATTTGTGTCATTAATATGATCAATCAAAGTATAAACCATATCCTTCAATGCATCTGTTTCAGAGAATTGCAATATGCAATGTCACTTGGACAAGCAGTTACGGGGGTCGCCACTAGGTGGGACTACCTGTCAAGTTGTGTAGGTTAACTTGTCAAGTGATCAAATGAAAATAATTTTGTTGTTTATTTTAATTTTTCTAACTATATTCAGCACTGTGTTAGTGAGTGTGATATACAAACTGAAAGCTTGTTTAATAAGCTACCTAACTCACATAGTGACTGTTAACGATGTCATTGAAGTGAACTATAAAGTACAAAAGAATTTGAAAAAGTGTAGTGTATTGAGATATTTAGGTCATGCGAAGCCTACAGGTGAGTGACATGCCTCTCACCCCTATGTTGGGTGAAGCGTACTAAAGTGGATTGGCCCAACCCAAAAGTTGGGGCGAACAATGAACTGTGAGGGAAATATAACATTACGGGAGACAGTCAGAAAGGCAGTTGCTTCTTAGATCGGGAATCGTGTACGTCAGACACGAAGTTCGGAGTGAGTGTTCTAACCGTCTGTACTGAAAGTTATCATCGACACTTGTTGTGTTCAAACATTTATCGAACATGTCAGTGATATAGTTTTAAAACATATACATAGTGTGTGCGATATATAAAATGTGCACTAAGCACTCATTTACCACTATTGTATCTTCGTAACGCTGAACTCATATTCTTTGGTAGAATGAGAGCGTAGAAGGAACGAGTAACATTTATAAAAGTGCGGCTTGCGGAATTATCTGCAAAGTTATTTGTTATTTATTTTACTAAGTGAACCATGTTCGAAGTATTGCTAGTGTGAAGAGACAATGCTTTCACCTATATTTGTGAAGTGCTTCACACCAGTTTAACTTTTGACGTGTTACGTCATACGCCGTCAGTTAATACAAGGGACTGAGCTTTATGCTTGTATAACTTAGGCGCGGTTTGTACAAAATAACTCCAGTGCTCCATAGAATGACTGACTAGGGTGAACTTTCAGACACAATTCAGTTAGTCAAGATTGCCGACATGCAGAGGAATACACACAAAAGCGCCGCTAATGCAGCAGAACTCCAGAGTTAGAGGGAGTACGTCCTGTAGGAGAGTGTAGCAGTACGACGGGAGAAGACAGAGAATGGTCGCCGGAAACGGAAGAAACACGACAAGGAGGTGTATAACGTGGTGAAAAGGGAGAGACACTGCAAGTAAGAAGTTAACGGCGAAATGAACAAAACGTGCACGAACTATTAAACAAAATGAGAGCTCAGAGCGTGTGATATAAAATTTTCAGAGAAAATAATTTGATTAAAATTAAGAAATTTTTTTTTCTTCTCTCAGGTCTCAGTGAGAGACCATGCGCGCGCGTGTGCTTCTGTAAATTTCAATAGTATGTGCATTGAAGTGGTGTATTAAATGGATATCACAGGAAATTTGAACTTCTGTCTTGTTTGCAGTATTGGCCGAGAGGTATGTGTTACCCTTTAGTCCTTTTGTTTCTTTTTCAGGCCAGAAGCTGGGTTTGTGAATGGATCATGAAGGCGATTTGCGTATTTTGGGTATCTTTCTCATGCAGGATGGGTGTTAAAACCACAAAGTGCTTGAAAATTAGAGTTTCATGCTAACAACAACCTTGTTTTATTTTTCAAAATTTTCATTTAATTAAACTAAAGACTCTACCGACTGACTGATTTAGTTAATTAACTTTGTAGCTGGAGGTTGCATTAATTTAAAGTAATTTTGACAGTAAATCCAACGTCTCCTCCCACATTTGCATTTTATCATTTTAATTAATTATTGAGAATTTTATTCATAATATGCAATCTTTCTTCCTCCCGCTCACAAAGAACTTGGCTGCCGTGCGCGTGGGGCTCGGCACACACACCATCCTGGATGTATGTTTTTTTAGAAATGTCCTTTTTCAAAATTTTGTTTTAGTAGTAAATGTGGCAAAAGAAGTAAAGTAAAGTTTTGTTTTTCAATTTTCTGGTCATTGGAATTTGTTGCCACAAACATGGAAGGATACCCAACGTTTTCATGTTAATTTAGTGCAAGCCAGACGCGGTTGTCAGTAGATGTTTTTTCTTTCAGGTGTCGCGCTGCCATCCAGAAAGTTTACCATTTATGTGTGTGTTATTATTTTTGTGTTATAAGCATTTAATATTTTGAAGTGTGTTGAAAATATCTAGACCTTTTTGGAGGGGAATACTATTTAGAGAAGTTAGGCATATTAGAGCACATAGTCTGTTTACTTGAACTCAATATAACACGTATGGTAATAACGCGTAGACAAGCTAAGGCGATGGAAGGCTCTTCAGGCGACAGTATTACTAACGATCAATTTGCGCAAATCATGGAGTTTCCAGCGGAGTCTCAGGACACCGTGAGCGATTCGGTAGGCAATGTAAACACCTCTCTCGAGGAAGTAGTTCCGTCTGGAGAAGGTACCGTTAGTAGTGAAAGGGCTATTGAATCGGAGCAGGTTAGGGAACCGGTTCCTAGCACCTCAGCGCGAGTCACAGCTGTTACTGACCCGTGTCTCGCGTCACTATTTAGCATGTTAAAGGAAATCTCTGGCAAGTTAGAAAACCAAGAAAAGAAGCAAGAAAAGTCACTGTTAGAAATTTCGAATAAGTTAGAACATCAAGAAAAGAAGCAGGACAAATCACTTTTAGAAATTGCAAACAAGTTAGAGAACCAGGAAAAGAATCACGAAAAATCGCTTTTAGAAATTTCTGAGAAGTTAGCGAAACAGGAAAAGAATTTAGAAAAACAAGAAAGGGTACAAGAGAAAACGTTATCGGAATTAGCAAGTAGGCAGGAGAACGCTAGCAGAGCAATGCTAGATAGGTTAGAAGCTGTTGAAAAGCAGATCACTGCCAGTTTCCGGCATGAGATGCTTCAGAATGTGACAGAGCTAGAGGCAAGGATCGATTCCTCAGCGGAAGCTCTGGAATCCAAGATCGCAGCATCCTGCCAAGAACTAAAGACATCTGTTGAAGCAACCGAGAATAGGATCAGTGAACTGGAGGTACACACTGAAAACAAGATAGGAGAGATATCTGAGGTCCTTGGTGCGGATCTCGCTCAGGTCTCTCGGGATGTCAACCATTTACGTGGTGACATGGAGAGAGTGGGGGAAAATGTAGCCGCCGTCTCTACTGAAATAGACCGTGTGAAAGAAACAGTGAATAGTTCTGTGGGTCATCTTCAGTCGAAACTACGTAGAGCTGAACTAAGATGGGAGGAACAGCTGGAACTGTTAAAGGAGTCGGTGAGAGAGAACGGTTCCAGCTGTCAAAACACAGCCTCTGTCTCGCATGAGAGAGTCGACACGCCGGTCGCTGGACCGAGCCATGCAAGACAGTTCCCTGAGCCTCCCAGGCGGGAGCACTCAGATGAGCAGGCTGCCCCTCCCCCTCAATACATCACCAACAACAGTAGTAATGGTAGTGTGGCTACTTGCCAAGTAGCGTCGGCCTTAGGACTACTGCACAGAGATTTGTCCCTTCCTGTTTTTACAGGAGGAGAATCGGAAATTCAGGCCCACAATTTTCTCGTAGAACTAGAGAATTATTTTGATCTAACTGGTGTTCCAGAGGAGAGACGGCTGGCATTTTCTTCTCACTGCTTCCGTGGCATCTCGAGACAGTGGTTACAAGTAACACTGAAGAAATGCAAGACTTATCAAGACCTCGTTAGGCATTTCAAAGACGCGTATTTAAGTGAGGAAAAACTTGCTAATCTCCGTGCCTCCATTTTGACGTCACGCATTGAGACACGGGGAAGTAAGAAACCGACAGAATACTTGTTGGAGTTGCTACACACCAACAGTATTCTCGACCCCCCTTTGCCTCCCCAGGTACTCTTGCGAGTTTTGCCTCGACAATTGCCATTCTCCATCTATCGGTGCATCGTTTCATCGAAACCTCGCACTATAGATGAGTTGTTAAATATTGTTGGTGAGCTGCAGTCCACCTACCAGCCACCAAGTAACAACAACAATAGGAGGGGAATAAACACACTGACAGTAGAGGAAGAAGAAGAAGAAACTGGACGATCTTCCCCCCCCCCACGAAACAGTAGGCCGAGTAACCCCACTCGAGACAGAAGGTTCCACAGGGATAATGGGCCTTATCACAATAGGGGTACGAGAAGAGGCAACAGAAATCAGAATAATAATGGCAATAATGGCAATTGGCGTTCGAGAAATTCCAGTGGTCAGTCTCGTGACACTGGAGGTTCTCGAACAGGAAACCAAAACAATCGGGGGCAAAGACGTGGAAGGAATAGGGGTCGTGGTAACACGCAGCCACGCGATAATAATCGTAACACTGACTATGCAGCGGAGGTTAATCAGCTCCGAGTTCATGACGATAGGACTGCACAGCCTTCGAGACAAGTCTCGTCTCGAGGCAACTCGCGTGCAAACAGCCCTGGAACTAGTCAACGCCACTGAGAACTGTCCGCATGTTCTCAGAGCGGTGACTTGAATACTAGCGTACTGGATATTCAAGCTGAACCGGCGAAATCTATTTCTGGGAATGTGCGTAATGATAGTATAGAGTATGATATTGATTTAGAAGAAGAAAAAGAAGAAAATTGTGAGACGCATGTAAAGACTTTAGAGACACTAGAGAATGGGGATTGCGAAGTTTGTAGACGCATAATTAGCACCACACATTTCGATCGTGAAGGAAACAACGTCATTCGTCAACCTGAAATTATGTTATTACAGAGAAATGGGGACAAAATTAAAATAAACAGGGAATTGTTTGACGAGACGAATGCGATCTTTAGGAACCTTTTAGACAGTTCAACCGAAAAACTACCCAATAACAATTTGGTAACACTTCCCGAGGTAGAAATAGGTTTATTTAATAGTAAAATTCTGGCATTATTGGATAGTGGAGCTAGTATATCAGCTATCTCGTTGCAATGTTGGGAAATAATACGACAGCGAGACCCCCCACCAGCGTTCATCAAGTCGTCAAATATTAGAGTTAGTTCAGCGTTCGGTCGCGCCGTAGCATCGATCATCGGCCAAGTCTTGTTAGAACTTGTTATTGCAGAAAAGGAGTACTAGTGTTTCGGCAATTGTAGTGAAAGGGCTCAACCGTGAACTCATTTTGGGTTCACAGTTCTTTGTAGAGAGTAGGGCGATTTTAGATTATGAGAAAAACGTCCTTTTGCTTAACCACCCCCACCATATAGAAGTTTCTTTTCGAGACATTGAAGTAGAGGAAGAAGACCTTTTCATAAGAAAATTATCCTGGGAGTTCGAAGAGGATGTGGTTGATTGTGAGAATCCCACACTTAGTAGTATGTGCGCGTCGAGGAGAGGACCGCTGACTACACCGCAGTTCGAGCGAGCGTCAGCAGGTGGAGGCCACCAGCAAGAGTTGGCTACCCTGCGCAGCCAGTTGGACGATGGGAAGTTCCCAACTGCAGCGAACTTGCAAATGTTGTTTACTCGCCACAGGAATGGGCGAAGGTTCGAACCCAGGCTACACCCGACGAGATCAGAGATCATGTCGAAAAGTATACTGATTTGAGTGGGGAGGAAAAGCAAAAGTTGTACGATGTGCTCTACAAACATCGACGCATATTTGATGAGAAGCCCGGTACCATCAGGGATTACCAGCATTCCATTGAGGTGACCGATGATCGACCCATGAAGACAAGGATGTATCCGTACCCTCTTCGACACAGAACGGCTGTTACTAACACCATTAATCGTTGGTTGGCGTGGGGTATAATAAAGAAGCATCCCACTTCTTATCTTAGCCCACTTGTGATTGTTCCAAAGAAGAATGGGACCTTAAGAACTTGCCTGGATGCGCGCAAGCTGGGTGCCATTACGCGCTCAGAATTCGACCAGCCAATCCCTGCACTGTGTACATTGCAAGATTTATGTGAAAGGCGGTGGTTTTCTAGTTTAGATGCAGTGGATTCTTTCCAACAAATTCTAGTTGAGGAAAACAGCCAGAAATATCTAGGTTTCCTTCACGACGGAATTACGTATGTATTTAAGAAGCTACCATTTGGGACCAAGCAGAGTCTAGCTTCATGTGTGCGTGCGATCAATTCCATTCTCGGGGATGAGTGTCGTGAATTTTGTGGCCATTATGTGGATGATGTGACAATATCGTCATTTTCTTTCGACGAACACTTACGTCATCTTGATATTGTCTTAGGAAACTTAAAAGTAGGAGGCCTTACCTTAAGATTGAAAAAGTGCCGATTTGCCCGCCGGAGAATTTCAATTCTTGGCTATGACCTCTCGCCTGCTGGAATTGAGAAGTCGCAGGAGAAACTGGAGAAGGTCATGGAATTTCGTAGACCCAGAAATGTGAAGGAATTAAGAAGTTTTATTGGGTACTGTCAATTCTATAGAATATTCAGTACGCAGTATTCAGAAATATTATATCCATTGTTTCAGTTGTTAAAGAAGGGAGTGAAATTTCAATGGTTGCAATGTCATGACGTAGCGTTTCAAAAGATACGTGAAGTCTTCAGAGAAAA
Organism: Thermobia domestica; assembly: GCF_964235325.1. Taxonomy (NCBI): domain Eukaryota; kingdom Metazoa; phylum Arthropoda; class Insecta; order Zygentoma; family Lepismatidae; genus Thermobia; species Thermobia domestica. The sequence goes on from NC_137464.1 coordinate 256,728,276, forward strand.
GGTAGTGCTGAAGAAGCCGCTCCCTGACAGACAACTTATTTTGGAATGTGACGCTTCCGATGTAAGTTGTTCGTCACATCTTTATCAACTGGACGACAATGGCGAGGTCCGTGTAATAGGGATGACGTCACGCATCTTTAACGCAGCAGAACGTAATTATGGAATTTCAGAGAAAGAGATGGCAGGTGTAATTGATGGCATGTGCAAGTTTAAGCACTATTTAGTAGGCAACCACTTCAAAATTCGCAGCGACCATCAATCGATACGTTTTCTGCTGCTATGTAGGCTTACGTCACAGCGTCTGATGCGTTGGGTACTAACTTTGAACATGGTTTCCTTTGAGTTCGAGTATGTGAAGTCTAAGGACAATTTAAGTGATTACCACTCCAGGTACCCACCAAATACAGGGGTTCAATTTGATAAAGCCAAGAAATTAGTGTTGAATGAATCACTTATGACTATACTGACACACATTCCGAGTCAGTTAAGGAAACTCATTGCAGTGTTGCCAGAGCTGCAGACTTCGGACCCTGTATTTGGCGACGTCAAGAGAAAGCTGCAGAACCAGGAAAACTCAAGGAAAACAGCCAGTGAGAACCACCAGTACTTGCTCTCGAATGGACGGCTATGCAAACGTGACCGTTCTGGTCTACGGATTTGCATACCGGAAGTGCTTGTGCAGCCATTGTTGGAATATTACCACAATGAGCGAGGACATCTGTCTGCTAGCAAACTCGTGCCAATGTTGACCGAATATTTTGTATGGCCGAAGATGAGGAATGCCATAAAGAAGTTCTCAGCTTCCTGTGGTCTGTGCCAGAAAGCATCCCCCCCTCACATGTATCGTTCGGGACCACTGAACCCTGTGTTAGTGCGTCGTCCTGGGTACATGGTTTGCTTGGACTGGTTGGGGCCTCTCCCTGTGGGGGTAGGCAACGTGTCGTACATCCTTGTATGCGTGGATGCTTTCTCCAAGTTGATAGGATTCTTTGCGTGCAGAAGGGCCACCACAGACACAGCGTTGAAGAAGCTGAAGGAGTTCCTGAAACTGTGTCCGTCTGCTGAGGTCATCTTGACAGACAATGGGACACAGTTTTCAAGTGCCAAGTGGAAGAAGGAACTCTCGGACTTAAACCTTAAGCCCATCTATAGTACTCCGTACTATCCCCAAGGAAATATGGCTGAGGTGGGTGTGAAATCGACAGTGAGAATGTTACGAAAATTGTGCCATGACAAGCAGAGGGAATGGCCCAAACATCTTGAGAAAATCGAAAAGTGTCTCAACTCAAGCGTACATCTGTCGACTGGTTTAAGTCCATACCAAGTGCACCTGGGAGAATCACCATCGAGAGAATTAGCGAGATTATTCGAAATCCCAGACGTTGAGAGACACAAATCGTTGCAGTATTATGTCGAGCTAGCAGCAAGAAATCTGAAGAAGTCAGCACAGCGGAGAAAGAAGGCCTTCGATAAACGTCGCGAGCCAGCGCGTTTCGAGGTTGGAGATTTGGTACTGGTGAGAGCTTTTCCCAAGTCTGACGCTTTCTCTGGCATAACGAAGAAAATGCTTCTCTTATACACGGGGCCTTATATCACACTCTCCACAGCGCAGAATAATGTGTGCGTTCTCGGTGATCCTGAGACGAGAGAAGTGTTAATGAAGAGGAACGTGTTTCACCTGAAGAAATACGTACCGCATGAAACCACGCCTCCTCAGGACCCAGCTGACCTGATGACGTAGGAGAAGAAGAAGCAAGCACAGCACGTCACACAGGCAGGACAGCTGAAGATGTTTACACTCACAGACGCACCTCCTTACGTCTGGGAAACAAGAGAGTTGTTGCGCTGAGTGTAACAGTGCAGAAGAAATACTGTTAGCTAATGCAGAGAGATAAATTTCAGATAAAATGACAAGTTAGGATGTGATTATGATATATTAGTGATTATGTTAGATGTTATTAGTGTTAGGATTTTTTTGTTTTCATGTATTAAGGGAAATTTTGTATTTAAAATATTGCATATACGGTGTATGTAGGTTATATACGTAAAGTGTATTGGAACCTCTTCTAGGAAAATGCAACGATTAAGCGATTAACGGTTGCATTTCCTTAGGAGGGGAATAATGTAAACGACACATGAACTGTGTTTTAATTCAATTTATATATTTAAATTTTGCGTGAATATATGAATAATTTTGCCATTTAATTAATGATTTGCATATCAAGTTTAATAGAATTAGCATACGTGTCAGCGGGAGCATGTATCTTTTATTGGTATTTCTATGTATTTATATTGTGTATGTCGATTATGTAAATGCGCATTGAGTGACAACCGGATGAGACATCAGATTGGAGCAATGATATTAGAATATAATTTAATATTGACTTCGAAGAAAACAGAAAACTCTAGAGTTTAGATACGATATTTGGCTGGCAGAGAAGCAGCGAAGCCACACAGAAAAAAAAAACTTTAAAGATAGCTTGTGTTCCTAACGGAGTCTTGGTCTCCCACGTCGTGAGAAAATATCGAAAACAAGGTAACCATCTCTATATGGGTGGAATACCTATGAGCTCCAGTTGTCACATGTATGGATAGCTAGTATCACTTCTTAGTGTATTAATAGGTAGGAGCATACCCTGCCAGTATAGCGACACAGAGTCCATGAATACAATGCTTTCAAAATCATAAAATTTTTAGCATGTCTATGAGAGAAACCCGAATACAAAGAGGTGCTATTTTTTTTAGACACGCCTACTTTTGGCATGTTAGGCTCTGAAAGCGTCGTTTGGTCAACGGACTAGCGTCTAAGAAAGGGAAGTTGACAAATTCAAAATTGTGGACGAGTCCACTTGAGTTTTAGTGGTAGACGTCGAGAACTCTGTTTCTCGTAGTACAGTGACATCCGCTAGATGTCTCTGCTAAAAGATTGTTTCTTCTGCTCCGCTGATAATAGTATGTGTGATGTTATGTAATTTTGTGATGTAAATAAACTTTCTGGATGTTCCCGTAGTTGTAGATATATAGTAGCTCGATATATATTTTGTTTACAACATATGGCTTGTACTAATGACAGTTATAGACCTAGCTGATGGTTGTGGAAGGAATTCAGAAGACGAACACACACCTCAGTTTTGTTTTGTTGTTTTTTTTAAACCTTGTCAAAAGTCATTACTGTTAGCAGAGAGAAGGGAATTCTCAAAATGATTCTATATTGCTTATTTTTATGTGTTAGGCTACGTCAGCCTCATTCAGGGTTCATTTTATATATTAGTATTTTTGTATAGTTCATTTAATTTGTGTCATTAATATGATCAATCAAAGTATAAACCATATCCTTCAATGCATCTGTTTCAGAGAATTGCAATATGCAATGTCACTTGGACAAGCAGTTACGGGGGTCGCCACTAGGTGGGACTACCTGTCAAGTTGTGTAGGTTAACTTGTCAAGTGATCAAATGAAAATAATTTTGTTGTTTATTTTAATTTTTCTAACTATATTCAGCACTGTGTTAGTGAGTGTGATATACAAACTGAAAGCTTGTTTAATAAGCTACCTAACTCACATAGTGACTGTTAACGATGTCATTGAAGTGAACTATAAAGTACAAAAGAATTTGAAAAAGTGTAGTGTATTGAGATATTTAGGTCATGCGAAGCCTACAGGTGAGTGACATGCCTCTCACCCCTATGTTGGGTGAAGCGTACTAAAGTGGATTGGCCCAACCCAAAAGTTGGGGCGAACAATGAACTGTGAGGGAAATATAACATTACGGGAGACAGTCAGAAAGGCAGTTGCTTCTTAGATCGGGAATCGTGTACGTCAGACACGAAGTTCGGAGTGAGTGTTCTAACCGTCTGTACTGAAAGTTATCATCGACACTTGTTGTGTTCAAACATTTATCGAACATGTCAGTGATATAGTTTTAAAACATATACATAGTGTGTGCGATATATAAAATGTGCACTAAGCACTCATTTACCACTATTGTATCTTCGTAACGCTGAACTCATATTCTTTGGTAGAATGAGAGCGTAGAAGGAACGAGTAACATTTATAAAAGTGCGGCTTGCGGAATTATCTGCAAAGTTATTTGTTATTTATTTTACTAAGTGAACCATGTTCGAAGTATTGCTAGTGTGAAGAGACAATGCTTTCACCTATATTTGTGAAGTGCTTCACACCAGTTTAACTTTTGACGTGTTACGTCATACGCCGTCAGTTAATACAAGGGACTGAGCTTTATGCTTGTATAACTTAGGCGCGGTTTGTACAAAATAACTCCAGTGCTCCATAGAATGACTGACTAGGGTGAACTTTCAGACACAATTCAGTTAGTCAAGATTGCCGACATGCAGAGGAATACACACAAAAGCGCCGCTAATGCAGCAGAACTCCAGAGTTAGAGGGAGTACGTCCTGTAGGAGAGTGTAGCAGTACGACGGGAGAAGACAGAGAATGGTCGCCGGAAACGGAAGAAACACGACAAGGAGGTGTATAACGTGGTGAAAAGGGAGAGACACTGCAAGTAAGAAGTTAACGGCGAAATGAACAAAACGTGCACGAACTATTAAACAAAATGAGAGCTCAGAGCGTGTGATATAAAATTTTCAGAGAAAATAATTTGATTAAAATTAAGAATTTTTTTTTTCTTCTCTCAGGTCTCAGTGAGAGACCATGCGCGCGCGTGTGCTTCTGTAAATTTCAATAGTATGTGCATTGAAGTGGTGTATTAAATGGATATCACAGGAAATTTGAACTTCTGTCTTGTTTGCAGTATTGGCCGAGAGGTATGTGTTACCCTTTAGTCCTTTTGTTTCTTTTTCAGGCCAGAAGCTGGGTTTGTGAATGGATCATGAAGGCGATTTGCGTATTTTGGGTATCTTTCTCATGCAGGATGGGTGTTAAAACCACAAAGTGCTTGAAAATTAGAGTTTCATGCTAACAACAACCTTGTTTTATTTTTCAAAATTTTCATTTAATTAAACTAAAGACTCTACCGACTGACTGATTTAGTTAATTAACTTTGTAGCTGGAGGTTGCATTAATTTAAAGTAATTTTGACAGTAAATCCAACGTCTCCTCCCACATTTGCATTTTATCATTTTAATTAATTATTGAGAATTTTATTCATAATATGCAATCTTTCTTCCTCCCGCTCACAGCCGGATCCAACCATATTATAGTTCATTTGCAAGCCTACCGTGAAATTTTAGGGGGGCCCGGCTCCCTATACCCCCCTGGATACGGGCCTGCCTCCACCACTTTTTTTTAAATTCTAGGTCAAACATCTAAAAACACTGGAACATGTGTTGAATTATTTTAGACTAAAAGTACAAAACACCAAATTATATATCTATTCTTAAGGGTTTCCGATATTCTTATATACACGGTGTTAATGAACTATACTCACAAACTGTAAGAGGCGATTCCTCACATTAACTAAGGGAAAAAAAATCATACCGACCTGTGAAGGAAAAGTGCATAGTTTCAGAGATAGGTTTATCTAAAGTCATGGAAAAGCTAAATTTCAACACCGACCATTAGCCGATGTAAAGCCAACCAAGTATGCTGCTAAGCTACAACTGCCTGCATCATCATATTTTAAAGTGCATTACAAATAAAAGTAACAATACTACTAGGTAACAAGCAGCAGGGTAACGTGCAAGGGTGCCGACTCTGGGGGGCCCAGGCCCCCCAAAGGTTATGTGTGGCTCCTCATTGTATTTGTAAATTTACAATATTTGGCATAATTTGAATGCAATTTGTCTTAAAATCCTCATATATGCTTTCTGCATCTGAATGGGTCTCCCCCCACATTTACAGAGAAATCGGCGCCCTTGGTAACGTGTAAACTACTTGAAGGAGTTCTATGGCGTGATAAGTTCTTAATTAATATTCAAATTGCAAGTGGCAGTAGATTTATACTAGTTACGATTTTAATAGAAAGATTAAAGTGGGGTAGAGAAAGTAAGAAAAATTCGGATCTTGGTTATCTGGTTCCATGAAGAAACCGGGTTCCGGATCCTGGGCCGCGGTGGCTCAGTGGTAGAGCGTTCACCTCTGGTGCATGAGGTCCCTAGTTGGATCCCAGCTTGTGGTAAACAAACACCGTGTGCATGGGTTTTCTCGGGGTTCTCCCGTTTCCTCCCACTTTCTTCATTACACCATTTCATTCATTTGTCATAGGAATTAGGGATGGTACCGAGACCGATACGTACTTTTAAATACCGAGACGAGACCGAGACCGAGACAGACCTCTATAAATCGAGACGAGACTTAGGTCAGTCTCGAAAGTCTCGGTCTCGTCTCGAATATTGATATTGATAGATACTAAAATTGCCTTCACTCAAAATTTGTTTCGTTGCTGTGTTAGATAATATGATAACGGTTGACTGATGTACATTGGCGTATTTAGGGGGTGGTTATCGGGCTTAAACCCCTACCGAAATAAATTTGTGATAATTTTTTGCATTGCACGTATAACGCAAATGTTTCTTACTCGTTCCTCAAGCCTCTCCGGAAACAAAATCCACTGGTGATGCAAATAGAATTCTCTCTTTCTCTCTCTCTCTCTCTCTCCATATATATATATATATATATATATATATATATATATATATATATATATATATATATATATATATATATATATATATACATGGTCGCGGTGCCACCCAGGTTCGCCCTGCATAGGTTCCCGGGGGCCCAACTTTAGTTTTAAATGGAAGCAAGGGGTGAGTGGTACCTCGTTCAATAGACCTTGAAAAACTAAAAATCGTTGTGGCAAAAGGTCTTTCATATCGAGCACTGTATTCAAAATGGCCGACAAGACATGTTGCCTCTATCAGATACAGTAAAACGTGCAGTACCACTAATATGAAAACGACTGAACATAAATGAACCAAACAAAAACTCGAATAGAAAATGACATGTGGCACATCGTTTGATATTGTCGCGGAGGCTCCCAGGGCCACCCTTCATGGGGCCCCAGGGCGCAACCTCAAAATTGTAAATGGAAACATGGGGTGAGTGATACCTCGTTCAATATATCTTTAAAAACTAAATAGTCCTGTTGCAAAAGATCGTTCATATGGGTTACCGTTTTCAAAATGACCACCAAGACATGGTATCTGTATCAGGTAAAACGTCCAGTATCACTAATATGAAAACACCGAACAAATATTAGAATAGGAAATCACAGAGGGTATTTATCATTCTGTAGCTCGGGAATGTTGCAACAATCGAAAGGATGATTAGAGTAAAGGTGCCATAATGGAAAGGAAGAAATCTAACTCCTAGAAATTTACCCTAACCTCATTCCGTAAGTGAGTGAAGCGGGAAGGATCGGTGAAATTGCAAATGAGAGCCTTAGTTTTTACAAATTGTATCTACGAAACAAAGTTATTTGAAATGTGTTTTTATAAGACATAAATGTCTCTGTAATGGGATAAAGTGCGTAAAATTCTTGTTAAATGGCACCTTCCATTTTGATTGCGGGTAATGGTTTGATGCAAAAATGAATCAACTGAAATGCGAAACCAGTTTGTCGAACAATGCAATTTTAGAACAATGTTTACAAACGTTGGTTTTGTTCAACAGTCGTCTGCATGATATTGGTTCTTTTCTTTTCTTTCTGTCTTCTTGCATGTGATAGAATATGAGTTTCACTGAGATGTCCACAGTTACATTCCGAATAACTTTCAACAGTAATTTCAGTTGTGATCCTTAGTAACTGAACGGTACATACTGATGCAGATATGTCCCAAAAATCTTTCATGCATTGCGTTAAATTATCAGGGGCGGGCAAAATGTTGTTAAACTTGAATTTAACCTTATTTCACTTTATTCTTATTCATTATAGTACCAGTCATTTGTACACACAAGTGCTTCAGACAAACCATATCTATTGCAAATAAAAGTGAGGTTCTCATTTGAGATTTTTCCATTCATTCCCGCTTCACCCACTTACGGACAGAGATCGAAAAGATAATTTTCTATCATTTCCCCTTTTGCATCACGTTAATTATATTTTAATAATCTTTTTCTCCGTTGCATTATACTCGAGCCGTGGAATGATAAATACCCTCCTCTGTGCTTTCCTATACGAGTTTTATTCTGTTCATTTATCTCCAACTATTTTCATGTAAGAGGTCTAGTGGTACTGGACGTTTTATCTGATACAGGCACCGTGTCTTGGCGGCCATTTTGAAAACGGTGACCCATATGAAAAATGTTTTGATACAATACTGTTTCGTGTTTCAAAATTTATCCAACAACGTATCACTTGACCCATATTTTGGTTCAAAATTTCTAAGTTTCCCTGGGAAAGGCAGCCGTGGGAGTACGGCGAGAGCATTACTCGACGCGACCCATGCCTTTCCTGTATCACTTTCTGACTGTTCGTTTATCTCCAACTGTTTTCATATTAGTGGTACTGGACGTTTTATCAGATACAGGGACCATGTCTTGGCGGCCATCTTGAATACGGTGATCAATATGAAAAGTCTTTTGCCACAACGCTTTTTACTTTTTAAAGATCTATGGAACGAGGTATTACTCGCCCCATGTTTCCATTTAAAATTTTAAAGTTTGGCCCTGGTACCCCATGAAGGACGGCCCCGGGAAGCGCCGCGAAAACACCAGTTTGCCCCATGGCATTTCCTATTTGAGTTTTTGTTCGGTTCATTTATGTTCAACCGTTTTCGAGATATCTCCGTGGAAAGATTAAAATGGGCCATCCTATATATATATATATATATATATATATATATATATATATATATATATATATATATATATATATATAATGATCAAAGGAGGGGCTAAGCCATGGTTTGCTGCTTTATCCAGTGTAAAGAAAGTAGGATTGAAACCCATTCTTTCCAGTGTATACCTGAGCGTTAAGGAGGGCTATAGTCCCTATAGCTCTCCTCTATGATCTGCGGTATATATATATATATATATATATATATATATATATATATATATATATATATATATATATATATATATATATATATATATATATATATATATATATATATATATTAAAAACCAAGTTCGGAAATTCTTCTAGATATTCTGCAATATCACTAGATAAACAATGTTGCTAAAAGCAAAATAAAGTTGTATTTTCTCAAATTGCGCTACGTAAAGTATTACATATTTCTATTTTAGTTATTTAACAAAACCACAATAGCCCATACATTATATAGTGTTTGTTTTATGGTGCAAGAATGCTTTCAAGAGAAGATGTTTTTCATAGTCTTTGGGCTACTTGTAATGTTAATGTTTAAGTCTTCGTTCCAGCAATACATGTAAATGGAAATTGTAACTGAAATTAAATGTAATTGATACATTTTCAGTAACACTAGTTGTTCCCCCTAAGCCTTAGGCCTGGTGTACACTTTAGATTAAGACCGTGCTTAATTAAAAGTTTTAATTACACACTAATTACATTTCCTTGCTTTAGTTTGACCACCGATCACCTCAAACTCGATCCATACCAAATAGCTATATGCAATTATTCAAGGACTTACAATTAGTACTACACCGTGTTCACAAAACTTTCTTTTCTTTTGTTTTGTTTTAGTTTAATGTCCCACAGTTATGCTAGAGCGGCTAAAGGAGACGTGGAGCTAATGATTATAGTGGAATCCGAACCACTTCGGACCTTCAACTTTACCCCTACCGGAAATCGAACTCCAGACCACGCGAATCGAAATCAAGAGTGCTAGTCGCTAGACCAAATGGGGGTTCTCACGTTATGTTGATTTAAATAATTCAGTCAGTGTTGTCAGATCCGAAGATTAAAAAGTAGCGTGTCTGTACTCCGAAAGTAGCGAATTCGAACTATTTGTAGCCCAAATACATAGAAATGAATACTGATGATGCTAATGAAATAATTTAATATGAGCTGAAAAATGTGCTGGACGTATTGCAAGAAGAAATTATGATCGACGGACGAAAACAATTCTAGACTGGACACCACAAGACAAAAACAGCCTAGGAAACCTTCGCATACAAGAAGGTGTGACGAAATCAAGAGCTACTGAGGAGTAACCTGGAAAAGAATTGCCCAAGTTAGATAGTTGTGAAGACTTGGAAAGACCTTCATCCAGCAATGGATTGATAATGGTTGATTATGATGATGGTGATGATTTTATTATATCTCAACCTCGGAGGTAAACTAAACCAAGTCATAATTTCGTAATTTTACATAAGCGTAAAACTGGTTCCTCAACTAAGACTATATATATAACTTTTACTAGGTAAGGTAGGGTAAAAATGGATCCAAAATTTAATGAGAGTCATAGAGCGAAAAAAGTATTTTTGACTATTCAATCCATCATGTTGCAGCAAAACTACGAAAATTAATATAAAATAAAACTAGAAAGTTAAGAATCACTTCTTTTGGCGAATGAGAAAAAATAGATACAGATATCTCGAATTACCTATATACTTATATAAAATGTATGTCCATGTTTCGCAAGTAATTTTTAATCAATATAAAATTTCAACGTAATGAACGCAAGATTAGTTTTCTCGAATAAAGATTGCATGCACCATTGAGAGCTCAGGAATAAGATTAATCCATATTAACGGCACTGGATATGTGCTTACGTAATGCATTACGACCTTATGAACTTGTATAAGAAACAGAATGCACTTAAAATGAGACGCGAATTATGCGAAACATCGGACTTTGAATCTAACTTGTTTTGTGATCCAACTCGAGACCTCGCATAGCAAAGATGAGTGTAGTAGCTCCAACCACAAGGTTCAGGACGTTCGTGTTATAAAGTGTCAATTAAACACAAAGATGTGAAATGGTAATAAAGCATTTCATCAATTTCAAACAAAATACGTATATTGTAGTAATAATTTACCCTATTTGTTAAGATAATGAAAGTTATATTCTGTTTTTAAAATGACAGCCAAAGCAGAATGTATTGAATAATAAATAAGAAATTGTAAAGTTTCAATTTCGGTACGATTAAATACATTCGTGCTGCTATGTGTTGCGTTATCCGTTAGGAGGTATTGAACAATTCTGATTCAAAGGAAGGAAATAAACTACTGTATAGCACTAGAGTTAATTTAATAGAGTTTAATTGCATAGGCAGTTCTGAGGCTATATGAGACAAAGTCTATTGCTGAAAGTGAAATATGAGTTCTATTAGGGTTTTAGGGTAATACACCCACTGATCATTGAACCTGGAATACGCGCATGGAAAGCATTAGCACAAGCAAATTAGCTATGAAGAGGTGCACCATACCATAATTTTAATTCAAAATCAAAGGAAAAATAAGCGGAAACGACAGACTGTACGAGAATAATACTTTCACTATTTAAATTTCACACTATTTATTTCGAGACTTTCGAGACGAGACCGAGATCGAGACAAGCATCTGTTAACCGAGACGAGACCGAGACGGTGTTTTCTTACTCGAGACGAGACCGAAACCGAGACCGTTATTTATCAACCGAGACGAGACCGAGACTGTACAAAGTCTCGTCTCGTCTCGTCTCGATACCATCCCTAATAAGAATGGGACGTAAAACTTAAGATTTCATTTCATTTTTCATTTTCGGTTCTAGATATAGTGAGAATCGGGTACCGGATCCAGATATCAGATTTGCATGTCCAGACCCAGAACCGAGCAGGTACTGGATATTGAGTACCGAGATCCAGGTATTTCAGGATTTGGTTCTGTTTATCTCTAGAGTGGAGATGGAATATAAAGTATTCTTGAGACGCTTAAATGATCGCAGAACGCCTCTTCTCGCTATTACTGTTTATGCTCTATAGAGACAAACATTAAAACAGGAAATAGTTAATCTCTTCCACTTCCGGTTTGAATAGAGGGTTAACCCTTTTTAATTTTTTGGCCTGTATACAGGCCATGGCGTCGACCTTCGGAATTTGCTTTATAAGTCTCTGGTAAAGCTTTTCACACCGGATTTTTTTTTTTTTTTTTTTTGCATTTATTCAAGTATGGAAGCATCAAAGAACATGTTTTATGGGCATTTTGCAGTCACTCGTGCGATGCCTGGGGGCAGTGACGTCACAAACAACAAAGGCGGCTTGGGAGACCCGGGTTCGATTCCCGGCGGAAGCTCATGTGGTTGGGATTCCACGTTAATCAGTAGGTTCACGTCTCATATAGCCTCGCTGCTGAACGGGACGCTAAACTAAAATCAACTCAACTCAACTCAACAAAGGCGGCTTTTAAAAAGGTAAATTTTAGATTTTTTTTTAAAATTCGTGACGCATCCCTTTTAATCTTAGAAACATAGTTTGTACCTCGTTGGTTTCTTTATAAAGCAGAGTTTCCAAATGTAGTACTCAAATTTCCCTATTATGTACCAGAAGCGGAAAAATCCCGCCCAAATAAGAGAGGGATTTTTCAGAAGAAAATTTCCCTTTTTTCTAACTTTCTCCCCTCAGGGACATATAGACATATTAGAAGTGGGACCGTTGGAAACCTACTCTTATTTGGAATAAAGCGAGATACAAATCATGATCCTAGAGTAAATAGAAATGTGCCAGGAAATTTTCCAATGTTTGAATTCTTACTTTATGTACACATTTTTAATCAATTAGTTTAGTAAAGTATCTACGGTAATATCACTATTTATCCTAAAACCATGAATCGTACCGCGTTCTCTTCGGCATAAATCGGCCTTTCCCAAAATTTAAAAGGGTTAAAAAGAGTAGATGGTACTTCTTCTTAGAACGATAAATCGAATTTAAAAAACACTTCTCGTCAGTGGCGTAGCACACTTTTGCGGGCCCTCCCGCAAAGTATAGAGAAGGGGCCCCACTTGTAAAGCCGACAGAAGTAAGGTTGAAGTTCTATTTCTTTAAAACTTTATTCATCGCAAGACTTCGGGGCCCCCTATACCTCGGGGCCCCCCCGCACTGCGGGGGTTGCGGGGGCAGCTGCTACGCCACTGCTTCTCGTTATCTCTTTTGCTCTGTGTAGATTAATATTGGAACCGGAAGTTGTCGTTGATCTCAATCGCTTTCTGTTTCAGTACAGTTAAGAAAATCTTTGAGTTTAATGTTTCCTTTATTCTAATAGAGATGAATGATTAAGGCAAGTGAATGATTATGGAAGAATTGGTGGAATGAGAAAGTGGAAGGAAACGAGAGAACCGCAGGAAAACCCACGGACACGATGTTGTCCACCACAAACTTACTTGATCGGGAATCGAACCAGGGACCCTATGCACCATAGGTAACCATTCTACCACTGAGCCGCCGTGGCCCCTAGTAGGCTACAGAGTTAAGAACGGAGATAAAATGTATCCTTGGGGCACTTAATCGATTTCAGCAAACCGTCCCTGCGTTAATGTGTAAAAACTATCATGATATTTATCGCACTTTAAAGACAGCCACAGCGGTTTAAAAAAAAAAATCCTTGTCGAAAGTAAAACGATACATTTGAATACCTTTTTCTTTTATTCACTAAACAGAGAATATTTCCACTTGCGTTGATATTCCTCTCACCAGGCCCGTATCCAGGGGGGTCTAGGGGGCCGGGCCTTCCTAAATTTTTGTTGGCCCCTAAAATTTTCACGGTAGGCTTCCAAATGAACTATAATACGGTGATGAAGTATAATAAGGTTGGATCGCCCCCCCCCCCTACATTTTTTGGGCTGGCTACGGGTCTGTCTCGCGCCCACCTTCAATCAAGCTCTAATATTTATGCAATTTCACACCATATGTACGTGAATGGCAGAACAGCGAAGTGAATCCATGTTTGTATGATAGATTTGTTTTCTAACTTGTCTGATAAAATTATACTACTCGTGTGTCAGGAATGGTATATCACACTTTTACTTTTCTCGTTGGGGGGGGGGGCTCAGTGGTAGAGCGCTTGCCTCTGGTACGTGGGATCCCTAGTTCGGTCCCCGGTCAAGTAAGTTTGTAGTGGACAACATCGTGTCGATGGGTTTTCTCGGGGTACTCTAGTTTCCTCCCACTTTCTCATTCCACAAATTCTTCCATTATCATTCACTTGCCTTAACCATCCATAGCTTAATGGATCCCTTAGCCTAAAGGACATAATCGTGGGACATTAATCTCAAAGATTTCATTTTACTTCTCTTGTCTACATTACTACGTCGCAGGCCGGTAGCCAGTTCAAAAATGTAGGGAAGGATAGTAGAACTTAGGGGGGCCCGATCTAACCATCTTATAGTTCATCACCGTATTATAGTTCATTTGCAAGCCTGCCGTGACAAATTTAGGGGGGCAGTAAAAATTTAGGGGGGCGATCCCCTAGACCCCCGTGGATACGGGCCTGCTACGTCGTAGTCACTTTTGCAGTGCAATGTTTGAAATGGTATAACTTCTAACTTATTTAATATACTCGGGTTTGATTTTTTTCATGTTAAAGACGATGTTTTTGGGATGTGAGTTAAGGGTATTAAATTGAAATATCTTACCGTCCGTATGATCAAGCTGAGATTAAAGCCCTCATGTCATTGAAGGATTAAATTGGATTCATATATCAGAAATTTCACAAAATGACAGAGCACAATAGACTCTATATAATGTGGGTTAATCATTCCTACTTGTATCCAATGATGATTTCAAATTATTTATTTTCCCCCAGGGGGTATTTCAATATGCAGGGAGTTAAAGCTGTATTGCGTAAATAACTGGTAACTCTTATTGGGCACAATCGATGGTTTGCCCCAGGTGGGAGGAGATTTCGTGCGGGAACTCTTCCCAGGCCATCCTCTGAAATCATTACTGCTTGTCTCTATCTAATTTGTCGAGTCGTTGCTAAATTATTATCTAATTTAAAGTATTAATAATCATGCAAATTTTAGACTAATTTGTAATATAATTTTGTTCTAGGCTTACTGATACGATCTTCCAGTGATATAACATAAGTGACATCTACCGTTAAAAATGGAGGAAAACTGTAATTGCAGGATTACTAAACATCAGTGTCTAGGTTTGAGATATGGATAGAAATCGATATTTCATGTGTAACGACAGCGACGAATTGCTCATATGGACTTCCTGCTACACTTCATCCCAAGGATCAAAAGAGAATGACGGCTAACTGGATCTGTTGCAGACGGCAAAAAAGCAGACGACTCTCAATTATACGGAATTCGGACAACATTGCTTCAGAAACGTTCACGCTCTACTCTGAAAAATCAACACATCACGCTTCTCATGAGAGCAGACTTTCCAGAATTATGCCGCCTTATGCAGAGTCGTTTTGACATATTATTAGCGTCACATTAAAGGCCTGGGTACTAATCACGTGTCAGAATGATTCTGCATAAGGCCATGGTGCTGAAGAAGGGCTAAAATCTGAGTAATGAAAACCCCATTGCGTATTCACGAATTATCAGTAGATGACTGTGATAAGCGCACAGAACATGGAGATATTAGGCCTTATGCTGGGTCGTTCTGACGCGTGATTAGTGCCACTCTAAAGAATTCGACTAACATATGTTTCCTGCAGTAGTCAGGCCTTTAGTATGACGCTAATCATACTTCAAAACGTCTCTGCATAGGACGGATTATGTCTGGTTGGCACAATAACTGGCCACAACTGTTTCGAAACAATATTTAAAAGCACGAAGCACTTCTCAAATGTTGATCTTGGCTTTGTGATTTGAAGTACCGGTAACTGACAACCGGTAGGCTTAGAACAGAATCCACAAAATATGACATTCATAAAAATTATCATGGTCTCTGACTGTATAATGCAAAAATGATGCTGTCATTTCTGTCTCACTCAATTTGCCTACCATTGTGAGCGTATTATTTCAACACTAATGCGATCTTCTTCTCATAAATATTTAGTAACTGACAGTGGGAATTCAGTGGCGGACAGGGACGTAAAGGGTCTAGGCGGGGATGAATCATAGGCTCTAGTATATATATATTATATGAAGAGTTCGGGACTAAAATTTATAGTGGTCTAGGCCAGCGAGAGTTTCTTTTAAAAACTTTGATATTTATTAACATTAAAATAAATAATACATACAGTATTTAACCTTATCTAATAAAAAATAGGGCTTGGGTATGTTGGAACCTTGCACATATCTTTTAGGGGTAAGCAGAGTTATGGGGGCATTGCCCCTCATCTTTTAGACAAAAAATACAAATTCCACCTATAAGATAATAAAAATAAAAATGCCACAGTTGTTCTGAGGGTTTGCTACTCCGAGCAGACAATTCCTAACTCCGCTTATGGGGGCAAGTTCAGGGCATCGATGTTCTGGCATGTGGAATAGTCCTCATATTCAGGAGTCCAATCTATAGGAAGGGTATAGGCGTATAGCTTTGGGGAATAGCGAAGATCGGCATAGTATCAGAAAGAAAGAGCATTTCTAACAAGTGAAAGGCAACGTAAAACCACCACCGTATCGTCTCCAAGAATATGTAACATGAGGATGGCTATTTTTAAAACTGAATTACCCCAAGCGGGTAGATCAAAAGACTTAGAATCCAACCACTGCAAAATCAGTCAGTTCTAATGCTTTTTGGGGAGCAAAAGTCGCTCCCCAAAGAAGAACGTCAAGAGTCTTAACATATCAAGTAGATTAGAAAATATGAAGAAAGAGACAGAACGACTAGATGTGGATATAGTAATCAGCGAAGTAAAATAGAAGGACCAAGTGATTTCTGGTCAGGTGAATACGTAATTATTAACTTAGGAACAGAAAGCAAAGTAAAACGAAAACGAGTTGGATTTGTAATGAACCAGCAGATAGTAAGAAGATACAATACAAGCAACGACAGAGTCATAGCAGTAAAATAACTACAAAACCAAGGGATACAACTAACATCCAGGTGTACCGTATAAGCGAATATATGTGGAGCTTATTATCAAAACGTCTCTTGTCCACTTTTTTTTTTTTTTTTTTTTTTGAAAATCGAAAAAATGAAAATGAAATGAAATCTTTGAGCTTTACGTCCCACGGTTATGCCGGTTAGACTAAAGGAGACGGTGATGATGAGTAATGAATGAAATGGTGGAATGAAGAAAGTGGGAGGAAACGGGAGAACCCTGAGAAAACCCACGCACACGGTGTTTGTCCACCACAAAGTTCACTTGGCGGGGGCTGGGATCAAACCCAGGACCTCAAGCACCAGAGGTGAACGCTCTACCACTGAGCCACCGCGGCCCCTTTGAAAATCGACATATCAATATACACGGAATCATTATTTACATCTTTGCACTTTTATTTTTGGTCGAAACGTCCCAGAACGCACAGAGAAAATTGGATTTGAAATATGCACTTTTATTCAAAACGTCTCTTGTCCACTGCAAAATGGCGGACACCTTACAGCAATAAAGTTTCGAAGCAAAACGTCCTATGTCCATTCCCACTTGAACACGATTCTTGCTGTTTTATTTTAAACTCTCTCTTGTCCATGGATTTTCCTCAGCAATTACTTGACACAAAACTGCATTAATTATTGCTTTCTAGAACATTTAATGGATATTTAAGTCCATAAACTAGTTGGTTGGTACCTTTGGCTCAACCGAGATAATTGACAAAAGATTTGTGCGATAACTTTATATTTTATGGTGATTACATTGTTGAGGTCGCATCAGCCATATTGTTCCACTTATTTCTTAGTAAAATAGGTGCTTGAAGTTTGAAAGCACTTAGAAAAGTTATTTGTCAAACGTCTGTGGAGTATCGCAGTTCATTTTCATAGATATGAGTGGTAATCAAGAAGAAGAAAATAATTCCAATTTTAAAGAATTTCTGCACCAAATCTTACAATATTTAATAACCTTTTAAAATAATTATTAGTTTTTTTTTTTCGATTTGCCAAAATTTTTGTTGGATGGACAAGAGACGTTTTGATGATAAGCTCCACATATGTAACGACAGCGCACCATGATTAGGAAACAGGACAAATGTATAAATTAAAGAAGTAATACTAGCAAAGGTTGAAGAAACTTTTGTGCCCCTGGGACCGTAGTTCAGGGGCTATGGTTCCTGAATCACAGGATACGGTCCAAAGACACACAGGATTGCCCTCCTAAATTTTGACAGTGGATACATTCGCTCACTCTCCAAATTTCGGGAAGGGTACATGAGACCACTTCTTAAAGTTTCGAAAGTACCAAAACTAAAAATTTGCTATGCTAGTATAGGATCAGGGTATATGCCTCTGTAAGTTTGTTCGGCACATCTTGTTCCCTTTTAATTGGTAAAAATATTGACAAGAATTCAAATTTCGGAGGTTTTTGATGTAATTGATGAGGCATCAATTGTGATATATGGCTATATAAGTTTAGTATAGAGGCTCATTGTATTTCATAAGATGTAGTACATTAATGCACACCTCTAAAAATTTCGGGAAGGGTACATTGGTCCACCCCTTAAATTTGGGAATTATCAGAAAACAAAATTTGGTCAATGTTCTATAGACTCGAATATAATATCTCAGTAAATTTGGTTTTTCATCGTGGAGTCAAAGGCCTAAAATCGATAATAATATCATAATAATAAAAAAATATTTTGCGATTCGGATATATTATGTAAGGAAAGTAATATTTTTCCCAAGAGAAGTATTGCCCAACATCAACGTAACTAGCACTTCCTTTTTTAAAAAGCAAACAACAAGAACTCCTTTCAACACTTAATCTTCTGTACTCACAAGGAAATGTTGGCGTTACAATTAATAGTGAGAAAGTAAAAGACTCATTAACATGTATAATAATCAGGTTTGTTCTTTGAAGGTGTTATTCAGTTTTTGTTCTGCTTGTGTTATGCCTTCTGTACACTTCTAATTACAGTACAGGAAGATATATTTCATTATATGCAATATCAATTATTCTTCCATGTTTTAAAATACATGCTTTAGTTAAATGTGTCATTAACAAGTTATCTTTTAAAGTGTCATGTTCACAAGTAATTATTGAATTACTCGTATAAATTAAATTATTATGCTGTATTATCTGTGCTGGAAATCGATCTTCAAAATTCGTTAAACAACTGAGCAACGAAATTTTACTAATTCAGCTAAATGAGTGATTACATTGTGACTCAGTGGCGCTGCAGCTGAAGGTTGCACAAGCAGTATGTGCTAACGACAGCAGTTTCCCACGAAATCTGGCGATTTTAGAATCATGTCTAAAACGGCTTGGCAGAAAAACTGGAAATTAAATAAATAAGTAAATAATAAACATATTACCAACAAGGGGCGTAAATAAGGGCCCCGAAGACCCCGCATTGCGAGTGGGACGTAGATAGTGACCCACACCACGCTGTCTGCGGGAGGGCTCCCAAGCCTTTAGTTACGCCACAGTTACCAACGGATTTCGGAAGCAAGTGACATTTCGATGCACAAGTTCCTATGCAATTTCTTCTCTGTGTAGGCTGCTATAGTAGTCGCAAACAGTCGTGAAGCTTGACCTAGATCTACCAACTTCACCACCCAATAGAACGTGAGGGTGTGACCTGGACGTCAACCCTCAGGCATGAAATATCAGTATTGTCTTTAACGCTATACAGAGAACATCTCCTGAGAGTACAGTGTTGTCGGATTGTAGGTAAGCTTCGTTGTGTTTATTGTTATTGTTGTTGTCTTTCATATTTTTCCTATTATTATTGTCACCATTTAATTCGAATAATTATTTAGTGTTCGTGCTATAGTTCTTTAAGCAGGGGTGTCCACAAAGGGGGCTATGACGCAAACTGCGTCATTGAAATATGGGGGGGGGTAAAATCTATATAAATATGTTTGAGGGGTGTAAACAATTAATCGAAAATATTTTTTTTTCACGGAAGAACACCTACGGATAGACAATTGAGGGGGGTGCGTCATAGGCATGAGGGGTTGGGGTGGGCACCACTGCTTTAGGTGTTATTTCTTTGTCACTCTTTCGCCATGAGTTGTAAGTTTGGCAACATTGTTGGCCCACTTCTGCTGTTTCACGTTTTCTCAAATTTGTGTTCGAAAGGCAGTTCCACGAATCGTACCGATTTTTTCCGATACATCACACGTCAGGCAAAGCAGTTCTATGATTGGTGTAGAGCCCAGGCTCCACCAGTCGTCGCAGTCACTATAACACGATTGTATTACAGATGTTTTTGAATTGCATATAAAACGAAGTAGCAAGATTTTCTGTTGCACAGGTGGTAATTGCCAATGTCACATGACGTTTTTTTCTTTTTTTATCCCTACGTAATATATGTTGTTTGCTATTTATTGATTAACAGCTTTCATTCATTCTTTCTCTCTCTCGTTTCCTCCTTTCTTCACATATGAGAATTTATTTCATATTTTGGTATTCTGTGAATGCATTCGTCATTAACAGGTTGACTACCATGAGCATCATATGTGGTGCTCACCTTATTTTTTTGTGCGGCCATGAGCACCATATATGATGCTCATTGTCACAAATTACTGTGAGACCATGAGCATGACATATGGTGCTCAGCTCTCATTGGTACATTTTCGGGAGAAGCAAAAGATCGCGACAAAAATGTGACATGACTATCCATAATTGAGCCAAAGGTAAGAAGAAATTTACGGCCTCCTGGGAGCAGTACCCTCAAATCACCTTGGCAGTCAACCTGTTAAAATAGAAAGAACAAAAGTAGTATATTTACAGGAATTTAGAAAATACTGGTCAAACTAAAAAAAAAAAAAAAATCAAGACCTGAGTGCAAGGTTAAGATGAATAGGGAAATGATGTCGCAATATTTATGTGAGTTGAGTTGATTTTGAGTTTAACGTACCTTTCAGCAGCGAGGATATATGAGACGTGGACCTACTGATTAACGTGGAATCCGAACCACATTAGCTCCCGCGAAATTTATTTCACTATTTACAAATTAGAATGTATTGATACATTATTAAGTGAAGTTTACTCCACTTCAGAAGTTGAAGACATCCATTCCTTGGATTATTTAACAACAATTATGCATTAATGGTAAATACTTCTGTTTTTTAAATTTTGAAAAACATACTTTTAACTATGTAGTAACAGCTGGATTTTGGTGATATTTTTAAATCACCATATTTTCTGGTGGGATTCTGACGGTTTGAAAATGAATCTAGCGGAATTTTGAGAGATTTTCTTGTCAACACTGGAGCCACGCAGAAAAGACTAAACTCACCCCTTCCCCTACTGATATTCTGTGAACGTACTAGTGAAAAGTAAAGAATTGCATGCATGGGTATTCTTAAGGGTTTATGTTCCCTCCGATTGCAATTTTCACTCCACTAATTACTTCTGTATCATCCCATTTCATTTATAACATATCCTTAGAGCAGGGATGCAAATAAGCAACAAAATTGTACTAGCCGAAGAAAAAATCTATTACCCCACATTCCACAATAGAAATCATTTACTTACCTTTGTATGGTATTAAATACTCGCCCGCAGCGATGAACCACTCGCCCCGGGCAAGCGGGCGAGTGGTTATTTGCATCCCTGTATGATCGGGAAGAATAAAACTACAAATTTTCTTTTCTATGTATAAAATGTGTGAACTAGTAATTCTGGGCCTTATGCAGATTCGTTTGGACGTATGATTAGCACCTTACTAAGGGTTTGACTAATGCATGATTATCAGAAGTATATTCAGAATCTCTAATTAGAACGTAGTAGTTGACTAAGCTAATCACATGTGACTAATTAATTTAGAGCAGAGCTTACTCTGATTTAGCCACAGTAAACTTATATTATGAGAATGCAAAGGCAATGAATTACTTGTCTTTCAATCCTTTCACCTCATCGGGTCAGTTAACTATGAAGCAGTTATTAAGCCGAGTTCTCTACAATAGCAGAACTATTTCTTAAAGTGAACAGTGAGAGATAAGCAGAAAATTTCCAGTTTTCTGAGGAATACATACAACTGACCGATAACTTATCTTCCATTATAATTGCAACATAATCCTTCTAGTGTCACTAATATTAGTTAACTTCTACTTATTCCCCCCTCGTAAACACACTCCTCAGAAATGAATAAGTTATTTAATCCGATTCCGTAATTATTTATAAGTTCTTGTGACTTCGAACCACAAAGAAAATATTTCGAATTTCATATTTCATGTATTTTCGCATACGCACGTCTAGATTTCCGTCGTTGCCACATTTATTTTTCTCACTCGACGTACTGAGGTTATATGAGTTAATCATCCTCAAATAAACTTATTGGCTGAACTTCAAGTAGACTGAATACCAAAAAGTACACCCTACGTAGTACAGTATTAATACGACACTAACTAGTCGCATGACTAACACTTGATTAACGAATTTATCAGAATATCGACCACTACCTTTTTAGTAGTTTGCAATAGTAGAAACCATGTCTACTACTTCTTCCTTCACCACGCTAAGAGCGGGAACAAGTACCCTTCAGCAGTGTTGCGAACTTTATAAATGTTTATATCTTCGAAACGGTTAGAGATATTGAAGTATTGTAAATGGCAAAATAATTTACACAGTCATTACAAACCATACAAGTAACTAGACATTATACTTATCTCAGCATGTTTTCGAAATAAAGGCTTCCAAAAA
The DNA here is from genome assembly GCF_964235325.1 of Thermobia domestica. Classification (NCBI taxonomy): domain Eukaryota; kingdom Metazoa; phylum Arthropoda; class Insecta; order Zygentoma; family Lepismatidae; genus Thermobia; species Thermobia domestica. The sequence goes on from NC_137464.1 coordinate 256,750,813, forward strand.
ATTAAAATTCTCAAAACCCCGGTAACTTTGTTCCTATTCATTCTAAACAAGTCATACCATGACCATGGTATGCAACACTAAAGAACTTTCGATGTGCATTATCCTGTTCATCTCTGTTGTGCTGTATATGCGTTAGAAGCTTCGCAACTTTGGATGTTTGTGATACTATAACATACTTAGTTTGCAACACTGAATAATAATAGTGGTATTTTAAGTTTTCGTTTGATATGTTAATTTGAAATACGTAATAACCTGACGTAGTGCTATTTGAAAAATATAATTTTATATTGAGTTGGCAACACTGTTGGGTCTGTTTAAAACATACAACGATGACCCTCTCCTTATAGTTGCTTCGTGCAAAGTTTCGTTTTTCTCTCTCTTTTGGTTTGTTCGTTATAGCAGATCAGGCCCGCAGCCAGAGGGGGCTAGAGGGGGCCTGGCCCTAATAAACTTTTCGTGGCCCCTCCAGACCTCAATACAAAATGCAATTATTAATACAAAAACACAATGTAGATATTTGTAAGAGAATTTTTAATGACTTGGCCCCCCTAATATATTAATGATTCTCCCCCAAACCTCTGTGGCTGGTTTCGGACCTGTAGTGGATGATCAAGATAAATTGTCTACCCTGCATATAATATTTTATTTAACGTTTACAAATAGCATTATGAGAAAAATATTTTAGCAATTTAAAAAGTGTGTACACAGTTTTTAAAAATAATTTTACTTTGGGCTTTAACTACCAGTTTAACGTCTTTGAAAAACTCGTTAAATATAATTTCATCATGGACGAATAAAACTTTTATTCATAGATAGTTACATGGAAAAGTTCTAAATACATTATAACAGACTCATCAGGATGTTCTGTTTTGAACTAAATCCTGTCACTTAGGCGACACTATGTTTAATTGGATTTCAGGGGTTAATTAAGTAAAACCAATATTGGACCTTACAGCCACTCGCTTCCACTCTCTCGGATCGTTGATAAGGCACAAGTGTGTGGTTGAAATAGAATGTTATCCCGCCGCTCGGAGAAATTCGCGAAACCATCGCGAAATGACTCCAGCCCGATTCTGTCGCCACCAAAACTGCGTTTTGGAAATAATTATATATTGTATCTTTATTATTTATTTATTCCAGAATAACTGAGGGCACGTAACATAGTAGATACTAGCTAAGACGATCATTAAGGTATATGATGTGCGACCATACATCTTTCTATTTCAGATTTCATAACTAGAATTTTGAAAATAACAAATTACCTGGTAATTAAAACGTGAGACAGAAGATGTCTGAGGAATATGAGAACCATGAGGGAGTCTTGATCGATTTAGTACTCCACCATATTAAATGTAGCTTTTGTATAACAAACAAACTTGAACATAAATTATTTTGTGTTATGTTTACAGGTAAATTATTTTAGTTTATTAGTTACAAGTTATTATTATCCAATATGTATGAAGATTAGTTGCTGTAATTAATAATTTATAATTTCTTAGTAAGTGCTTTTATTACTCTTACGAAATTAACATTATGTTATTAATTGTTAATTTTTCTCGAAATCTTCCTTTATTCCATTATCTCTTTTATTTCCAGATCCAAAATGGCACTGGTGAACTGGATCAATAGGTTGAGTGAGCTACATCCCTCGAGTTAATTAACAAACGAACAGTAAAACAACTTAAACATTAAGCATAATAAACAAAATTAATATTCACAACACGAATTAAATATAGCCAGTCATTGTAATGGAGCAATGACTGAAGTGATGCATTACAATTTTCCCCGGTGACACAAAATTTTATTGTTCAAATAAAATTTTACAGAATAAATTGTTTGGCTTGGGACGAAATTATATTTTCCAAGTAATTTCTGCTTTCCACTAAATATAGTAGGCCTATACAAATATTTATAATTCTTGTTGACTTGCCAGTGGAATTATTCAATACAGTACAATTTCTACAAATTCTTGTTACTATATACGGACCATTGTATTACTTCGTATTTTTAATACACGATAAGCAAACTTTGATTAATATGCAATTAACTTGAAGCAAAAGAACTGTCCATTTTCTATCGTCTCAAATCTTATGTTCTCCAAAATTATTTTTCTTCATGTTGCATCTTTCCTTTTCTTCTGGACTTCACAATTTTACCCAATTTCCAATAATATTTTTGATGAATTTTGTTTTGTTTTACTAACTCTTTTTAAATTTCTGACGTTTTCTTAATGGTACATTTTCCCAGAAGGAATAACACTGCAAAAGTACATGATATTCTACTTGTTATCGTAGCTGCCGGTTGCTTTTTCCCAACATTAACATTTGAAAGCTCTCGTCATATCTAAATAATCAACGGAATATACTTTGGTGAAAATTTTAATCTAAAAATTGACTGGCTTCAACAAAACATCTCCTAAACAAGGGCTGTCCTGAAAGCTAAGTAAATTATTCAACAGAATTTGGGACTTCAGACAAGCGTCACAAAATTCTTGAAGTTCTTCAAGCGAATGTATGCAAGGATAGCAGACTTTTTTTTTTTTTTGAAGACTTTCTTCTTCAGATATAAAGGTTGGAAGACAAGACGAAATTTCTGAATTCCTGTGTAGTTAGAAACAAATAAGTTAAGGTTTCCATCTTCTCAAAACAATTATTTCAAATCAAATCAATGACTTACTTTTCTTCGAGTTCGCTATACAATTTCATTCACCCAAACTTTTGTTTCATCTTTCATTACCACCTTTCTTGAATTCTTTCTCTTCTCTTTCAACTTCAATAGTTAATTCTCTTATCTTCTTACTGTGTTCTTCTTTACTTTTAGTACGAACTGTAGCTTTCTTTCTTTGTTTTGGAAATAAATCAATCAATACTATTTCAGTTTGTTTCTTTTTGACTCGTTTCCTCATCACCCTCTTTTCTTGTTTTCACAAGTAATTTTCAGCACTATTTTCTAGTTCATCATCACTGTTATTCCTCTTTCGGTTAACTTCTAGAATTTCAAATGAATTTTCCTTGCTTTTCTCATTGGTTACAGTTTGTTTCAGTATCTTTCATTTCTATGATGCTTCTCTTCTTTAAACACCAAATTAATAAAGAGTTGATTCTTAGTGTGAAGCTTTTCTTTCTTCACGTTCATCAGTCATTTCACACATATATGCCGGCAAATGTACTTCCTATTTCCTTTCTACCACATACTGAACACTAATATTTAAATATAGTGCTGGAGCTTCGAAACATTGCTCGCAGACAGGTTTGGTTTACTGGAACTGATAGTAATTGTTGAGTTTCGACGCCATTTTCCTTAACATTTTCATTGAGTTCTTCTTCATCCGTGTTATTAGCTTCTTTTAAATCTCTTTTCTAACTTGCTATTATTGTCAAACTCATAATTGTTATCATCAGCACTTCCGTATTTCATGTTGTTTGGCACATTTTCAATAACTTTCACTCGGTTTATCCTTTCTTTCAATTTCTCCTATATTCTTTTTCTTTGGCGAATTCTTGCTAGGTATTTTCCAATCTCGTTACTGTTTCTGTAAATTCTCTCTGGCATTCGGATTTCATATTTGACAAGTTTTTATTTATTTCCCTTCACGCCAATTGGATATTTTCATTAATTTGGTTAAGTTCATTTAACATTACATTTTTCAATTCTTGTATATTGTTTATTGGATCAAAAGATCCAATATATTTAAATCAAACACTTTCTTGTAGGCCTTATATCTGGAGAACTACATATAGTGTAGAAAAAAACCCTAGCTATCAGTTAACTCAGTAGGATGTGCTTGTTCCGTAGAAAATACGAAAACTTGATTTAGTCCCAAAAATTTGTGGCTCCTGATCCAAAAATTAATTATTGGCCAAGACCGCAATCTTTTGATCCATTTTTTCCTTAAAATTCTTGTACTAATTTATTATCGATATACATTTGACTATATTATATTTTAATTGAACCCTCTAAAGTTCCCACATTTCTCTTCTTCTTTCGAGGTTCGTACTCTATTGCAGTTTCTCGACTTAATAGTTCTTCTAACTTTGTAGCCTCCTGCGTTTTGCCTCATTCCTTTCAGTATTGTAATTGATATCTTACGGTTTGAAAAAAAGTTCTGTCGCCGATACATAGAGGAGATCCGGTTATTGCTGTGGACAAACTTAGCCTGCTGGTTTCCATTTTTTTTATTTTTTTATTTTAAACATATACTAAGCTAAATTTTGTCTGTGCCAGAAAGTCAAAACTGAAATATACTATAGATTAGAGTTTTTCTTTTCCTTTTTAAAAATAATTTTTGCAATAAATAGTGGACTCATGATATATACAGGGTGTTTCAAAACAACACCGACAACGTTTGGGAGGTGATTCCTGACACCAAGATAAGACAAAAAGTATAGACCAATTTGGGTGCACAAATGCTTCCTTTCGGAGTTATAGGCTGCCGGAAACATGAAAAAAAATGAACTTTAAAGGTTCATAGCTCCAAAACTATGGGACTTACCGTTGTCGGGTCAAGACTTCACTTAGGAACTAATACGTGCACTATCCAAAAATACATGTTTCAGAATCCTAAGGTACTCACGTAACAATTTTTTATAAAGGGAGTTTGGCTACGGCATATACTTTGAAGTACTCACAATTACCTCTATAAAAATTGTTGCGCAAGTACCGCATGATTGTGAAACATAGATATTTGAATAGAGCACATGCTAGTTCCTAAGTGAAATCTTGACCCGACTACGTTAGGTCTCATAATTTTGGACCTATGGACCTTTAAAGTTCATTTTTTCATGTTTTCGGCAGCTTATAGTTGGTAAGGAAGCACCTAGGTTGATCTATACTTTTTGTCTTATCTTGGTGTCGGGAATCACTTCCCAAACGTTGTCGGTGTTATTTTAACACTAGAGATACACAATATTCACTCAAATTTCTCTCCAAGGTTAGTATATGCGCCTTTATGCGCAGGAGACCAGGACTCGATTCCCGGTGGGAGCTTATGTAGTTCGGATCCCACGTTAAATTGTGGGTCCACTCTCATAGAGTCTCACTGCTGAAACAGACGCTAAATTAAAATCAAATGTCTACCTTGGTGATGAAGATTGAAGGAATTAAATTTCATAAAGATTCTTTGAGAATGTAGTTCCTTAAATTTATTATTAAAGAAATAATTCTGATTGTTTCGTACTTTTTTTCTTTCTGATTTTTATATTTTAAACCTTCAATTCCCATAGCTTTATTTATTAAGATAAAATGTTCTTTCGAATAAAAAATATTTATTTAGGGTCTCTTGAATACATTATTATTATTTTGAAGAAGTCATACAGTACCTCGATATTCCGGTACTATGGTGACACAATACGTTACGTATAGAAAGTAAATTATACTTAAATATATTTAAATTTAATAAATATAAAATTTTACTGCATATTATTTTCGTGTAATTTGTAACATAGTAAGAAATCTACCAAACTAATAACACATATTACGGAAAATATCTCGTAGATCTTTACCATTCCAAAAGTATAAGCAGTTCTGTAAACATCCTACGATTTTCATTAAATTGAGGATGTATATGACGTTTTTGTCAACATTCGAAACTTCTTGAGAAGTAATGCTCATTTGAACAGAAGACTTTAAAATCCTTGGAAGCAGTCGATTCGTATCAGTTCCATCTTTGTCTCCGCTATCTTTTTCAATTTTACAGTAATCTTCGCAAAGAATAAGAACGATTTCCTGTATGCCAAGATCAGATTCATCTTCTTACAAACACTCGAGAAATTAATGAAGTTTTAAACTGAAAAGAGAAATGTTTTTACAGCAATTTAACTCTCAGGAATCAGTTAACATCAATAGTTATTCTAGATAAAAATCAACATAAGTATATACGGTAAATGTATTCCCTTACAAAGACTCATGGGAAACGCATTTTTCTTAAGCTAGGCATTAAGAGGAGATGATGCGATCACCATAACGCTTTCACGCTTTAGCAACCTTTGCCTCCCAGATTGTATATCCATTCAATGGGAGAGGACTCGAAACTGTTTTGGATAAGGCTAGATATGAAACAAAGAATATATTGAAATGTAAAATAAATCCTACGAAACGTCCGAGCTCCCTGAAAGGAAATTTTGTGCACACCACAAACGCAAATTATTAGCTTGTTATGCATCAATTTGTCTTACATTACTTTTCAATCTGACATGGAAACATAAGCACACCATACCAATAACCGCATACTGATTTTAAAAAAGAAATGTACAGAAGCTGCGTGTATATTTGAAAATATTTTCTCTCATAGCCACACATAATCAAAGGATCACACACGTGAACACACACACACAACACACACACACACACACACACACACACACAAATAATGTTTGCAAATACGTAACCTTTAAAACAGGGATGCAAATAACCACTCGCCCGGGGCGAGTATTTAATATCACACCGAAGGAAAGTAAATGATTTCTATTGTGGGATGTGGGCTAGTAACTTTTTTTCTTGGGCGAGTAAAATCTTCTTGCTTATTTGCATCTCTGCTTTAAAATAATAGAGATATCTGGAGCACGGAACAGAAACCAGAAAGACCTAGCAATATTTCAGGTTACAAGTGTTACTTTTGAAGCATAATGAAATAAAAAAAAAAGTAGAAAGGAAATAATAATTCAGTATAGGGAGGGAAACATTGATGAACATTGCTGTTATAGGTTATAGTGTTGCCACCTACGAATTTTCGTTTCATGAATTGACCTATCGAACCTTGTAATAAGACAAGGTAATGGGACCACTTAACATCATTTGTGGTTGTGTGATGAAATTGTTTCAATATTGCGTCGAGAAGATGAAAAAGCGAAATAGCGTAATATAAGTGGTTTGTATAAGGAACCAGGAGAGTTCCTAGTGTGTGATTAATATTCACTAATTTCTAAATTCTAACCTTTTTTGTTTTTTGTAACTTTTGGATTTAACGTTGCGGTGAGTATTGGTCGTCCACTTGGGAATGACCCTGATTCCTCTTAGATTTAAAGAGAATGCGATTTGTAGTATTTGATTCTATAATCTATTTCGAAGTAATCTATTGAGACTAAATTTAACCTATAAATATGATCAAAATTATTGAATTTATGAGAAGTTATAATGTTAATGTAATTTCACCTTCCGACATTAAACCGTGATTATGAAGCAATTTCTCAAAGGAATCGGTTTGTTAGTTTTGTTATATACATATGTTGTTCATTGAATTTATTTGTTGTAAATAAATTATATATATCTGTTGAAACTGATTCCTTCCAATTTAGAAATTCTAATAACCCTTTCACCCAAGTCTGGCTTCCGTAACCACTCGGAAATGCAATGTACTTGTCGTTCTTTTGACATGATTGCTGCACTTTCCCCATTCCGCAATACAAAATATGTCTATGTTCCAGTGTCACTTACAAGTTCCCGGAAATTGAGCTGGCCATAAAGTAACATCAATTGAAATCACACAAAATAAGAGTTACTACTAACTGATACACCAACTAAGAAAAAATAATATTTAAATCACACACACGCATTTACCTTCTATGATTTGTAGAAGCACTATTTCCTGTGCAACTGTTCTTCATGTCAACTTCCGTCGCTGCCATCTTTAAAATATAAGTGCAGACATTCCCACTAGGTGGTTTTCTTGTACTAATGCCATTCAATTCTCTGTTTAAATTGGGTTCCTACTGATCTGGAGAACTCTATATTTCCCTGACTTCTCTCTGACTTTCCCTGATCTTTGGCAAGGAATTTTCTGACTTTCATGACAGGTGTCGGATGACGTTGACATATAAATAAGGAATAAATAACGGTGAATATTATTATATGAGAACATTTATTCTATAGAGACAAATAGTAATCAGTTGATCATACGTATATTCCACTTACCTCACATAAAAATCTGAGCAACGTCACATACTATGATCATTAATATCTACCCACAAACGTCTGACAATGGATAAACTGAAGTTGGTGTAGAATTAATGTTAGAAAAATATATTTTATAAAATTTCCCTGACTTTCCCTGATTTTCAGTCTTTCTTCCTGAGCTTTCCTGACCTACACCATTTTCCCTGAGTTTTCCCTGACTTTCCTGTCCAGTAGGAACCCTGTTAAAGATAATTCTTCACCTTCGACACTCAAAACTAAGTGTCAATAAAACGAAGACAATTTATATACCTCAAAGTAGTGCCACTTGTAGGTGATTCTGAAAATTGCCGGGTTAAAAACTAAGATTTAAGTGCATGTAAATGAAAAAAATATCATTTTATTTTTATCAATATTTGTACAACTAAAAATATTTCTACATTTATATATACTTTGTTTCTACATTTCATGAACACTTTGTTTTATATTCTTAATTCTATACGATAATTAAACAACAACATAAAATCGATTTAATACTATTGGTCACATAACTTTTTTTACAAAAAAAAAAAAAAAAAAAAAAGTTTACGTAAGTTTTGTCTAAAATCTGTAAAAACATGAAAATTACTAAGTTACTGTCTACTAATAACAATTAAATAAAATTTTTCTTATCAAGAGGAATCAGTTGAGGTTTTTTTCTTTCTTTTCTAATACTTTTCTAAAGAATAAAAAAAAATAAAACTTCGTTTTTGAATACACAAAAAATTAAAATACACAATTTATAATCAAAATGAAAATGTCTAATTTCTAAAAATCACTCTACTTTAGAATAGGTTGCTACTAAATGCTCTTCCAAACAAGGGTTTGTATCGGTTTCCATGTAGAACTTCTGCAACAATCTTCCATCACCACATAAACTAATTTCTCTCCGAGTCTACAAAGAGAGAAAGAGATAAAACTGTATTCTAAACATATTATTTAATTACAATTTTATTGGGTTTAAATCATAATCAAATAGTAGAAATATTGAAAAATACATGTGATTCGAATATGTTCTTTCTTCAATTGGTTGCATAACTGATAAATATCTAGCGACACCTTGCATGAGTCTACGTTTTATCAATGGAACAATAACATACTTCAATCTGAATTTTTTATTACCTATAACGCTTCTGTTAATGAAAGTTTATTAATATTATCTGTTAATGTGCTATTATATTTTATTATACTTTACCATCCAATATATATATATAGTTTGCGTCTGGAATAAATGCCCATAGGTACAGTATATGATGTGTGTCTAAAAGTATATCTTTGTTTTCCCTGCATAAACAAATGACGTACGGTTATCAGCCGTCGGCAATGTGAAAGGAAAATGCATACACATGTTTGAATTTTTGCTCGCTCGCAGTAAGCAAGCCTTTTTTTTGAGTGCGGAAGTGTAGTGAGCAATTCGTGTCAAATGGAAGAACAACTTGTGCAACTCGTGTGCATCACGTTTTGCCAAAAAGTTTGGAGATACTCAAGTAGAGACGCTTCGCAAAATCTAACAGGTATTCAAGGACGGTGAACCCAAATGAGATCCTCGGAGATCCTCAACAAGCCCAAATGAGAGTTACGAAGCAAGTGAGGACTGCAGAATAGTCGTATCAAAGTCCGAGAACTTGTACCTAAATTAGAGTAAGCACTTGATTCACAGATTCAACCTTGACCGAGTGTTTAACCTTGAAGGCGTGTCCGCGAAATTCGTTCAGAAGCTGCAAAGAACGAAGTAAAAACAACTTCGGTTAGATATCGCACGAAACATGCTTGATAACACAGAAAGTGACTCTAACTTTTTTTAAAACCATAATCAGTAGTGATGAGAGGTGGGTTTATGAGTACGACTCAGGAATAAAGACGCAATCCTTACAGTAGAAACATCCACTACCTCCGACTCTTCCATTTAGTCTCCTGGATGCGTACTATGCTTATTCTTCTTGCCAGCATCTCCGATAATTCGTAGCTCCGAAGTTCCAACGTTTCACGTTCCTACTGTGATCTGCTGTTTTTGGACTCGTTTCTTTAGCCCCTTCCGTCCATTGTTAACGGGATGATCTACCTTTTCTCGGCACAAAAAATTTTATATAGGACCTTATGGGGAGAACATGGCTACCGAATTTCCTCATTTTCTAAGGAACTAGGTACCTCTAATGGGAAAGAAAAATTTTGCAGTATTCTACAGAAGTTTATTAACGGGTTGAAATACTTAAATTGTATATTTGTCTGCTAGTTTAGCAGAAATAAATTATTAAAAAATAAATAAATTAGTTTATTTTTATACAAATTATAATATGTCTAACTTTGGAACCAATTATGGTAGAAAGATCAACTTTTCTTTTGTTTTATTCCTTGAGAAGAAACGACTCTAATAGTTTTAATCACAACCATATCTGATACGCCAATTAAAAATTAGTATTTTAATATAAGTATTAAAGTCCACCTGTCAAAGTTTGACGAGGGTAAGTCACGCCCCACTCTAAGCTTGGACGCGGAAAGGGCGGGGGTTGGTGAAATGGATGGGGAAGGGGGTGGATGTCTGAATGAAACAGGTTCTCGACCAGTTCCTGAGATTACCTGTCAGCTGCCAAATACTGTTAGCTTTATAGAGTTTGTCTCCCTCAATGGTTCCATACTAAGAAACTGGACGATGTGGTGTGAAGTATCCTCTTTTCCCCGTTACCTCTGCAAGTTCATCAAAATGCATTCTAGAGTGCGCGGGAAGAACAGTATATATCAGAAAACGCTGTTAGTTTGGGAATTTTTCCCCTTCCGGACAAATATTATAGCATACAGTAGTGGCGAAGGGAAGGGGGGCAGAGGGGTGCCCCCACAGGATTCCGACAATGTAAAGTCCTAGTCCCCATATAAAGGTGTCCGTAAAAAAAATGTCCCGTAAGTTTTTTTTTATAATGTTTTGGGAATATATTTCAAATTTGAGGTGTTTTCCTGGCAGTCGTCATTTTCCAATATGGCCGCCACCCTATATATAAAGAAAGAAAGAGATCGTGAACCAAGGCACTTAGAAAGATAATTTTGGTGTCGAAGTATAGGTTTCTGAGGCCGATGAATTTAAATATGGTATTGTTTATTGCCACTTAGAAACTTTACAACCTGGCAACACTGTTGTCTAACGATTAACTGTACAAAGTTACAAATGCGTATATGCACGCATTACTCTAGGATGTAGAGTACTTCTTCGGGACTAAACGAAACCTACTTTTTCTGGTAGCTTTCATCACGACAAGACATATTTTACATGGTAACATGAGAGAACATTTGTCTAAATCCAATATGGCAGCCAATATGATGGCTAATTACTAGGCTACCAAGTAATGGACTTATGCAAATGCCTGTCAGTCTTAATTGGCCTAGAGCCTAGAGAATGGGAGAAAGATGCAGGACACGGTCTCATCGAAGAAGCGTCTCCTGAGGGGGCGAAAGAAATTTAAAATACTCCATTTTTTAATGATAAACACGGTTTTGCTTCCTTGTCCGCAGACAACACTGCACACCAAATGCTCTATAAGATCTTCTCTAAATAACCCTGTTAGATCCAATCTGTATTGTGTGTAAATCGTGCATTTTCACGGGGGAACAGCGGAGCAAAAGCCCTGTTTTTTGTGATATTTCTGTTTTCTCGTGCTTACTTTTCTAAGACTAAGCACTGTAAGCCAATCTCTAATTATCCTATAGCAGTGTTAAATTTCAGATTATTTCCTCCGGAGGCACCACGCACAGAGGGGGAAAGTGACTAAAAATTGCGTGCTCCACAGAAATTTCTGCATAGATCTCAAGCACCCGAGGGTGAATTTCGTAGCTCTTGGGAGAATCCCCCCCCCCCCCAGAATCACCCCTGAAATCATCACTGTCCTAGGGAGTTGAAACAAGAAGCAGGATACGCAAAAAAGAACAAACTTTCAAAGCATTTAAAGTTTAGGCTCGTTGCGCTAAGCGCCTTCTTAGGACGAGGATATGGGAATTAAAAAATGCACGTTTTCTTTTATTTATTTATTTATTGAAAAACATGTTTGCCCTTTTTTGTCCCCAGACGACATACACCAATTGTCTTATACAAAAATGTTGCCATGATAGCTCCTATAAAACCCATTTGGAACGGTGTCCATACTGTGCATTGTTATATGGAGACAAGAGAGCAAAGCCCCTGTTTTCTTTGACTTTTTCGTTTTCCGCGCTTACCCCGCTAAGACTACGCACTGTCAGTTAGTCTCGATTTATCCTAAAGAATTGAAACAAGAAGCAGAATACTCAGAAAAGAACATACTTTTAGAATGATGACGTCCTATGGGTGGGACCAGGGCCGTGCTGGGATACTAGTGAGGGCGGTGGACAAGTCTACTAAAAGGGCGCCCATACAAACGGATATATAACGGATATATATATCGAATCGAAATCCTCTTTACTACAGAAAAACTTTTTAGTTCCTGTAATAATATTTCTGTCAAATAAAAAGAAGCTAAATGTATCAACAACTTAATGTAGCACGACGCAGGAGGCTCATTGCCGCCTTTACAAAAGCTCTCCATTGATTTCTATCCTTAGAAAACTGAACCCAGTTTCTACTTTATATTTCAATCTCTGCGAGAACCATTTTAATATTGTCCTCCCATCTGCGCCTCGGTCTTCCTAACGGTTATTTTCCTATTTGGATTTCCAATTACAACTTCGAAAGCGTTTCTAATTTTTTCCATTCTGGCTACATAACCTGACTATTTGAGCCCCCTAGACTTGATGACCCTAACTATGTTTGGCAAACGATATAAAATTGTTCAGTTCCTCCTTATGAAGTTTCCGCCTTTCCCCATTCCCGTTCCTTTTATAGTTCGAATATTGGTATTAAGAATCTTGTTTTCAAATACTTTAAGTCTTTCATTTTCCCTCAGAGTCAGTGACCATGTTTCGCAACCATACAGCACAACAGGCATGATTATCGTTTTATATTTTGAGCTGCAAATTCCTCAACAGAATTAGTAACAGCAAAAGATTTTTAACTGAATAATAGCACGAAATCTTTGCTTTCAGTTGACATCAAATGTTTTTAGTGATTATGGTTTTGGTCTGTTAATACTGATCCTAGATATTTGAAAGTATCCACTTTGTCGAAACAAAATATTATTTGGTATTTTAACGCATCCATAAAATGCAGTATTACGATCCCGACAAACTTCAATTTATTTAGTTTTCTCTGCATTTACTTTTAAGCCTATATCCCTGCAAGCGTTAATTAAGATTTCTGTATTCCTTTCTATTATTCTATCATTACCTATTAAATTTACATCATCAGCATACGCCATAACCTGGCAAATACAATTCAGCTCTAGGACCTGATTACTGTCTTTGATTTTCCTTATCGTGATCTCCAGAACAAAGTAAATAATAATGACGACAACGCATCTTCTTGTTTCAGGTCATTCTCAACGTGGAAGCTCGTGAACAAGAATTTCTCTCCCGAACCTTACTTTGGGATTCATGTAAACATATCTTAATTAATCTACCTTTTTCGGTATTGCAAATTCTGTAAACATGTTGTGCAATGTTTCCCTACTCCCAGAGTCTAAAGTCAATAATTGATGTGCCAGGATGTTGTATTCTCTCATTTCTTCAAGTATTAGTCGAATGGTAAATATCTGGTCGATAGTTGATGGATTTTACCTAAATCCGTTCTGATAATGTCCAATAATTTCATCTGCGTATGGAGTCAATCTTGCTAATACAATATTTAAGAGGATTTTATTGGATGTTGACACAAGTCTCGATATGCCTCGATAATTATTAAATCTGTTTTGTTACTCATCTTCTGAACTGGAACAATGATTGATTCTCTTCACTCTTGTGGTAATTCCTCCTTGTTCCAGATAATGAGAATGAATTTGTGTATCTTGCTCTACAATTTTTCCCCTCCAGCTAAAACTAAGTCAACCATAATTTCGTCTACACCCGGAGATGTGTGTTTAATTATTATTATTATTATTTTTTAATAGCGACTTCTATTTCTGTCTGGTTAGGTTCTGGAATATACGGTTATGCTGCATGCATTTCACTTTCTCCACGCGCATTAGTTTTTGGTTATGTGTTAAGCAAATCGTCAAAGAAATCTTTCCATCTATTTAAGATGCTATCTGTATCAGTGAGAACTGTTCCTTTAGGTTTCTCTAATATATAAGCACGACATTGATAGCCTTTCTTAAGTTCGTTGACGCATCTATACATGTCCCGAATGTTTTTGTTTTCACACTATTATCTTCAAGTTAATTAATTTAACTTTCAAAAGTCGCGTTTCTTTGTTCTAAAAGTTTTAGAATTTTTCTGCCAGCTGACAATGAAATTTTATGTAGTTATGTCGTTCGGATTTTGTAGCCAACGCAGTTTCTTCTGTTTTCTCTTCTCTGCTACTTTAGTACATACCTGGTTGAATCATGGTTTGTTCCTATGTATTTCTGCGTGCTCCAATATTTCTTTTGCTGAAATTTTAACGTTATCTCTAATTTCAACCAAGTATCTTGAACACTGGTGCACTCCGAACCATCTAAAACCGAGAATTTATTCGACACTTCAATCTGGCTCCCCTCTCACCTGACTCTCCTCTATTAAAAAAAATAAAATAAAAATAAACCACTCCGTTTTCAGATATTGAATATTTCCTTTATTCAATGATATTCTCTCTCTTATTATCACAATCAACTCCTCTGAACGACCGAACATCAGTTGTGCTAGACTGTTCTTTTCTGTCTGCTAAAACATGATCAGTTTGAATATGTGTTTTTCCATCTGATGAAGTCCAAGTATATTTATGAATGTCGCGATGTTGGAATTTTGTAACCTTCACGATAAGGTTTCTGGATATTGTACAGTTCACGAGTCTAACGCCGTTGTCACAACCTTCCTTATGCAAACATTTATTCTCTATAATCGGTTTGAAAATACCCTCTGGTGCTACCTTCCCATCGAAACCGCCTAACAGAATTTTCATATGGTATTGCAGGAGATGATCAAATACACGTTCTATTCTTTCGTAAAAACTGTATTTTTTTAATCGCCATCCTTATTTCCTGTTGGGGCATGTGCATTTAAAACAATAATATTACACAACCGACCCTTAACAGAAGTAAAAGAAAATCTATCATTAACAAATTCAACCTATGTAATTGCTGATATTACGTATTTGTTTATGAACGGAAAGCCCTGTTTCTAGTTGGTAATTTTTAATTTGTTCCCCGTAAAAGTATGTAAAATTTCCCGACTTGACTCCTCCATTTGCTTCTCATCTAACTTCGTGATATCCCAATAGGTCCAACCTCTACTTCTAAACTCAGTTTTTACAAATTTTAACGCGCCTGCCCTATAGAGTCTTCTTATGTTTCATGTTCCAAATCTGATGTCGATTTTACTTTGCGGAGTTCGTGCCAAGTTATGAGTTCTGATCCGAGTATTCTGCAAACTTATCTGAACAATTTTTTTTTTTTTTTTTTTTTTTTTTTTTTTTTTTTTTTTTTACTGGATGAGGTTGTTAGCCTCCCACCAAATTCTCAAGCTGGATTATCACCCCTTGTCTGTCCGCGACTGCTTACTCATTATAATCGCAGCTAACCTCTATATCCGAGAGGCCTTCTCCTCAATCCACAACCTGAGGACGCGCCGTGCCGTGGTAACAGGAAGACCACATTTTACGGAAATTAATACAGCTATATTTCAGAAATACAACAGGTACTGATTATCCGAACACTGCTTTAAAACACACAGGAACAATCAATGTGCTCAGATATATGGATGCATATTAAGGCTGTGAAAGCTTCGATGCCGTAAAAATCGTAAATTAGAGACTAGTGTCAGTGTAGTATTTCATAAATGCATCGTACGTTTGACTATCCGAACTATTCTTAATGTATCACATTGTTTCGTTTTATAGCTATATAACTTTATAATATTTTTGTAAGTGATTATACTGTTTACCTGTTCTCTGCCAATAGCAACTGTATGAATTTATACTGTAGTAAAAAACTGAAATACAGAAGAATGAAATTTAAAAAAAAGTTATATTTCGCAGGGCATCTTATGTAAAGGGCGCCTTGTATTCTTCACAGGTTCTGTACTACCAGTCAGTATTTGAATTTACTAAACAAAGCTGGTATACAGGATAACTAAAACCACTTATCTATAAAGAGTGATGTTTCATAGGGCGCCTTATGTAAAGGACGCACTGTACCTCTCACGGGTTCTTCGCCAACAGTAAATGTGTGTATTTATTGTACAGAACTGTGTTATACAGAAGAGTAAATAAAATCGTTCATCTTTGATGTGGTCTCGGAAGGGCGCCTAATGTAAAGGGCGCACTGCACCTTTCACGGGTTCTTTACCAATAAAACTGTAAGAATTTATTACTAAAAACTTGTACCTTTATTTATACTGTGATAGTTCGGAGGGCGCACCGGGACACGTCCCGGTGTCCCGGTGGGCCAGCACGGGCCTGGGTGGGACCTACAGCTTAACGTAGGATCCGAACCACTTGTGTCTCCATCCGTAATCAAACAAAGGACTCCTTGATTATAATAGATGAGCGTAACTATTCACCCACAACACACACATACATACATCAAACATATATATATATATATATATATATATATATGTGTGTGTGTGTGTGTGTGTGCAGAAAACACTGGATAGATTTCACCATCACCCGAGGGATCAGAAATAATCAGAGTGGATTGATTTAAATCAGTGTGAATTAAATCACGATATAAATCAAGATTTAAATCACTTGATTTTTTAAAATAAAAATCCTTGATTTAAATCGAATTCCGAAATAAATTAATTTAAAGTGAAAATAAGTAAAATCCCGTTTCTGTTCTGTTATTTCGATTATGGAAGTTAATAATCATAATACAATGAGACTCAAATGTACAGTATAATATGAAAACAAGTGTCATGCAGAGGATAATTAGGGAAAATCCCGTTTTGAACAGGTAACGGAGCAATCCTGCTTTATTCTTTCAACTATTCCAACGGGAAAATCACCATCGACATTTAAGACGAAAAATCTTTTTTGTGCGTGTCTGTTTGTTTGCTCCCAGATAATAGGGCGTATTTAGAGCGGTACTATCCCCTCTCCATTTTTTTTTTTTTTTTTTTTTTTTTTAATTTTATAACTTCAGGCGAAATTTATGTATTTCATGCCGCAAGCTAGTTCTGAGTTTCAGTAACTTTTGTGAAAAAAGGTGTCATTTTGATAAACGTTGCTGTACTTTTTCCTTAATAATTAACCTTTTAAATTATATGACCTATTTTTAGGTGATAGGGTAGAGTCTTCATTATTCGATTAAAAAAGTATCAATAAGGCTTTTTACTTCATCTTCTTCAAGACTGGAGGCATTTTAGAACACGTTACATATGCTTTCACGCCTTTCTGCATTAAGGCATAATGTGTGATGACATCATAAATTTAAAAAAGATATTTTTTGTTATGCGTATTATTATTATCTTTTGACGGGTTACATTTTGCATTCAGAAGACTGAAATTTTGCACACTCGTTCAGTGCACTCCTTAATACTTTTCAGATGTTTTCATATCTCTGCGTGGAAACAGTGGGGTCCAGAGGGGCAAACATATTTTTTTAAAAAAGGATATTTTTAACAAAAAATAGCTTTTTTCGTGATTTTCCCGTCTCAGATGGAGACATATAAATGGTACCGTTTGAAAGGCTGTTCTATTCTGAAGAGAATTATGTACGTACTATGCTCCTAGGATAAATAGGGACGTCTCAGGAAACTGTTACCTGAGATCCTGTTTTGTACGGGAATCTGGGGTATTTGGGGAATATTATTTTTCGCGGGCTTACTTTTGCACCTACAAGATTGAAATTTTGCACATTTACTCAGTGCACTCCTCAGTATTTTTCAGATTTGTTTCAGATTTCTGCCTTAAAACAGGGGGAGAGGTCCATAGAGGTAAAAATTTAAAAAAAAATATATTTTTAACAGAAAATTCCTTTTTTTTCGTGATTTACCCACCCCAAATACATGATGGAGACATTTGAAGGGTACAGTTTGAAAATTTGTTTTATTCTGAAGAGAACAGCGTACAAATCATAATCCTAGGATAAATAGGGATGTCCGAGGAAATTTTTATATTACATCCGGGCCATCTGGGGCATTGTGAGGATGTTCTTAGCTCATTGTTAAATAGTTTCCTCACCCCTACTACTCAAGATAGAAGCTTGAAATTTAGTACACTCATTTAGTACACCCCTTAGTATTTCCCAGTTGATTTTGGGATCTGTGCGTTAACACAGGGGAATCCAGAGGGGATCAATTTTTTTTAAAAAAAAAGTAAAAAAAAATGCCGATTACTCTCAAAATTTCCCGCTTCAAGAACATGATAGAGAAATGTGAATGTTACCGTTTCAAAAGCTGTTCTATTCTAAAGAGAGTGATGTATGAACCATGATCCTAGGATAAATAGGGATGATGCTGTAGCTGCTTGACTGAAAGTGTATAATTTACCTTTAAAAAGAACCATAATTTAAAAGGGTTAAGAAACATTGTTTGGGATTGATATAGGTTAACGATTGGGGATAATTCAAAATTCAACCCCAATACTTTCACTTAAATGGTATATTTAGCATTTAATACTAATTCCTAATGCTTTTTCTTCAGTTCACGACTTGTATTATACGAGAAGAAAGATTTGATTTAAATTTTAAAAAATCGATTTAAATAAAAAAATCAACAAAAATGATTTTTTTTTCCACTCTGGAAATAATTGATCACCATTTTCTCTACATATCTATAATTTTCTTACAGGGTAGAAACACCTCCTCGGAAGAGAGAGAAAAAAAAAAGAGAGAGAGAAAGTGGCCGAACTTGGGCTATTGAACGTGAGGACATAATGTTTACATTCGCATTGACACCTGCTGTGAAAACGGTCTGTGTTCATAGCTGAAAGAGATTTGTGAAGACCCTTCCCTTCATATCTCTCGGGACGAAAACAGAAGAAAAGGGTGGGCGCGGATGCCTTACCCTCGTCAAACTTCTTGACAGGTGGACTTTAATACTTATATTAAAATACTATTTTTTAATTGGCGTATCAGATATGGTTGTGATTAAAACTATTAGAGTCGTTTCTTCTCAAGAAATAAAAAAAAAAAAAAAAAAAGTTGATCTTTCTACCATAATTGGTTCCAAAGTTAGACATATTATAATTTGTATAAAAATAAACTAATTTATTTATTTTTTAATAATTTATTTCTGCTAAACTAACATACAAATATACAATTTAAGTATTTCAACCCGTTAATAAACTTCTGTAGAATGCTGTAAAATTTATCTTTCCCATTAGAGATACCTAGTTCCTTAGAAAATGAGGAAATTCGATAGCCATGTTCTCCCCATAAGGTCCAATATAATTTTTTTTTTTTTGTGTCGAGAAAAGGTAGATCACGGCCTTAAGGCAATCGGTCCGCGCGTCGCTTCTACGGTACGCCCCTCACTCACATTTCTTTCTTGATTCATGTTTGATTTGACAATTGTTTTTACAACCGACTGCTTACCTCTCGTCAACCCCCAACGTGAAGGACCAGGATTTTCTGTCGGTTTTTTTTTTCGTTAATTTGAAAGTACTATTACTACGAGCAGTAAGAAGAAAACGGACAGTTATATCAAACACCAGATGATGGGGGCACGGTGGCTCATGGGTCAAGCACTCACCTCTGGTGCTAGGGGTTCCTGGTTCGATCCCAGATGATGTTAATTTGTGGCGTACAATATCGTGTCCGTCAGTTTTCTTGGGGTTCTCCCGTTTTCTCTTAAATTTTGATTCCACCAATTTTTCCATAATCATTAACTTTTATAAACCATCGGTTTCCTTGTGCCAAAAGAGCATAATTGTAGGATGCAAAATTAAAATATTTCAATTTCTTCTTCTTCTTCTTCTTCTTCTTCTTCTTCTTATTATTATTATTATTATTATTATTATTATTATTATTATTATTATTATTATTATTATTATTATTATTATTATAGTAGGAAATTATTAAATTCTAAAAGCTTGTCTACAACATAAAAAGTCTTATTTATTGGATTCTCTCTACAAACATCTATCAATATCCATATAGCCTCGCTGCTGAAAGGGACGCTAAACTAAAATCAACTCAACTCAACCAAAAGTTCATTACAAAATTCGTTTTACAGATACTCTATGGACTGCAACATTGAACATAATTTGAGCAGAGCTCATACAGCTTTGTGCACTATTTGTCAAACCGTCTTTAGAAGGTCTTGATTTCGACCTAGGTTGCCTCAAAATATATCTTTGAAAGAATATACTGTTCAATTCATGTTCATACATATGAACTCACATGTTATAAACTTGACGGGAACTACCGCAAGATCTACCCAAAACACATAATGCACTGTTATTTTACCTTTTTCACACCAGCAGTCGTTATGAACGATGCCCTAATGAAATCAGAGCATTCTAGCACTAGAGATTCACCATTTACTTCCCCTTCTTCTACGGAACATTGTCCTGTAACGAATCATTAAATACTCCTAATCAATTAAACATATTACATAATAAGTATTTTTTTTTTATCAAGGTACTTCATGTAAGAGCTAAGTCATAGACTATTAGGTACTCAATACTCATACTGAGAATGATTTCTCTTAAAACATTATAGAACAGAATAGAATATATTACTGTCATTAAGTACGCACACAGACAATAGACAATTTCAAATGAAGTTATATAACTAAATTTCTTAACCTGTACCAATATATTTTTATCTTCCTCAAACTCTTTAACATTATAATAGGGTATAACAACTAACCAATCACATACTTTTGATTTTAAATTTAGTAATAGGTAAATTTGCGTCATAAATTTTATACCTTGTATAGCTATTTTTGATTATTGATAGTCTGCTATACGATATACCAACTTGTTTAGAGAACTTGTATTACATGGATGAATATCTTGTCTACGCTGCATATCTGACATTTTTTTTACATATACTGTAAATCTGTACTGTAAAAAACACTGTAAATCTTTGTTTTGTAGGTTGAAAATTATGACTGTTGTTAAGTTATATACATATTATAAGGTTTTAACCTTATAATATGTATA
This sequence comes from Thermobia domestica, assembly GCF_964235325.1. Classification (NCBI taxonomy): domain Eukaryota; kingdom Metazoa; phylum Arthropoda; class Insecta; order Zygentoma; family Lepismatidae; genus Thermobia; species Thermobia domestica. The sequence continues at coordinate 256,771,880 of NC_137464.1, forward strand.
TAACTTAACAACAGTCATAATTTTCAACCTACAAAACAAAGATTTACAGTGTTTTTTATATGATGCACCACTGATTATTCTAATAACTTTTTTGGTAGTAACAGAACCTCATTTTTGTAGTTAACGTTGCCCCAAAACAGTATTCCATAATCTATGGTGCTTTTGATAAAAGTAAAATATGCTGATCTTATATAGTTGTTCTGGATTATATCTCTTAAATTTGGTAGTAAACTTCTTGTTCTCGAAAGTTTTACACATACATATTCTACATGTGCTTTCCATGTTAATTGCCTATTCAGAATAATGCCAAGAAATGTTACATTCTCCGACACTTCCGGACATTTATTCAATGAAAATATTTATCTAGTAGCTTTCTCTTTGTTAAGAAGGAATCCGTTTGCCTTAATAGGAAATACTAATCCGATTGTGCCCTCCCGCTGGTCTATAGCTGACACGCGCCTTTGGTGCACGGGTTCCCAGGTTTGCTTTTCGATAGCTTGAAATTTAAACCCACTATGGTGATTCGGTCCACGTCTCATATAGTCTCGGCGCTGGAAGGTACACTAAACCTCAAACCAATAACCAGCTAATCACGTCTGTAAAAATAATATAAACAAAAAAATAATTGTAGGTCATTTGAGTGGAAATATTACAATGGTTTGCGAAGGTAAAGAGACAAAATAAAAACAGGGCACTTCCATGCCAATATCGTGTCACATGTCAAGTAGTACAAAACAAAAGTTACACGTTGAGACCACTAAAAACATATAAGCAAAACGAACAAAAGGGTAAAGCTTACTTTTACCCATAAATGTGGATGGAGTTTGTGCGGGCGGCACTTAATAAGAGAGGTGATGACTACGAAATACTATACAGATCCGAAAATGGTGATTCATACTCAAAATAAAGTTTTTGATAAGACTGATGGCAACCGCAATCTTCTCAAAGAGCCACTTTCAGCTTTTGCATATCTCTAGGTTGGAGGATGATGTTTCATTTGTACGCCTAAGGCGTCCCATGTATATTCTATCAGATTATCGAGAGACCTGGGTGGCCAAACCAACCGATCAATAATATACTCACTGAGAAGGAAGTGATTAACACGAGCAGTTCTATATGGTCGGTAATTAGCGTTCATGAAAATCATTCGGTATGAATGGCTTCTTGAAGATTTCACTAGACGGCTATCAACTGAACATTGACGCAATGCTTACGCTGATGTTTAACTTTATAAGCTATTTTCGTAAATTCATAAGCACTTTCGAATTAAATCTCTTTGCGAATTAAAATACATTATAAAGCAAATACAGAAGCACAAATACGAGTAACCGTATTCCAAAATTCTTTTATTTGTGTGATAAGCTACCCTCATTTTGTGTGCGTCGCAAACGATTTCCCATTGAATCGTTGATGCAACTGCTGCTTTTGTGGATGATTCACCAATATGATATTCCACTGCACAAGTGAAGCAAAAGATAATACGTACAACTATAGAACATAAGTTCGTTACACATCGTTAGTGGAACACACAGGTAAGTTTCTGAGTTTGAGGTTGCAAATTAAAAAAGAGAGAAAAAAATATAGCCGTCTGAGAGGGACGTAACCAGATTCTTGTCCGTGTTTCCGGTTTGGGTGCAAAACCTCGCAGCCACGACCTTGCGTGGCTAATACCACACCGTTCAAAACTTCACGATCCAAAAAATCGCCGCCCAAAATTTCGCCTGGTCGAAACCTCGTGAATCAAAATCTTGCAGGAACAAAATTTTGTTCCTACAAGATTTCTTCAGTGTAGAATGTTGAAAATATCGCTGTATGTTAATACACTAATATAGTTGTCTATGTAGATAAAACAAAATGTGTCTACTACCATTTATCTCACACATCACACCAACTACCGCAGATATCCATGAATCATGAAGTATGTACATTTACCAATACCGTAACATTTTTAGGTATGTATCTAGATGATAAATTTTCATGGCAAGAACACGTAGACAAACTAGCAGAAAAAAAATAACCCAGGCTATGTACATAATACGAACTCTAGTCCCAATAATGAATTTACAATCACTTCTGTCTCTGTACTATGCTATATGCTATTCTCATATTAAATACGGAATTGCATTCTGGGAGTCTTTGCCAAAACTTCAGAATGCATTCAAACAACAAAAAAGTGTTATAAGAATCATTACGAAATCACCGAAACGTACCAGCTATAGGAAACTATTTGAATCATTGAATATGATGACAGTTCCTTCTTCGTACATGTACTTGAGCTTCTCAAAATTATCTAGGATCATTTGGATAATATTACAAGAGATGGTGATACCCACAACTATCTTACACGTGAAAAAGGTAACTTATCTATCGTGTGTCATAAAACATCTAAATATGGAAAATCACATATCTATAAGGGTGTAAAAGTGTGTAATAAGCAACCTGGGTACATAAAAAATACTCATGAAAAGAGCTTCTTTATCAACTGTGCGCGAACTGCTACTAAATAACACATTTTATACAGTAAATGAATACCTTAACAGTTCATTGTCAAACTTCGAAAAAATTATTAAATCCCTATTGTATATATAAAATGGAAACTACAAATATACATATAGAGTAATTAGTAAATAAAATAAATAAATAGATAGATAGATAGATAGATAGATAGATAGATAGATAGATAGATAGATAGATAGATAGATAGATAGATAGATAGATAGATAGATAGATAGATAGATAGATCAGTTAAACCTCCATTAAAGGAAACCTTCATAATACGGACAGATTTTTTTTTCTTTTTTTGCTCTTGTGAGAATGTATGTATTATTATGGGACAAATCCCTCTATTTCATGGCCACTCTCCGATATAGACATGGACCGTCTTATCCTCCCTCCGCAACATGTTACTAACATGCTATTTTAAGTTTTCAAATTTTTCGCCAATTCAGCTTTATTTTACTAAAAGTTTCCTTGCGTAACAAAGTGAATTTCATTTAGATAAAAGTTTATTAAATTAAATTTGAGAAGTATTTATAAACTTATGCAAGTAAGTACTGTATGTTCAGAACATATATACGTACCAAAATTCATAGCAAGTATAAGCGCAACTTTATTAGAGTCTGGATTTATTCGAAGAAATCCTCCTTCTAAATGTATAGGTTTCTTGGTTACAGGGTTCCACGAGTAAGCACTGTAATTAAGTATTGGCTGCCCGACATGTGTAAATTCCAACTCTTCGAAATATGTGAAGTCTTTAATTGTAGGATAATGGCCTTTACATTCATTCACACATCTCCACTTTCCTAATAGCCATTGTAATGACTTCGCAGCTTCATGAAGTGGCTGATTTCGACCTGGCACCCCCAAAAAAGAAGAAAAAAGTAATTAATTATATTATCTGTAAATATATGCCCATCTCAGTAACAGAAACTGAAGCAATTACTTGAATTCCTAGCAAAATAAATTCTTGACATGCAAATAAATTAATGTTTACTGTTTATTGCATAAAATAATATTTGTACGCCATAACACTCAATATAAAGCAAGTAATTCATCTGCCAAATGAAACTGTATTTAATCTCTAATATTTACAGGTCATTCTTATTAACGCAAGACATAAGAACGTATTCTTTTAACGAACAATGATAATTTGATCTTTCTAAGATTCAATATATTTTAATTGATTTACTTTGATATTACTGTACTACTATCTATTTTTTTTTTTTCTTGGAGGGGTGAAGAAGTCGTTGAAATACTAAATACACAATTACTTATGGAACGTATGGAACACATTATAATATAACGAATTACTCACCTACTTGTGTTTCAATGTCAATTAGTAATCCAATATCTCGAGTGCTTCAGAGTTGGGGATTACTCTGCAGGAACAAACACAGGCTTAAATTATTTATACCAATAAGCTCTTCACATATTTCGTTGTATCAACACAATGGAAACTATAAGAACGATGAGCAAAATATATAAATACTTAATGAAAAACTAGTAATTTCCTGTAATATACAACAAATATGAATTTATATACACACACATTTAATGTACTTAACATCCCACTAATACCCCTCTTTGATTTTTTCCCTTATTTATTTCCGTTTTTATCAGCAATTGCATTCTTCTTTGGAAATATTCGAATCTTTGTTCCTATCGCTCGGCTGAAAGCATATTAAAATCGATAATAATATTCGATTGTAACCATACCATATTATTGAATTATTTGGTGTAAGTATCCAATACCACAAACTTTGTAGTTTATGTATTCAGTATAACTTATATGTATCGAAAGTGAATGCAATAAAGATTCTAAACAACTGATATTTGTTTTCGCTTTTATTGGTGATATTAGTAATGTTGCCGTTCCAATCTTGATCTAAATTTCCTTTATCGATATTTAGGTTTGGAACTTTTGAACTAATATGCCTCAAACATGTTTCTTTCAATAGTAGAAGCTCTGTGTAGAACATTGTACTGAACGTTTGATTGATTGAAGGTTTTCTTTCAACTGGTGCTAATATTCCTTTTTATCATTCCTATATATGTATCGTCACATATGCAGAAAATTTGGTAGATGCCGCTTGATTTATTTCTCTCAGCAACAACTGTTTTACAAATAGAAATAACCGGAAGAAAACTCACTGATAGACTTTATCTTTTTGCTTTCTAGTTTCCTAGTATCCTCTATATTCGAGCTTCTAAATATATTTTGGCCCTGTTTCTTCCAAATATCCAGAGCCATTAAACAATAGTCATTTGCGATATCTATATACGTATTTCATTACAGTTCTTTTGAGATCAGCACGGTCTACACAGGCTCTAATGTACGTAATTATTTATATGTTCCAAGAATGTCCAGATGTTTTGTAAACAAAGTAATCACTAGCTAAAAATTTTCTATAAAACCTTGATTGGAAACTTATTAAGGCATCTGTAGAAAAGTAAGGTCCAAGAAATTCGTTTTGTTTTCTAATTCATATGCGAATTTTATTAAATTCTGGGTATGTTTACAAGTTCAAATATAGGAGATACTAGGAAATTAAAAACCCAAAAAGATAAGGCCTATAGTGGGTTTTGTTCTCGTTATTTCCATGTTTACATGTTAGATTTAATAATAATAATAATAATAATAATAATAATAATAATAATAATAATAATAATAATAATAATAATAATAATAATAATAATAATAATAATAATAATAATAATAATAATAATAATAATAATAATAACAACAACAACAACAACAACAACAACACTGCTCTACAATGATTTTGCTATTTGGAAACTATTAACGTTTTCTTAATGTTTTTGACCTGAGAAATCCAAAAATGTAGTTAGTTTTGCTCTATCAGGTACAATTTTCCTAGGAGAGGAAAATAGCCTTATAAATGTGTATTTCGGAAGAAGTACTGATTATAGTAACAAATATAAAAAGGTACTTTCGATGCCATATCCTTCTGATAATCTTTGAATTTGTAATAATAGTCACTTATTCTGCTAACATTGAAAAAAAATATGTACAGTATATAGTAGACGGAATGATATCACAACGCGTTACACGTTGGGAATGCAATAACAGCGCTGTGTAAGCTGCGATTGCCAGAACTAAGGGTCGCCGTATGTTTTGTTGTTGTGAAGTTTGAAGGGTGTGCTTTTTCACAACAGCAACCAACAACCTTCTGTACCCATTGTTCATTCTGTATATTTAAAGGAGACTTACGAAAATATGGAAATGATTTTGAAAAAAATCAAATACGACGATCATCAGTGGTTTTTGTGCGGCGATCTAAAGGTGATATGTATGATTCTTGGACAGCAGTAAGGGTACACCAAATATCCATGCCACATTCGCGATTGGGACTGCAGAGAACGCGATAAACACTGTACTCAAATTCAGTGGTGCCCATGTCCATGACGCACCCCCCAATTGTCTATCCATAGGTGTTCTTCCATGAAAAAAATCTTTTCGATTAACTTTTAATCTCCTCAAGCATATTTATATAGATTTTTATTCCCCCCCAAATATTTCAATGACGCAGTTTGCGTCATAGCCCCCCTTTCTGGGCACCCCTGCTCAAACTGATTGACCTGTCGGGGAAAGTAGAATAGCAATATAGGAAGTAAAAATGTGAAAAACGTTTGCCTCGTACACCCTTCAAAAGTCAGATTACCACCTTTGTATATTAAACTGGGCCTAATGAAACAATTTGTCAAAGTTCTGAATAAAGATTGGCAGTGCTCCCAGTATCTAGTGACAAATTCACAGAACTTTCAAGTGCTAAGTTAAAAGAAGTAATATTCATTGGTCCTCAGATCAGAAAGTTGTTTAACGACTCAGACTTTGAACATTGTATCACAAGTGTTGAAAGGGAAGCATGTAGTGCATTCAGGGATGTGTGTCATAATGTCCTCATGAAGAACAAACACGAAAATTACAAGTACATTGTGTCAAATATGCTCCAGAAGTTTAAAATATTAGAGTGGAAAATGAGTCTTAAGATTCATTTTCTGTATTCACATTTAAACAGCTTTCCTTCTAATTTGGGTGATTTAAGTGAAAAACATGAAATATTTCACCAGGAAATCAAAGCAATTGAATGCAACTATCAGGGATGTAGGAGTATAACAATGCTGGCGAATTATTGTTGGACGTTGGTATGTGTAGATTCACGAACTACTCACCAAAGAAAGTCTGATTTTAGGAGTTTCCAAGTGAAAAGACAGAGACAAAAATGAGAGAAGTTATTTATAAATGACCTCAATAATTTAGAATATCGATGTTCAGATTAGTTATTAAGCAAAATAATGTTCCTTTGTTAGAAATATATAGTCATAACGTTACTCTATATTAGCAGCGTTGCTGTGTAAATAGTACAATTTACTCAATTATGTTTTCCGATTTGTGAAAAAACCTGACGTGATGGGGAAAAACTAATTTCATTTTCGTAATTAGCAACCTGAAATTATATAATATCAGGTGTCAAATCAAAAACAGCTTTCAAAAAGTTACATTTTGTCGAGCAGTGTAATAATAATAATAATAATAATAATAATAATAATAATAATAATAATAATAATAATAATAATAATAATAATAATAATAATAATAATAATAATAATAATAATAATAATAAATAAATAAATAAATAAATAAATAAATAAATAAATAAAGTCAGCCTTAAATCTCGTAGTACATTGAAAGGTCAATATAAGCATTACATTGTGGAAAAACACACACTAAGTGACATATACGAAATTTTTTGCAAAAGTAATGTTACGCCCATAGGGATAACGAAACAAAATATTAGCAGCAGGTTCAAAGAACAGCTTAGGAAGTCCCAAGCAGACAAATAAACCATTTAGCGGTTTTTTAAACACCTTCAATCGACAAAACACTCAGTACAGTATATGCATGTTCTACACAGAACTTCTTCTACTATTGAAAAAGGTGTGTTTGAGATATATTGCATTGGAACGAAAATTCCCAAACTAAAGATCGATAAAGGAAATTTGGATAGAGATTCAGACGCCATCATTACCAATTTCAACAACAAAAGCAGAAAACAAATAAGCTTAGAATCTTTATTACATGCACTTTCCATGAACACAAACTTCTAAATTTGAGACATGGATGTTTACTCCAAACAGGATAACAGTGTGGTCTTTAGGCGAGCCACAAGGATATAGATTCGATTATTTTTAAAGAATGCATTTGCCCATAAAACTTGAAATAAACAAGGAAAAAATTCAAACCGTGTATTAGTAGGCTGTGTATTGCACGAAACGTATGTACATAAATTCAAATATGTTGTATATACAAAGAAAGTACTAAATGCCCTAAATACAGGAGGTGTGATTTTCATAAAGTGTTGATATATTTTGTCAATTATTTGGATTGTGTATAGCCCGCTCCCCCCAGTTCTTTGTCACCGGAACAGGAAGAGTCACTACTACAAGTACTGCTGCTACTACTACTACTACTACCGGTACTACTACTACTACTACCGGTACTACTACTACTACTACCGGTACTACTACTACTACTACTACTTATATTGAGAACAATCCAACCAACCCCTCGAGGCTTCTAACCCGTTCCTACTACTACTACTATTACTAGAACTACTACTAATATTGCTACTAACTACCACTGCTACTACTATTACTACTGCTACTACTACTACTATTACTAGAACTACTACTACTATTGCTACTAACTACCACTACTACTACAACTATTACTTCTTCTACTACCGCTGCTACTACTGCTACTACTACTACTACTACTTATACTAAAGATTCCTTACCATAAGATTTACATTTTAAATCTCTATAATACGCGATTCCGATCCATTATGAACTAATATGAATCGTTAGAATCACTATGATTCGTTAAAAATCACTGGAGGGAGCGGGCTATACTCAATCCAATTATTTTTATAATTTCCACTGTGTTGATAGAATGAAATATGTGAAGAGCTTATTGGAATAATTAAATGACTTCAGCCTGTGTTTGTTCGTGAAGAGTAGTCCTCAAACGAAACGCTCAAAACATTGAATGTAAAAATTGAAATAGGAAAACAAGTAAGTGAGTAGTCGTTACACTAAATAAATTAGTGACTATAAAGAGGAATTCACTGAAGTTGTAAATGCAATTCAAGAGTAATTGAACTGTTGTATTGTATTTTTGGATATCTAAAAACGTATTTCAAAAGTACAGAAAGCAAACAGTGTAACTGTTTCAATGGACGATCCCTCTTAATGAAGAGTAAAAACTGAAGTTGTAGAAAACATCATATTATATAGTTAGTTGCCTCATCAATATTAAAAATAAGTTTGCTTCGATGTTTTATGAAACTAAAAATTGATATATTTTCAATTACAAGTTGGGAAGATTTCTGCATATTGAATTTGTATATCTATTTAGAAGAATAAAACAACTAACAAATTGACCTTTTTCTTAGTGTTTAAAGTTTTACGCTGGAAGATTTCAGTGTTTTAGCAGCTGCTGTTTATTTTAGAAGTGCATATTTATTCACATGTCAAAGTTTTAAAATCAAAAACTACGATTTTACTATTTTATATATATATATATATATATATATATATATATATATATATATATATATATATATATATATATATATATAGGGAGTCCCAGGAGGAAGGGGCAATATTTTGGGAAATGGTAGTATGAGTGATTCTAAGCAAAAAAGTTCATATGAACATCGGTCCTAATCTTAACGGTTTGAGAGCAACAGGTTGTGAACCATTTTGGTTTTATTTTACGAATTGCTCACCCTGTGGTTATTCTATAGAGGTGAAATATAGCGGATTTGAAAGGCGATGGAATGGCCTTCCCAACGCTATGTAACATGTAGCAGAGGTATCGTTGGAAGGGAAGCTATTGAGGGAAATTTGAATAAGTTAAGGTTATTTAAAGAAATCGGATGGCAACACTGATTACCAAATATCCCTCAATAACTTCTCTTCCAAAGACACCACTGCCGCATATTGCATACCGTTGGAAAGGCCATTCCATCGTCTTTCAAATCCGCTATATTTCAGCTCTATCGAATAACAACAGGGTGAGCAATAAGTAACAGTCAAAAATGGTTCACAACCTGTAGCTCTCAAACCGTTGAGATTAGGACCCATGTTCATATGAATTTTTTTTGCTTAGAATCACCCATACTACCATTTCCCAAAATAATGCCCCTTCCTCCTGGGACACTATATATATATATATATATACGAGGATAAGTAAAAAAAAAATAATAATAATAACCGGAATGTAGCTACAACTCTTCTTTCATTGTTCATACTTCTGTCCTCGTTTGTTTTATTGTTATGCTGTTGCGGTCATGCTATGAAAGTTTGATCCTAATTCCTCCATTTCTCTTCCTTTTGTTGCAGATAAATCATGGCAGCTCCATTAGAAGTTTGCACCAAAAAGGCACAACGAACAATGATCCGATTTTCGTGGTCGGAAGGTGTATTAGAGGCCGCAATCCATGAAATACTTTCGGCACAATATAGGAATTGTGTCTTGCTGCAATGGAGTGTCGATGAATGGATTGAAAAATTAAAAAACGGACGCACAAGTGTTACGCACGAGGAATGAGCCGGACGACCATCTACGGCCACAAATGACAGAAATTGTTCACTTTGTTACAGCAAGACACTGTTCCCGTATTGTGCCGAAAGTCTCTCATGGATTGCAGCCCCTGATACACCTTCGGACAACAAAAACCGGATCACTGCTCGTTGTTCCTCTTTTTGGTGCAAACTTCTAATGGAGCGGCCATGATTTATATGCAACAAAAGGAAGACAAATGGAGGAATTAGGATCAAACTTTCATAGCATGACCATAACAGCATAACAATAAAATAAACCAGGACAGAGGTCAGTTTTAACAATGTAATAAAAGTTATGGCTACATTGCGGGTAATTTATGACTTACCCTCGTATATATATATATATACAGGGTGGGCCATTTTAATTAATCCACGGAAATATCTGAAAAATGATAAAACATAGAAGAAATGTTTGAAGTACACGTTATATATTGCTAAGGGGGAAAACCACTTCCGCCAAAAGTACCCCTCCCCACCCCCTGGAAATGGGGGTAACGGGGGTAACTTTGAAATGTCAAATGGGAACATGGGTCAAGTAATACTTCGTTCGAAAGGTCTTGGAAAACTAAGTAACGCTGTACCAAAATTTGTTTCATATGGAGCACCAGTTTCAAAATGGCCGCATGATATAGTTCGGAAACTCCAGTAGCCGTAGTATGAAAACCATGGGAGGTAAATGAATGGAACAAAATTGAAATACGTAAATATCATAGGGCATATCGAATGGTGTGGTCCCTGTGATCCCAGTGGCCTCCCTGAAGGGGTCTTGGGGGCTAACTTCAGGATTTCAAATAGTAACATGAGTCGAGTTTTGTTAGTCGTTCGATAAATCTTGCAAAATAAACATCTTGCACGAGAAAACGATTGAGGTGAAATGGCAGTGTTCTCAAAAGGCCGCTGAAACATAGTATCAGTGTCAGAGAAAAGGTTTAGTACCCGTAGTATGAAAGCGATTGGAGATAAATCAACAGAAGAAAAACTGGAGTATGTAACTGACGTAAAGCACATCGAGAGGTGTTGTCGAGGTGACTCCACTGAAAGGTATCCGGGGCCAACTTGAAAATTTCAAATAGCAGCTTGAAGCGAGTAACATCATGTTACATAGACAAATGAATATCAAACAGCTTCTGTAAGAATATTTTCGACATCAGACACAATTTTCAAAATGATCGTCAAGACATGGTGAATGTGTCTAAGAAAACGTCTAGTGCCCATAGTATGAATACGGGTAGAGATAAATGAAAATAACGAAAATTAAATAGGAAAACCACAGAGGCGTTCCAAGGCTCGAGAATGATACAACAGAGATAAAAATGTTAGAGTAAAATTGCCATAATGTATAGAGAAATATCCAAGTCCTGCAAAATAATCTTTTCCTGTGCTCTGTATGTGAGTGGGGTAGAAAGTAACAGTGAAAGTTCAAATGAGAACTCTACTTTAATTCGCAAATTAAGGCTACCTTACAAATAGGTATGGTATGGTTGAAACATTTGTTTGTAAGGATGACGCTGTAGTGACTATAAAAAGGTGAAATTTTATTTGAATGGTAACGCATATCTGTATGGCTAAGTATGATTTGATGCGAAAACAGAAGGAACGTTATACGAAAGAAGTTGTCGAATAATGCAGTTGCTGGAACTTACAAACGTGTGAATTTGCTAATCTCCGTCGCCACAGGAACTTTTAAGCAATGCGTGCTGGTTATTCGGAAAGCATTTCGGGGATATACGTACACACTGTTTCGTCCCATCAAGCTCACAATATGACATGAGTGCTAATAGTTAATCAAAATGTAACTGTGGCCAAGGGCGCCCATGTTGTGGTTTCCAAGGGAGGCAAGAAAAAGCGACATTTCAAATATAGTTTCAAATTTTGCTGTAGCTATTCTAAAAATTCTATTGAGTTTTCGATATTCCGAAGCACAATTTCCTCTAGGAGCGCGAGAGCCCCCCTTGACCCCCTTATGGGCGCCCTTGACTGTGGCCATCCGCATTAACTGAGTGCACTAATTCTCTATCCCTGAAGTCTGCCTTCCAAACAGCATTGGGTAGGTCAAGCGTACGCCCGAACCGTTGTCCGGTCGGACATTGAAATTTTGAAGTTAGCTCACAAGATCCCTTCAGGGAAGCCGCTGGGATCGCAGGGGTCACATCATTCGATATGCCCTATGATATTTACGTATTTCAATTTTGTTCCATTCATTTACCTCCCATGGTTTTCATACTACGGCTACTGGAGTTTCCGAACTATATCATGGCGGCCATTTTGAAACTGGTGCTCCATATGAAACAAATTTTGGTACAGCGTTACTTAGTTTTTCAAGACCTTTCGAACGAGGTATTACTCGACCCATGTTCCTATTTGACATTTCAAACTTACCCCCCGTTACCCCCATTTCCAGGGGGTGGGGAGGGGTACTTTTGGCGGAAATGGTTTTCCCCCTTAGCAATATATAACGTGTACTTCAAACATTTCTTCTATGTTTTATCATTTTTCAGATATTTCCGTGGATTAATTAAAATGGCCCACCCTGTATATATATATATATATATATATATATATATATATATATATATATATATATATATATATATATATATATATATATATTTTCAGTATTTCATGAGCTGAAGACAGTTCAATAATGATATGTGATGCGCAAGTTTTTACTCTTCCACCAATTAAATCCGAGGTTATCCGTCGAAACAGTTTGGCCAATTGAATATTAGGACGATTTACAAGTGTTATTTCGATCACTAATAAATGTTAACAAATCGTCAATTTCAATGATGTAGTAACTTCACTTGCGAAGAGTCTCAAAGATTTATCTTGTAATTTTTTCATTTAATGAATACAGTTCTTCTCTTCGTCTTATCTCTACTTGACAGCATTTCTAGAGAACACTACACATAAAATAGTCCTCAAGTCTACATTCTATTTAATCTGGTAATAGTAAAAGTAGTCATATAAAAGTCTACATTCTATAGAATCTGGTAATAGTAAAAGTAGTCATATAAAAGTCTACATTCTATGGAATCTGGTAATAGTAAAAGTAGTCATATAAAAGTCTACATTCTATGGAATCTGGTAATAGTAAAAGTAGTCATATAAAAGTCTACATTCTATAGAATCTGGTAATAGTAAAAGTAGTCATATAAAAGTCTACATTCTATAGAATCTGGTAATAGTAAAAGTAGTCATATAAAAGTCTACATTCTATAGAATCTGGTAATAGTAAAAGTAGTCATATAGAAGTCTACATTCTATGCAATCTGGTAATAGTAAAAATAGTCACATAAAAGTCTACATTCTATGCAATCTGGTAATAGTAAAAATAGTCATATAAAAGTCTACATTCTATGCAATCTGGTAATAGTAAAAATAGTCACATAAAAGTCTACATTCTATGCAATCTGGTAATAGTAAAAATAGTCATATAAAAGTCTACATTCTATGCAATCTGGTAATATTAAAAATAGTCATATAAAAGTCTACATTCTATGGAATCTGGTAATAGTAAAAGTAGTCATATAAAAGTCTACATTCTATGGAATCTGGTAATAGTAAAAGTAGTCATATAAAAGTCTACATTCCATGGAATCTGGTAATTGTAAAAGTAGTCATATAAAAGTCTACATTCTATGGAATCTGGTAATTGTAAAAGTAGTCATATAAAAGTCTACATTCTATGGAATCTGGTAATTGTAAAAGTAGTCATATAAAAGTCTACATTCTATGGAATCTGGTAATTGTAAAAGTAGTCATATAGAAGTCTACATTCTATGGAATCTGGTAATTGTAAAAGTAGTCATATAGAAGTCTACATTCTATGGAATCTGGTTATAGTAAAAGTAGTCATATAAAAGTCTACATTCCATGGAATCTGGTTATAGTAAAAGTAGTCATATAAAAGTCTACATTCCATGGAATCTGGTTATAGTAAAAGTAGTCATATAAAAGTCTACATTCCATGGAATCTGGTAATTGTAAAAGTAGTCATATAAAAGTCTACATTCTATGGAATCTGGTAATAGTAAAACTAGTCATATAGAAGTCTACATTCTATGGAATCTGGTAATAGTAAAACTAGTCATATAGAAGTCTACATTTTATGGAATCTGGTAATAGTAAAAGTAGTCATATAGAAGTCTACATTCTATGGAATCTGGTAATAGTAAAACTAGTCATATAAAAGTCTACATTCTATGGAATCTGGTAATAGTAAAAGTAGTTATATAGAAGTCTACATTCTATGGAATCTGGTAATAGTAAAAGTAGTCATATAAAAGTCTACATTCCATGGAATCTGGTAATTGTAAAAGTAGTCATATAAAAGTCTACATTCTATGGAATCTGGTAATTGTAAAAGTAGTCATATAAAAGTCTACATTCTATGGAATCTGGTAATTGTAAAAGTAGTCATATAGAAGTCTACATTTTATGGAATCTGGTAATAGTAAAACTAGTCATATAGAAGTCTACATTTTATGGAATCTGGTAATAGTAAAACTAGTCATATAGAAGTCTACATTCTATTTAATCTGGTAATAGTAAAAGTAGTCATATAAAAGTCTACATTCTATGGAATCTGGTAATAGTAAAACTAGTCATATAGAAGTCTACATTTTATGGAATCTGGTAATAGTAAAACTAGTCATATAGAAGTCTACATTCTATGGAATCTGGTAATAGTAAAAGTAGTCATATAAAAGTCTACATTCTATGGAATCTGGTAATAGTAAAAGTAGTCATATAAAAGTCTACATTCTATGGAATCTGGTAATAGTAAAAGTAGTCATATAAAAGTCTACATTCTATGGAATCTGGTAATAGTAAAAGTAGTCATATAAAAGTCTACATTCTATGGAATCTGGTAATAGTAAAAGTAGTCATATAAAAGTCTACATTCTATGGAATCTGGTAATAGTAAAAGTAGTCATATAGAAGTCTACATTTTATGGAATCTGGTAATAGTAAAACTAGTCATATAGAAGTCTACATTCTATGGAATCTGGTAATTGTAAAAGTAGTCATATAAAAGTCTACATTCTATGGAATCTGGTAATTGTAAAGATAGTCATATACAAGTCTACATTTTATGGAATCTGGTAATAGTAAAAGTAGTCATATAAAAGTCTACATTTTATGGAATCTGGTAATAGTAAAGGTAGTCATATAGAAGTCTACATTTTATGGAATCTGGTAATAGTAAAGGTAGTCATATAGAAGTCTACATTTTATGGAATCTGGTAATAGTAAAAGTAGTCATATAGAAGTCTACATTCTATGGAATCTGGTAATAGTAAAACTAGTCATATAAAAGTCTACATTCTATGGAATCTGGTAATAGTAAAAGTAGTCATATAGAAGTCTACATTCTATGGAATCTGGTAATAGTAAAAGTAGTTATATAGAAGTCTACATTCTATGGAATCTGGTAATAGTAAAAGTAGTCATATAAAAGTCTACATTCCATGGAATCTGGTAATAGTAAAAGTAGTCATATAAAAGTCTACATTCCATGGAATCTGGTAATTGTAAAAGTAGTCATATAAAAGTCTACATTCTATGGAATCTGGTAATAGTAAAAGTAGTCATATAGAAGTCTACATTCTATAGAATCTGGTAATAGTAAAAGTAGTCATATAGAAGTCTACATTTTATGGAATCTGGTAATAGTAAAACTAGTCATATAGAAGTCTACATTCTATTTAATCTGGTAATAGTAAAAGTAGTCATATAAAAGTCTACATTCTATGGAATCTGGTAATAGTAAAACTAGTCATATAGAAGTCTACATTTTATGGAATCTGGTAATAGTAAAAGTAGTCATATAAAAGTCTACATTCTATGGAATCTGGTAATAGTAAAAGTAGTCATATAAAAGTCTACATTCTATGGAATCTGGTAATAGTAAAAGTAGTCATATAGAAGTCTACATTTTATGGAATCTGGTAATAGTAAAACTAGTCATATAGAAGTCTACATTTTATGGAATCTGGTAATAGTAAAACTAGTCATATAGAAGTCTACATTCTATGGAATCTGGTAATTGTAAAAGTAGTCATATAAAAGTCTACATTCTATGGAATCTGGTAATTGTAAAGATAGTCATATACAAGTCTACATTTTATGGAATCTGGTAATAGTAAAAGTAGTCATATAAAAGTCTACATTTTATGGAATCTGGTAATAGTAAAGGTAGTCATATAGAAGTCTACATTTTATGGAATCTGGTAATAGTAAAGGTAGTCATATAGAAGTCTACATTTTATGGAATCTGGTAATAGTAAAACTAGTCATATAGAAGTCTACATTTTATGGAATCTGGTAATAGTAAAACTAGTCATATAGAAGTCTACATTCTATGGAATCTGGTAATTGTAAAAGTAGTCATATAGAAGTCTACATTTTATGGAATCTGGTAATTGTAAAGATAGTCATATAAAAGTCTACATTTTATGGAATCTGGTAATAGTAAAAGTAGTCATATAAAAGTCTACATTCTATGGAATCTGGTAATAGTAAAAGTAGTTATATAGAAGTCTACATTCTATGGAATCTGGTAATAGTAAAAGTAGTTATATAGAAGTCTACATTCTATGGAATCTGGTAATTGTAAAAGTAGTCATATAAAAGTCTACATTCTATGGAATCTGGTAATTGTAAAAGTAGTCATATAGAAGTCTACATTCTATGGAATCTGGTAATTGTAAAAGTAGTCATATAAAAGTCTACATTCTATGGAATCTGGTAATTGTAAAAGTAGTCATATAGAAGTCTACATTCTATGGAATCTGGTAATTGTAAAAGTAGTCATATAGAAGTCTACATTCTATGGAATCTGGTAATTGTAAAAGTAGTCATATAGAAGTCTACATTCTATGGAATCTGGTAATTGTAAAAGTAGTCATATAGAAGTCTACATTCTATGGAATCTGGTAATAGTAAAAGTAGTCATATAGAAGTCTACATTCTATGGAATCTGGTAATAGTAAAAGTAGTCATATAGAAGTCTACATTCTATGGAATCTGGTAATAGTAAAAGTAGTCATATAGAAGTCTACATTCTATGGAATCTGGTAATAGTAAAAGTAGTGATATTATGTGAAATTAGAGCTTTTGTTTTTATGAATCAGTTCAATTATCGCTCTTCGAGATGTCCCATCCGAAGAAAAGAGAAGATCTGAGACAGAACTTGAAAAGGAAGGTAAATTTCAACTCATAACAATACCATAGATTACAAATCGTAGTTTTTCACTTTGGAAGGATAGTTGGTGCTTCTTATACTCGATGACAGTGTTCCTAACTTTTTTTATATACTGAGGGTTAGTGAACTGAACACTCACGACATTGGGACACATTTTTCTTTTTTCTTTTTCTTAACAATAAAATATTATAATAGTGTAAGACTGTAAAATTCGGTCTCAAAACTGTTTTTAACTAATTATTAAATACCTCATGATTTACAAATACTAATTTCAGTGCAGTCGCGACACACCAGTTGGGAACCACTGTCAGAGGGTATATTCCACATCAAACAAAATACGCATGTAGCTGAGAAGGGATCTGTTAAACAATTAAACCAAAAATAAAATAAATAAATAAATAAATAAAATGTTCTAAATAAATGCCAATTTTAAACAATGTACTCCTTAACTATTTCTAATACCTGGAAGATGAAGTGCACGTGGCTTTAGCCACACAGATTTGTTTAGTATTCTTAACGCCATATACACCTATTATATTTCCTGTCAAGAGAAATAAATAAAAATTAGAATATATATTATCTTTCTATTTCTATATAAGTTTACGTACAAAATGACTACTTTAAAACAAACTCGAGAATAACAAGTAAACTGACTCTTCTCAAGAAGGTTACACTAATTACGAAAATAGAAGTCACTGGTAAAAAAAAAAAATAAATAAATAAATAAAATAAAAATAAACGAAATAAAATTAATGATCCAATGGTAAAGAGCAACACCGTACGAAAAGTCAGGCGTTATGCCCTATGCTGAAATTAGATCCATCTCACGACCCTATGCGACAAATTGAAAAGCGCTCTAGATACTGCACTACCATGACCAGTCAGATAATTCCTGAAGTAGTTAGTTGATATAATATCGACACAGTTGGCGCCGTTGGCTTAGCAAACTTAATAGGACTTGCCTTCGATTTTAAGATTTGGCTATGAAAGGGATGACGGAAAAATTAGTTTTTAGACTGAATGAATCTCCATATCACATCCCAGCCCATATCAATAATCTCTTTAAAGATATTCTGGCTAAACAAAATACGTGTTTTAAAACTCTTTGCCAATATGGCTTCATGCGATTTCTGATTGTTATCCTGGCGGAAGTTGTCCCTGAAGGTAGGTCTTTGGAAGGTAAAGAAGGTATAATAGAAAAGATAACGAGGACCTATTTCTTTGATATACGATACGACAACTTCAAAAATGGCTTCTAGCAATACAAGGAAGGTTTTGTTAAAGAACTTCGAGCAGGGTCTTGTTCCATTCCTTTTTCGCAACCGAAGTCCATTGGACTTGCTTCAAAAACATCATTGAAACACTAAACTTTGCTTTGTACAAAGCGATAACATAACCCTCTCAAAAGCACCACGCTTTCAGCACCACTTTCGGCTGAGAGAGAAAACACAAATCGTTGAAAAAGGCATACAACATCCTCCTTCCAAAGTTTGGGAAGGATTTTCGCCCGAGCAAGAAAATACAGACACTCGCTTACAGCTCACATATTACACTGACAAATTCGTCTATTCAAGGACGTGAGAGTTTATTCTGCGAGCGGGGGAAAGAAAGGTGCTTTTGGTCAAACATATGCTGAACAGTTTTCTGCATATATAATTGTAAAAGACCTAATTCGAGAAAATTACAAGACTAAAATGCTCACAAGCATTCAGAATAGCATTGTTCGCAATTTAGACCGAGAACATAGAATTTTGGAATGAGCGTTATATTGTGTTTCATACATAAGTATTTATTTGTTTTCGTTTGAAGTAATGTAAAACATGCTTTGAAACCACAAAACACCAAAAACAATTTTTAACGCAAATTATGCATTATGAAGCTCACATCTTCCGGTTACGAATTTAAGGATTGCAACAGAATTTGATACTTATACACGAAGTCGAAGGATTTTTTTAACAGTTGCACTCGGAACTGTAACACTTTTTAATAGCCTTCTTTCAATATTTCAATAACACTCCTATACTGTTGCGTAAGTCATTTCTCTCTGAGAAAATCTTCAAGGGGTGGTTTATTCTTTGGGGTGAGTTTTTTGGAACGGTTTTTAAAAAACGACTCAAGCGATTTTTGTTCATTTTCATAAATAACATTTCATTTATAACCTGACAATAAGGTGTGACTCATTTTTCATGAAAAAAAAAAAAAAAAAAAAAAAAAACACGATA
The DNA here is from genome assembly GCF_964235325.1 of Thermobia domestica. Classification (NCBI taxonomy): domain Eukaryota; kingdom Metazoa; phylum Arthropoda; class Insecta; order Zygentoma; family Lepismatidae; genus Thermobia; species Thermobia domestica. Next base: position 256,791,461 of record NC_137464.1, read on the forward strand.
GGAGGTCTTGGATATTTTTTTCAAAAAGAACTCAGACAAATTTGTTAATATTTCATAACTACACATTTCTCTAATATCTGCATAATATATAAATTACTCTCTAGCCGTAAGTTTGAAAATATCCCTAGAAAGCAGGCCTGTAGCCAGCTCAAAAATTTAGGGGGCCCGGTAGAAATTAGGGGGGGCCAGATCTAAGGGCGCCGATTTCTCCGTAAATTTGGGGGGGGCACATTCAGATGCAGAAGGTATATAAGACAAATTGCATTCAAATTACATCAAATATTATATATTCATAAATAAAATAGGGGGCCACATGAGATTTGGGGGGCCCGGGCCCCGCAGGATCGACGCCCTTGGCCAGACCCAATCATACTATAGTTCATCATCATATTATAGTTCATTTGTAAGCCTACCGTGAAAATTTGAGGAGGTCGGTAAAAGTTTACGGGGACCCCCCCCCCGTAGACTCCGCTTGGATACGGGCCTGTTAGGAAGGTGGTAGAAAATAGAGGAATATTTTAGAAACAGATCCTACGTCTATTCTGAAGGCAAATAGATCTACTTATTGTTTTAGCAAAGCAGTTATTGATCTCCTTATAGAGTTGGCCTGGAACTAACAGAATTCGGGCTGTACCTAGGCTCTTTGAATCTGTCCTTACTCCTTAAAAAAGATTATTTGATTCCAGTTGCGATTGGGTTCGGTTTCTATATAAGCCATCTGCATAGGTAGATGCGAGTTTATGGCTGATTTAGAGTTTTCACAATGCAATATCTATGAAGGAAAGTTTGAGACTGTATTTACATATGATCCTTTATTTAGCCTTAAATGCAAGATTCTAAATTGAAGAGAAAAGGAGAGGCTGTTTTTTTTTTTTTTTTACCCATCCTATTAATCTATCCTGTGATTTTAGTTAGTTTCCTGATGCTGGAACTCTCTGAATTTAGAGATTCAACACAATGCTAGGTCAGATTGTTCCCGAGGTCAAAGAAGCTGTCTTTAAAAGGAAGGAATACGGAGTCAGAGTAGAGAGAGTACTGATTTCCGTATCCTCGCAGGTATCCATGAAATTAAAGCTAAGTTTGTTAAGAGCAAGTACAGAGCAACTAAGAGGAAACTTTCTCCTTGCCCTCTCCTTCCATAATTGGAGAAGGTGAGCAAAATTTGCTATCTTGACGAGAACAGTATTAAGTTGTCGACTGCTACTAGTCTAAAACTCATAACCTAATATAGAGGAATTAAAATAGTAAATAAAGAATTAACTCTCAGCCCTGAGGAGAAAATGGCTGCACACAGTCCAACATGAGGGGCTATATTTTGAATGTAAACCTTGTTTCATTGTACTGTAATAAATACAGTTATGTTGTGTTTCTGAATATTGCAACATTTATGACTTATTCAAGTAACAAGAGAACTGGGCCTGTCAAAACCGTTCTTACTGTATCTTCTGTCAAGGTGGATCACTAGGTGTTCTCGGTGCTATGCTAAACACTGCTTGAATAGTGCGGCGTTGCCAGGTAGTGTCGAGTGTTTACTAAAGCCAGATAATAAAGGAAGTAATCATGGAATTCTGCTTGGATAGTTACTGGAGAAATTGGGTTTCGACCCTTACCGCAATTCACAGCTAAGTTTCGCTTCTCAGACTGCAATGCTAGAATCCAGGAATTAAACATACAAATTTGGCAACTACGCATTATGGCGTTCTTCTTCTCAAAATCTATTTCCTTAAATGTAAATTAATATTTAAATAAAATGTGAAACATAACACGTAAAACGGTCAAACAATATATCTATTTTGAAACAAGATCGTTACTTTAAAGTACTTTACACATTCAAATAAACATTTCATAAAATTGAGCACTTCTAGTAAGATCTAACAGCAAGTGCCATCTCGTGTGCTCATTGTGAAACGAATCGAATATTTTCTTTTGTTTGTTACCTTTCTCGATATGAGAAGATACAACCAAATGAATCAGTGTCTTGTGTTGTAGCTGAAACATAACTTTATCTTATAGTACAATATTTATAATATATAACGTTTCAATGATTAATATTTTCCCCACGAAATTGAAAAAAGAAATCTCGTTTTAGTTTAACGCCCCATGCAGTGCCGCACTTACGAACTCGGCGCCCCAATAATTACATGTTTCACCACCCCTAACTTAAAAATAAAACTTATATATGGTACGTGTACCGATTATGGCCCGGTCTCCAATATGGCCCACGTACCATATCTCTGCAGATTTATGTTGGTGCTACTAGATGACAATATAAACTATACCCTCCTGACAAGTGAAAACATATTTTCATGGCTCAGTTTTTTTCGAGTGGCGTGACCGGCTGTAGCTGATGACATAATGTCAACTGAAAGAAGAAATTATTCTCTTGTTATTTTAGCAAGGTAAGTAATGTTCTGTTTTAGTGCCTATCGTTGAGAGCCTAATCAGTGTTATGCTTGGATAATGTAGCTATGTGGTCAAATGTGAATATAAAATATGTGTGACGCAATGCATTGCATTGTGTAAGTAGCCAGTGACCATAGAATTGAAGAGGTCAAGTACCGCGCAATATGGCCACAGTGGACCATTTTGGGCAGCACTTTTAGTTTCCCCCGTTTTGAGTTCATGTTACCCCCAGGGTTTAAGACACCTTATATCACGGTAATCATATTTTACGTAAATATTGATATTCTAATACTAATACCAGAAAGGCATGGAGTATTCCCAATATCTTTTGGTTCAATTTTCCCTCTTTTGGATTTTGTCCTTTTCCCCCTGTACCCTTTTATCTCAATAGTTTATATTTCTTACATCTTACACTTGTTTTGCATTTTTAATAGCACTTTCTTGCACTTCACAAATTTTGACATTAAACTTATGTATTAACATAATATTCTAGTTTTTTTTTTTTTTTTTTTTTTTAAATAGCGGGCTATGTTGGGAATACTCTGTTCAGAATATGGCCCACTTACAACATTTTTTAAAATTATTAAAGTTTTATACGTAATTTCTCGGATTCAAATTATTTATTTTAATTTGCTCCAATTATCACCCAACTTGATAGTTCAGTCAATTCGTGCGAAGAAATAGTTTCTCTTATGCAAAAATATGAACGAAGTTAAGGTGGGCTATATTCGGGACTCCTGCTGTAACTAAATTATGCTTAATTAGTGAATTAACAATTTATTATAGTTTTCGCTTCTAAGCTAATGTAGATGAAAGTTTCTTTTCTTTCTTTCTTTTCTTTCTTTCTTTTCTTTTTCTTTTTCTTTTTTCTTTTTCTTTTTCTTTTCTTTTTTTTTTGCATTTATTACAGCATAGATTCAAAGTGCACGGCGCTTCCATCAAATGTAAAAATTCTCTATTAGCTCTTGATTTTTAAAACTTTTTCATACGAAAAAAATTAAAATATTATTTAAATTTTAAATTTTGCGCTCTAGGCACGGTCCTAGTCAGCCTAATAGGAAATGCGGCGCTGGCTCCATGGTTATATCCTTTAGGGTAAAAATGATGATCTTGGAGTTTATAGTAGGTCTACTTCTCTTAATCTTTTACCTTAGTTTGAATAATGCCTCTTAAATGAGTTTCAAGAAGTTTCATAAACATTCTTGTTTAGTTGTGAAGTAAGATTTTATCCTTAAATTATTGGCGTGTTATTTCATTTTATAGACGCATATTTATGTTCATGAAATATAATTTCTCTTGGCAGAAAACGTACATTCACTGCCTTAGAAAGGTTTTTTTTTTTGTTTGTTTGTTTTGTTTTGTTTTTTAAAGAAAGAGTTGCATTAATTAGGGGGTTTGAGTAAAGCATGTGAACACATGACATAAAACTAGTGAATGAACACGAAACAACTTTTTATAAAACATCCACCGTGTGTTAGGTGCTCACTAGAAAGCACAGTATGCTTTCTGAGTCAGAGGAGGAGAGCAATAGGGGGATCTGCGCGGAGCTGTGTCCGTAGGGAGTAGGGGCGTCACTGACTGTAGGTATACACATAAACGATGATAGCGGGAAAACATTGCATACGGCATAAAAGTAAAACTTGCTTGTGTCCAAGGGCGCCGATCCTGGGGGGCCCTGGCCCCCCAAAGCTCATGTGGGCCCCTATTGTATTTATGAATATACAATATTTGGCATAATTTGAATGCAATTTGTCTTAAAATCCTCATGTATATATACCTTCTGCATCTGAATGCCCCCCCCCCAAAGAAAAACTTACGGAGAAATCGGCACCCTTGCTTGTGCCTTGCGTGTGGCACAACTTTGTGACACTATGATCACTTTCTACACTACCTTCACATAGCAATTTATTTCCTTATGGAGTACTATATGGTAAAGAGTACATTTTTCATTTCGTATTTCTATTTTATTATACCCTTTTTATTAAAAAGTATAAGCAAACATATAAGAAAGTTATTAAGATAGCAAAGCTAATACATAATTCGAAAATGATTAATAATTCTAGAAATAAAACTACAGTATGTGGAATATTATTCACCAGTCGGTACATACAAATAAAGGTGATATTGCTTATTTGAATCACGTCATTTTTGACAATAAAAGAATTACAAACCCTGCTGAAATTGCAAATAAACTTAATAATTATTTTATAACTTCTCCTCAGGTAGCCTTGGTGCTCTATCCCACCAAGCTGGTGCAAGTGGTTCTTCAAATATACCTTCTTATCCGAAAGGTAGTTTTATTACCCCAGTAACTATTGATGGAATATTAGCTATTATAAAAAAGATGAGAAATCATGTTTATCAGATAGTTCAAATTACGAACGAAAATAGTGGCAAAATTCATAAGTTTAGTAGTTATAAAGGTAAAATACTATCTGGTGTACCTCAAGGATCAGTGTTTGGTCCATTGCTCTTTCTTATATTCATTAATGATTTGACACAAGAAATGTTGCCTAATAAGTGTGTTTTATTTGCTGATGACACCAATGTTATTATTACAGGTAACTCACGACATTATATTGAATGTAATGTAAACATTGCATTTTCACGATTAAGTAACTGGTTAAGTAGCAATAAATTAGTTTTAAATAATGAAAGAACTTCCTTGCTACATTTTTGTCCTCTTCAAAATAAATGTATTCCTTATGTAATGGTAAATAACAAAAATATCAACTTACTTCAACTAAAATTTTTTGGTTTTACCATTAGTTCGAAACTAACTTGGAATGAGCATATTTCTCAACTCAACAAAAAATTAAGTAGTATTTGTTTCGGCCTCCGTAGACTAAGATGTAATGTCGCAACAGAGGCTTTAGTTTCAGTGTACTAAGCAAAATTCCATTCTTTAATAACTTACGGTATTGATTTTTTGGGGTTATTCTAATGAATGTATTAGCACGTTTCGCTTACAAAAGAAAACACTAAGGGTTGTGTTTGGATTGTCACCAAAGTCTTCTTGCAAGCTCATCTTTCGAGGGCAAAAACTATTACTATTACCTTGTGTTTATCCAGGGGTACCCACAAAGGGGGGCTGTGACGCAAATTGCGTCATTGAAATATTTTTTTGGGGGGGTTAAAAATCTATATAAATATGTTTGACGGGATGTAAAAATTAATCGAAAAGATTTTTTTCATGGAAGAACACCTACGAATAGAAAATTGGGGTGGTGCGTCATGGACATAAGGGGGGGGGGCACCACTGGTGTATCTGTATAAAATTATCTTGTTTATGGTAAGTAAAAAACACTTATTTATTGAAAACAGTAACGTCCATAAATACAATACTCGATTCATTGATAATTTGCATGTTATCCCCCAAAAATTCTCGTTTTTTCAAAAAAGCGTATATATTAACTGTACAAAAATTTTCAATAAGTTCAAAACAAATGATATTCTGTATTTAAATCTGATCTTCACAAGTTCTTAGTATAATAGACAAGTGTTCCTACTCGGTAAATGAGTTTTTTGAAGACAATGTATGAATGTTTTTTTTGTTAATTACGTTATGAATGTGTTAGCTTATAAAAGTCATAGTTATGTATGTATTACTCTATTTGTAAGTTTTTTATAGCATATATGTAATTATTTTGTAATTTTGACAACTGTATGCGTACTCGAGAATACTCTCATTTGTATGCAAAACAGGCAAATAAATAAATAAATAAATAAATATACAAGATCCTGATATATTTTGATTCTTATGTAATCCTATTATGAAATCAAGGAACATATTTCTTCGGTAATTTTAGAAGTGTATGCCCCATAAACTGGGATAACACAATTTTTTAAATTTTATTCTATTATTTTGGCTCCAGATAGTTTCATGAGCATGCAGGCGTAAAGTACTCTTACAGAGCCATCTAGTATTGGAATTATTACTGCACTTCTACAGTAACATTTAATGTAAGGAAATCTTGAAATAAAGTTGGAAATAATTGTTACCACTCTTATTTGCAAAATATGTTCACCGACAATGTGGGAATTCTAAGTATTGGTGTCGAGAAATAAGTACTCAATTACTAACAACAAAAAATATATACATACAACAAAAATTAAAAAATAAAAATAAATGACTCACATACTTTCGTCCATTTTGCCGATACTGAGATGCAAGGTCATGTGCTAACGTATCAAGCAGTTCTTGAATCTCTGATAACATGAACCGTAAAGATAAATATGACGCTTTTTGCACTTTGTACTCTGCTTAGTGTTACTACACTCGAGACTCGCGACGACACCAAACACGCCTGAATTATGTTAATTTTCTAAATTATGCCAATTTTCAAATGATCTTCCCGCAGTAACTAAAGACCCATCTCCACTTATCTCGTTATTTTAATGATGTATTCTGTGTTCATATACTGGAGAACTAACAGGATTCTGTCACGAATAATAATGAGATAAATTGATAGACAGCGCATTATATTTAATTGCAGTTTAAATATATTTGAATGCGACTTAAATTTTTATTTGTACGTTTGTAGTTTACTTTTGTATCTAACACTGATATTATGATGGATGCACTGCATGAAGTAGGGTTTTAAGAAACTCACTTATTTTTCTATTATCTCACAGTCGAATCTTAAACTGGAATAGAGTATAAAGGAGTATTCACTTTTAAAACAATATAGCGTGCCCAGCTGAGGCTTTACATTGTAAGGATTATATTATAAGGTAGTCAAGAAAGTTCTGTCGCTTTTTCACCCACCACCTCCGAACATCTATATGTCACCAATATGTACCTAGCAGATCAAAAATAGTCTCCATCAGCATCAACGACCTTCTGCCAACGTTCTGGAGGGACATGGATTCATAGTAGAACCTTGTGGGTCGTGAAACGAAGAAGATATCAAGTGCATTTTGTACCTCTACTAGGGATTTGAACTGGCGTCCTTTAAGGTGATTTTTCAAGGAATGGAACAGGTGATATTCGGACGGTGCAATGTCCGGGGAATATGGTGGATACACTAGTGTTTCCCATTTAAAGCATAAAATGGTGTCCCAAGTCATCCTAGCCACGTGGAGCTTAGCGTTGTCCTGTAACAGGAGGACCCCTTTGCGATTCAGAAGTGTTTTGAGACTTAGCTGAAGAGTTTTGAGTTTTCTTTAACACGGTTCAACTGCTTCCAGCACACAGTTGTATTTATGCTCTGACCAACTGGTAGCAGTTCCCGATGCACGATTCCACGAGCAGTCCACCGAACACACAGAAGGACCTTCTGGTGCAGTGCTGGTGTCGGTTGTTTTATAACCGGTTCATGAGACGTTAACCAATGATGACGGCGCCCTGGAGCTTCGTACAGAATCCACTCCTTCGTACAGAACCTCATCACATGTCAACACCCTGTCCAGAAATGGCTCCTTCCTCGGACGAGACAGCAAAGAAACACAGGTGTCTGCTCGCGTTGCCTTCTGGCCCGGAGTCAAATCATGTGGGATCCATCGACCCAACTTGTAGTATTTTCCAGCCACTCAGACTGAATTGTAGTCCCAGTTCCTCACTTGTCTGGTTATTGTTCGTCTCAATTGCTGCCTGAAGATCTTCATTTTGTACATGTGTTGGTCTTCCGGCACGTGCTACGTCTTCGACTGTTTCGTCACCGTCCTTAAACTTGTTAAACCATCGCTGCATTGTACGAGTAGTCACGACACCGTCACCAAAGGTATGCATATCTTCCGCCCCACTGCAGTGGCGTTTGATCTCACTCAGTTTGAACTCGTACAGCATACACGTCCTTATGACGCTCTGTGGAGATCCCATGTTCACTCAGCCCTTATGCAAGTTCACGGTGTAACTGAACTGCCACAAAGGTAGTATGTTGGATATACCCACACTAACAACTGACCTTCCCCTTAACTTCTTTCGCATTCAACTCACGGTGAGGGTCAATTGAACACAGACCTGCACAAAAAGGGACAGAACTTTCTTGGTTACCTTATAGTAAGAGAAATTGTATTCCATTATACAAATCCGATTTTAAAACTTAATATAGATATTACTAAATATTGAGTTCTCTGCGGCTATATGATTAGGGAACACATTCTTTAGTGAGGGAGACTTGGGTTTGATTCTGAGTAGAAGCTCATGTGGTTTCGATTCCACGTTAAACTGTAGGTCCACGTCTCATATTGCCTCGCAGCTGAAATTGACACTAAACGCTGGTTTAATATTAGAGGTTGTATATATTATGTTGGGGTGTGTGAATTTTTTTTTTGGGGGGGGGGGGGTCCACCAGTAGTCTCACTAGGTGTAGGTAGTATTCAAGCGGTCTTATTCTACACTCGATAAAACAATAAGTACTAGGGTCACTACGAAAGTTTCGAGATACGCATTGTTGTGGCACAGTATTTGAATTCCAACAATTGCGTTCGGTAGTGGTACCCAGAGCGAAGAAGCGAAACAAGTTTCAACTCGCCTCGCTTATCGGCGTGGCCGTATCGCCTTCACTTGTTTGTTGAGTGAGCAGTATTCGACTGTCTAGAATGGACCTCGAAAGGGAACATTTTCGGGCAATGATCCTTTACGATATCAAAGGTGGTTTGAACGAGACACAGAGCCTTGACCGTTTGCAGGGGGCATTTGGGGACCTTGCTCCTTCCCGTGCTACAATTTTTCGGTGGTTTGGTGAATTCAGAAGAGGCTAGACATCGCTTAAAGATGAAGAGAGAGCTGGACGTCCGGCAATAGCTGTCAGATGAAAACATTGCCGCTGTGGAACAAATGATTCGAGAAAATCCTCGAACAACTTTCAGGGACATTGGATCTCCAGCAGTAACAAAAATTCTTCATGATCATCTTTGGCTCAGGAAGGTTGCATTTCGTTGGGTGCCTCACACTTTGAACAGCAGAAGCGCATGCGTGTGGAATGGTGTAAAGAAACGCTTGCAAGATTTGATGGAGGCAATTCTCGACGCGTCTCTGACATTGTTATTGGTGATAAGACTTGGATCTATCAATTTGACGCTGAAAATAAACGCCAGTTTACAGTTTGGATTCTTCCCGACGAAAATCCACGCACGAAAGTGAAGTTACCGCGAAGTGTGGGGAAGAAGATGGTCGCAACTTTCTTCTCCAAATCTGGCCATGTTGCAACTATTCCACTTCAAGAACAAAGGACTGTTACTGCTCAGTGATACACCACTTTTTGCCTAACAAAAGTGTTCCAGAAGCTTCGCGAACGGCGTCCAAGAACTGGATTGCGTGGGATCCTGCTTCATTATGACAACGCGTCCGCACACACGGCCAACATCACAATTCAGTTTTTAGAATTTACAGAGGTTAAACTTATGACTCATACGCCGTATAGCCCTGACCTGGCTCCGTGTGATTTTTTTCTGTTCCCCAGGATCAAAGATCGCATGTGTGGGAAGAGATTTTGCAGCCCTGAAGAAGCTGTAGTGGCTTACGAGAATGAACTTTCAACAAACAAACAAACAAAAAAAAAAACTGGTAACACTGCTTCCAAAAGTGGTTTTCGAGGATGCAAAAGTGTGTACAGTGTAATGGTGAATACTTTGAGAAAATGTAAGTGTTAAATTGATTTTAAACATGTAAGTTATTTCACATCTCAAAACTTTCGTAGTGACCCTCATAATTTTAAAGTACTGCTATCTATATTCTCGGCAAAAATAATAAAACTAAATTGTTTTTATAAGAAAAGAAATAGTACAATTGTAGGGTAATATTGAATTTTCAATCATTTCTCTTCTAAAGCAACCACAGTTTTCTTAAGAAAGTTTAGAAATGTCTGTCGAGTTACAAAGTTTGGGAGGTGTCCGGATCCGGTGGACCACCCTGTAGGTGCGCCCCTACCACCACAATACCCAATTTCTTCTCACGTTCCTGTTTGACCACAGATACATCGTTACTTTCATTCTCAAGCAACACATGTTGCTACTAAGTACGACAGCTCACGACTCCAGTTGTTGCTACGATGTTCAACCGCCACAGTTGTCCAATCATCAACAAGGTCCGGGGTTCAAATCAAGAACTTGAACAACAATTAACCGCAGTTTTAGCTCGATTTAAAGTCTACTCGACGAGCACAAAGATGCCAAACTGTTCACCCATCAAGGGTCGTGGTTGATACGTATACAAAACCAGAACATCATTTAGCCGCAGCTCCCCACACAAAAGACGAAGCCAAGATTCCAAACCACAAGCGTAGCTGTTTATCATTCATCGCAAGGGTCCCGAGTAGGCCCTACGTATCAAGACGAGGACCATCTACAGCAGCCTTTCCCAACCTTTTTCACACTGCGGCCCCCTTTAGAGTCTACAATATATGTGAAGGACCCCTTGCAATATAAACTGTTAGTATTTATATCTCTTCCCCTTGTTAGTATATCTATCTATTGGTATATATATAGAGGTATAATCACGTTAGAGTAGTATGATGCCTACTCCGTAATCGAGGTGGTCCTGGGTTTCAAACCTGGGGCTGGACACATTAACTAAGATGTTGCAAATGTATAAATAAATCCAGTATGTGAACAAATGCCGAGCAAGTTTTTCTCATTCCCTCTTTCCTTTTCGAGTCACCTATTGTGTCAAAGACGTTTTTCGTTTGAAGATATTTTACTAACATGTACACTCATGTCCAAAATTATTGTCGCATATGTAAGAATACAACTTGATAATGATTTTGCAGGGCAGGGTAGTTGTAATACTGGTACTATGTGTATAATCGGGAAATGTATAGTTGTGGTAAATTTCATAGGAAAAGAATTATAAATACGAAGATTATAATGAGTAAAATAAAATGTTGCTACATGGACAAGAAAATTTTATTTTTATTTTATTTTTCTTATTCATTGTTCTTTTGACATGAAATTTGCCACATACATGTCTTTGCCGATTATACACATACTAACATTATAAGAAATACCGGACGAATTCGTTATCAAATTATATTCCTACAACATATTTATAGACATGCGACAATAATTTTGGACATAAGAGTACATCAGTCTCTACACGCTTTTTGGCTGTCAGAAAAAAAATACCGTTAAAGTATAGGCAACTTCTTGTAGGTCGAATATAACTTCTCACGCACATTGACTTGTCATTATTAATTCGACCATTTAACTTAAAATGGTGTCTTTCTCACCACTGTGTGTACCTTCCTCAGATTGACTTGCGGACCCCAGGTTGGGAAAGGCTGATCTACAGGAACCATCAGGAGCCGTACTGCAACTCATGGATCCACTCACATGTACGTACTAACCCCTCTCCGACAGTAAAAAGGACCCCGGGAGTGTAATTCGGATCGAGTTTTCAAATTTTTTGCTCCAGGGCTCTGTAACCAAGGGGCCTCCAAAAATTGTAAAAATTTCTGAAAACATTTTCACCATAAAAGTTTGAAAAAAACAAAACATGATTTGAGTCATTCCTATATAATTCATGGACCCTTTTGAACATGTCGAGAGAGGGCTCATCATAGAAGTTTTTGATGGACCCCATTTGTATTTTCCCGCTCTAGGGTCTTCAATAGTTTTAATCAGGTCCTGCATATTTTCTATACGGAAAACAACTGTCCTGTAAAATGTAAATTATTATTTAGTTTCAAGTTATGGCATCATTTGAGATTTCAATTTAGCTAAATACTTCAATATTAGCAAAATTATAAAGCAGAGTGGAAAATCAGGAACCTTTCAAGGGTTGAATTACGAAAAATGTGAAAGACTGTTTCCGCAACATGGGCTGGCAACGCTGGTTTGGGATTAGCTGACTGTATTGTCAGTACTCGACGTGTTATCTTCCTTCGTTCCCTTACTCCAGTATGCGAGGAGTGCGTGACGTGTGTGTGTGTGTGTGTGTGTGTGTTTTTTTTTTTTTTTGTGTACATATACCTCTACTTACGATACGAGGAGGGTCCACTAAAAAAATTCACCGTCCAGGGCCCATCGGGAAATTTTCCGGTTTCCCGCCTAGTCAGTACAGCCCTGAGAACCATCATAGCTAAAGTCACTCACAGCTCTCGGCGATTGCATTTACTAAAAGAATACAGAGGCCTAGTGGCATATCACTTCCTCTCCCATTTCATCCAGTCTTCGTTCGATTCCTGTTGGATAAGTAGGGATATTCTTCGTTTATCGATGGCCACGATAAGGATAATTTGAAGACTCCGCTTTTCACCTCCCAGTGTTCCAAGTGAGAATGCAATCATTATGTTCACCCCAAAGTGACTTTACAGTGCTTAGTGCTTGTCAGTGTAATGAGTGTCCACACGAATTGATTTCTGATTATTCCTGTCTGGGTCCGAGTGTCCGTGTTTCTGATTGAGATTATATTTTTAATTGCCTATGTATGCTATACGGTCCTTCGAGAAACCTGTGATAAGGAAGTCTTTGTCATACAGCGTGTCCCGTCACGAGTTAGTTAGTCTCTTGACAAAGACGGCAACATGTTCATGCACGTGCACCCGTTGCTCTTCTTGACAATGTTGCTCTTGAACGGAGATAATTCGAACGATGGCGTTGGCAGGTACCCGAATATTCATCATATTTCCTCGATATGAGCATCTGCCACTTTATGTTCACCAAACTCAAGGATCAACTGAAAGTACAGTTCCCACTACAGATGTCATTTTCCAAGCAACAGGACATGATTATCAATAAAAAGTACCAGTGATATTGTGTCCAGTATCTTCCAGAAGTGTGACAGAAGATGATGAAGTGTAGCAGAGGATTCTATTTAACAACGTAAAAGTTCTGTTTGTTATTTATGGGTACGGATCTTTCCAGCCCTCATAGATTGTTTTTAATATCTTTCAGTAGTATTTGTGAACTTCTTGAACTTCGTTATCAGTATTTCTTAATCAACAGTAATCCTGAGGTTTCTTCTGGCTAAAGCAAATTTTTTTTAACATTTCGATTTTCCGAGCAGGTGAAACATAATGAACTCGAGCCATATCTGAAGCAGTTACTCACGATTAATGAAAAGTGAGTAACCTACGGCAACAATGTGTGAAAGAGATCGTGGTCAAAGTGAGGAAGTGTGGCAAAGCCCATACTGACGCTCAAGAACGTTATGCTGGCATTTTATGAGATTGGAAAAGTATCATGCATCACAAGCTGCTGCCACTGGGCAGAACAATAGATTTAAGCCTGTACTGTCGACAATTGAATTGAGTACACTAGCAATTCAAAAGAAATTGCCGGAACTGGTCAAGAGAAAGGGTGTTGTATACCACGTTGACAACGCCAGATCGCATAATTTTTTGACAACCCGTCAGAAATGGAAAGAACTTAGCTGCGAGGTTTTAATGCAGTCATGATAGCCTGGTCTTGACACTGGCAGACTATTATTTCTTTCGGTTCCTGCAAAGCTCCCTGAATGGTATTAAGTTAGTTTTAAAACATAAAGGTAACCAAGAAAGTTCTGTCCCTTTTTTACCCACCACATTTGAACATCGATATGTCACCCGAGACGCACCTGGAAGATCAAAAATAGTCCCCATTAACATCGACGATCTTCTGCCAACATTCTGGAAGGCCACGGACTTCATCGCTGTAGAACTTGGTGGGCTGGGAAGCGAAGGTATCAAGTCCATTTTGCACCTCTACTAGCGATTTGAACTGGCGTTCTCTAAGATCAAGGAATGGAACGGAATAGTTGATATCGGACGGCGATTGTGCTGGTTTCGGCTGTTTTGTAAGCGGTTCATGGGATGCTAACCAATGATGATGGCGCCGTGGAGCTTCGTACAGGACCCACTTCTCATTACATGTCAACACCCGGTCCAGAAATGACTCCTTCCTCAGACGAGACAGCAAAGAAACACAAGTGTCTGCTCGCGTTGCCTTCTGGCCTCGAATCAAATCATGTGGGACTCATCGACCTAACTTGTAGTGTTTCCCAAGTTGATGGAGGTGTTGCCAAATGGTTTCTCCACTCACACTGAATTGTAGTTCCAGTTCCTCACATGTCTGGTTACTGTTCGCCTCAATTGCCGCTTGAAGATCATTTTGTGTTGGTCTTGTAGCACGTGGTGCGTCTTCGAGTGCTTCGTCACCGTTCTTAAACTTGTTAAACCAGTGATGCACTATCCACGTAGTCACGACACCCTCACTAAAGGCCTGATATATCTTCCGCCCTGCTGTACCGGCGTTTGACCCCAGTTTGAACTCGCACAGCATGCACGCCCTTATGACGCTCTATAGAGGTCCCATGTTCACTCTGTCCTTACGCAAGTTGACGGTGTAACTGAACTGCCACAACCAGGCCGTATGTTGGATATATCCACACCAACAACTGAACTTCGCCTTATCTTCATTCGCATTCAACTCACGGTGTGAGGGCCAATTGAACACAGACCTCCACAAGAAGCAACAGGACTTTCTTGGTTACCTTTATAGAGCTGTTAAAACCACGTGTCAATTTTTGACCCGTAACAATAGAAGTTCTATAGCTACATAAGTATGGTGTTACCGGAAAAATAGCAAAAGGACATCGAACAGAATGGTGTATATCTGGTCTGGTAATGTTACTTTTAAATCACAATAAATGTATTCTCAATTTTCTCTCCAAAGGCTCGATGTTTTTTTTTTTATTATTATTATTATTTTAGAGAACCTGATTAAAAAAAAAAAAAAGATAGCAAGCATATGTCACACATGATGATTAGAATCGACTAATCCGATAACACGCAGCTTAAAAGCTAAACGAAGACAAAACGTGTTCATTGCCGAGGCTTCAGGTAAGCTAAAGAACCTTACACATTACATTTTGGTTACCTCCCATTTATTTTTCTTATTTATGTAGAACCAAAAGATAAGTGCGAACCTTGACATTTTAGAATTTTAAAAACAATTTAGTGTTATACAATAGTAACAACACATGAAATTTATCATTATAAGTGGAAATAACAATGATCGTTGCTAGGACTAGAATTTTGATAATTTACGACCATACAAATTGCCATGGTAAAGACACTCGATATTTTGATTTACGATACAAAGGTTACACACTCGCAACCAATTAAAAGTAAATTTTTAATAAACAAAACATTGATTGAATGCAGAATAAAAGAGTAAAGATTTTCTTGTCTATACATTCTTAAATAACTGGGTTATGCCACTAATAGTTAGCCCATAATTCATATTACACTACCGTTACAAATATCTGAGTTACACTTCTGCCAAATATTTGAATTCTGCATTTCACTGTATTAATGCGTGTATCTCTGTTTTGCTGCTACACGAATCACTGGTATGATAAAGAGTTTAATCACAGAAATGTAAACTCCAGAATGTCTTAAGATTCCGCATCCATTACTGTTTTAGCTTAAGATGAAAATTTAATTATAAATTAAGTTCTGTCATAAAATAAAAGAAAAAAAATTGTAAATTAAAACTTCCTGTTGATATAATACAACTTAGCTCCAAGGGCTCTCGCCAGCTGGATGACACTTATTCAACTTGACGCTGCGTTATCAATGCATTGGCTCCCAGCGTCGTTATCTCTGGCTTTCTAGATTCAAATTCACTATCTATTAATTGAAGAAGCTCCAAAATTACATCACAATCTGGGTATAAATCGAAAATTCTATTACAAGCCAGACCTCCAGAAACCTAACGGAGCCAACAAAAGGAGTTATCACACGGAAGTAAACAAATAGCCAGTCTCTTCAGATAGGCTGCATTGAGAGATGTTTTTTTACAATAAAGAACAATGTTCACACAACATTCTGTTTCACACACGGCTATATAGGAGGAATAGGCATTGACTTTATACCGGCTACACCCCCTATTACGGACTAAGAGTCGAACTGGCCGTATAGGTTGCGATAGTCGGTTGACGGAAAGGCACTACCATCCCTCTTGGATTGCATAAGGAAATAAATACACTTCAATTACAGAATCTCACCCTTATTTGGACCAAAATCTCAACTAGAACTTCTGGCCCTTTTTAGAGTCACAGAGAAAAAATAAAGAGCTCTAGCATGTCAAAACCAAAGAAGAAGGATTCCAACTACAAGAACTTCCTAAAGAAGCCACAAACAGAAAAGGAAGCTACGCCAAAGGGATGAGGTGAATTTCAGAACACAACCAGAAAGACTTAAGATGTAGCGTCGCCAATACATGTTGTACATACAATAGGGAGAACTCCGCCTTCAGAAATTCCAACAATAAGCTACCACACACAATCAAGGAATGCCGGAATCACAATCAGTTCAGCCAGCAGACGCTTCAGAGATATCTATATGTTTAACTTGACTGATGAGCAAATGGATGTTGACGGGACAGAAGGACAAAAGTCGTCACGAGAAGGAAGGCTCTGTGTCTACTTCCCAAAAGAAACATGCCGAGACATCTTTCTGAGTATTTTCTCTGAAGACGACTTCGGGAGGAGAGCAACAATTTCCTACAGAGATGATAGCCAGGCTAGACTCACACAGGAAAAAAAACTTTACAGGTGGGAAACCAGATTATAGCCAGGCTAGACTCACACAGGAAAAACACTTTACAGGTGGGAAACCAGATGATAGCCAGGCTAGACTCACATAGGAAAAAAACTTTACAGGTGGGAAACCAGATGATAGCCAGGCTAGACTCACACAGGAAAAAAACTTTACAGGTGGGAAACCAGATGATAGCCAGGCTAGACTCACACAGGAAAAACACTTTACAGGTGGGAAACCAGATGATAGCCAGGCTAGACTCACACAGGAAAAAAACTTTACAGGTGGGAAACCAAAACATATACAACGAAACTAACCAATCACAGGTGGAAAAGCAAGACTCAGACACAGAAGAACAGCAGAAAGAAAGCTAATCACGAGAGCTCAGCATTTTGAAGAGAAACTTGCGGCTTTTAATAGAAAGTCTCTCCCAAGATTGCTGCAGAACACTCAACCACAAGGAAACCCAAACCAGGAAGTAGGACTAAGAAAAACACTGGCCCTTCTCAAAGCTAGAAACAAGGAGAAATAGAGGAGAACGAAGACTTCACAGAACTAAAGTCACGAAAAGCCAAAGAGAGAGAACTCAGCAGAGAGAGAATCACGTCACCAGGGCAAACTATTGGAGAAGAAATCAAGCAACTTGAACACAAAACCACGTTCGCCACTAGAAGGAAAAAAAAAAAAAAAAAAAAAAAGACAACCAAGCCAACTTCGCAACATAGGAATAAGCAAAATTCAAAATAGCAAACCGAGACAACTTGAGATGCAGACAGGTGGAGTAGAGGAGACGACCCAACAAGCTAACCAAGAAAGATGCAAATCACTGGAGAACCGGCCATTATCGGGCCCAAATCCAGAACAGAGACGATAAAATACTTACAACAAACGACAGAAGCCCAGATTCCTAACTCTTACCTGTGTGATAGAAAGGATACCACAAGAGAAAGGATGACTTACGGACACAGAATATAGTATTCTCACCACTACCACTTCTACGACTCTTTACCAGCAGACCAGAGCAAGTGTATTTCCTCATAACTCATGGAATAAGCATCAAGGATGCACATCAAAGTTGAAAAGTCAAAAATACAGACAAGGCCGGATTCATGTTGGAATTATTACTAATATCATTCTACGTACATAACAAACCCGAAGTACATTGGACCCAAGCAAAGGGGAAAGAAACCTGGTGAGCCCATCACAATAAACCAAATTCATTGTAACTAGTGCCTATTCTTGAACATCTCTGGAAAATAAGTATTTTTTTTTTTTTTTTGTTCCTTTCTTAAAATTTATATTTAATTTATTATTTTTTAAATATATTTTCCACTTTCATTATTACATTGTCTCTACAGTTTCTGGGAAAATTGGTAGAAAATTACTGTCCTAGATCAACGTATATGCTTATCAACACCGAAAAACAGTATACATCATTTCAGACAATTCTTCAAGTTTATGATTAACCAACTTGTTGCACACAAGTACTAAGATAGTATATACAACATCCACAATTGCTTTTAAGTACACCTGACATCTGCGAGGGACAAACGCCCGAACTAGTCCACCTGCAGAAGGCGCACATGTAACGACCAGTAATATTCGTGTCTATATACTTAAAAGGTGTTGATAAATTATCAAAATTCTAGTCTTAGAAATTACAATAAAAATTCCTTTTTCTTATTTACATTAACCAACACATTTATAAGAATAAAGTAGAAAAACAACCATTATAAACAGCAACATCTGGAAATATTTCATTTTTCGACAATAAAAGCATAACAAATACTAGTAACATTTGATATGTCACTCACAACAAAATTCAAAAATAATAATACTGTATATCCAAATACACAATAATAAAAGTAATACAAAACTTTCCTTAAGTCATGGCACATAAATGTTCAACCGATTATTTTTTTCATTATATGAATTCAGAGATTCTTTAGGATGCACAGATATTTATATTAAGACAATTAGTTGATTTGTATGACATAACATTAAACATGTCTATTAGCTTAGTGGTTCCCAACCTTTTTTGGTTCACGACATACTTTGCTGAAGGCACACGGCATTACGATACTCGTGTCAAAATTAATTGATTTTTAACTAATTATTAAATGCTTCATGATTTTTTTAATTCTAAAATTTCGCGACACATCTTATGGGATTGGGTTACGGCATCGTTTGGGAACCACTGTATTAGATAATGGTATAATTACAATAATAGTTCTGTTTTAAATAAAGACTGGCAGTTGTTACAGAATAATACATCAAAAAATGGCACACAAAATGGCAAAATTAATTTTAAATGTGGCATTTTATAATACACAAAGCGTGAAAAATGTGCATGACTGAACTAAGACTCGAACCCGGGATCTTCAGTGTACCATGCCGATGCGTTAAGGAGGCAGACTACTAAATATTTTTTCAAAACCTAACAATTTTTCTCTTGCCCGTTTTTCATAAGTGGAAAGAGATAATGAAATGTAACTTACTACAATAATAGATAATGTTATTCTACACCCAAAAATACAAATCGGAAGAATAATCAGTATTGCCATCCATAGAAATTACAGTGTGGCCAAAATATGAATTACCCAAAAATCTAGGTTAAGACAGCGACTAGAAAAATGAACTCAACAGTAATTATTGACTTATCATGTTGTCTTGGTTCCTTGTTTACTACTTTTTAAATGATATTTGTATTTATTATGTAATAACTTATTTATTTAGTAATAACTTATGTAAGTTATTACAGAATAAGTACAAATATTATTTAAAAAGTAGTAAACAAGGAACCAAGACAACATGATAAGTCATCAATTACCGTTGGGTTCATTTTTCTAGTCGCTGTCTTAACCTAGATTTTTGGGTAATTCATATTTTGGACACACTGTAATTTCTATGGATGGCAATACCGATTATTCTTCCGATTTGTATTTTTGGGTGTAGAATAACATTATCTATTATGGTAGTAAGTTACATTTAATTATCTCTTTCCACTTATGAAAAACGGGCAAAAGAAAAATTGTTAGGTTTTGAAAAAAATATTTAGTAGTCTGTCCCCTTAACAACTACGCCACTCAGTCCGCTCCCAGAACAACCATATACTCTCCCACTCTTTGGTGCTCTTCCGCTCAGACCACGCGATTTTTACCACAACCCAGCTGTTGCGTTTGAACATATCAAGTGACTACGTTCAGAAAACCGGTAACGGTTGTATTATCATTATATTATTTAAACGAGGAAACAACCGATTTAATCTTATTTTTACACACCAAATCCGCTGTAGATATCTTGAGATACAAGCCACGTGGTCTGAGTGGGAGAGTGTATCGCTGTTCTGGGTGCGGCTTAAGTAGCGTAGTTTTTAACGCATCAGCACGGTATGGCTAAGATCCCGGGTTCCACTTCCGGACCAGCCATGCATTTTTCACTCTTTGTGTATTAAGTATGACTTAAAATCAGAATAAATCAAAACGAAGAAAAACAAAGATTACAAATCATAGAAACATTAGTATCAGAAACACAAAACAGCAGAAAAGATATGAAAATGAAAACCGTCAATCAAAAACTACGACTAAGCGGTTAGCGTACGCGCCTTTAGCGTCGGAGACCCGGGTTTGATTCCCGGCGGGAGCTCATGTGGTTCGGATTCCACGTTAATCAGTAGGTCGTTCATATAGCCTCGCTGCTGAACGGAACGTTAAACTCAAAAACTCAACTCAACTCAGCAACTACGAAAAAAATCAGTTTATAGGTAAACCTTATCCTGACATTTGATAAAGCAGTCATGCCATACAACAAACAGTTTACTTTTGATTTTACGATATCACAAATTGTTGTCGGTCCGTTAAGATGTACTTGAGACGTGAAAAAGATCGTTCAACATCCATACCGATGTGAAAGGAGCCTACTTGAAACATTCACAACCTTGAGATTCACAGCAACATGTACTTTTGGTGTATAACGTGCTTTCCATATACTCAGTTGCTCAACAATGATTCATCTCCCCCTCACTGGTAATCTGCAATTCACGATAACGGTACACATGTGACTTGTCTTTCGGGTAGAAAGTAAACGAAATTAAAGAAGAAACCATACAATAGTAAATATGAACAATGAACACGAATAAATGGCACTTATTCTATTCACAATTTCTTGTAAAAATGGCAAAATATGACGGAACGTCACAACTGCCGGAACGTCA
Organism: Thermobia domestica; assembly: GCF_964235325.1. NCBI lineage: Eukaryota > Metazoa > Arthropoda > Insecta > Zygentoma > Lepismatidae > Thermobia > Thermobia domestica. The sequence continues at coordinate 256,812,542 of NC_137464.1, forward strand.
CAACGTTTTGTCACAACTGCCGGTCTTTAGTTATAAACAAAATTGGACATCCACCTCTCTGAGCCACCCTGTATTCTGACCAAGGGATGATATTAGTTGATTGGGAGTTTATCATCCCTTTTTGAAACCGACAGTATATAAGATATGGATAACATGGGATCCGAACCACATTGGACTCCGACCGGGAATCGAACCAAGATGTCCAGCGCCAAAGACACGTATAGATACTAGGTAGCTCTGATTGGTGAAATTATCTCAAACAAAGATTAATATTGAAAATTAATAATACAATTCTTATTTGCGTTAATACGTTGTTTAAAAAATTAGGCCAAGTTTGATACTTACAACTATACAATTATTAATTTAGTGTTTCTACAAATAGTGGAAGAAAGGAAGTTATTTACTGAATTGGTCTGAGTAAGTCCGCAGCAATTGTGCAGACAAAATATTGCTAAGTATAAATTAAGCTACACATTAAAACAACTAAGAATCTTATTATTCGTTTTCATAACGATGCGTAACTACGCATACTTGAACTAAAAATGGTTCTTCTTTGGTCAATTGAATAACAACTGTATTTCATGCATTGTAATTTCCTGGCCACAATATGGTCTGAAACGAGCAGGGTGTCCATTTTCTTTTCTTTATTCTTTTTTAAACAAGATTTTATGACATCATTAAATTTTATTCAGTTTCTATAAGAATTAGTCATACTCAGGGGACGTAACACTTAACATATTGACCTTAACTTAGAGGATCCAGACTTCAAACCATGAGGTTTTCCCAGGAGTTTATCTCAGACCGACTACTAGAATGATAGAAAGATTCTTTTACATAAAACTCCTGTCCAACTTATTTCCAAAGTTCCTTCCCATGTTTCGCTGTTAATACAGCGTTATAACTTCCAAGCTAAATCTGGAACTTTGTCAATAAATAAACAAATACCATATAAGATTCAAACTCAATAAGACAAAATAGAACTAGTTGCTCAAGTGATAAAGAGACCAATCCCAGAAGTGAAATGATTACGTGATCTGAAGAGAGACTGAGTAGCATTCCGTAACCGCACAATAGACCACAGAAACCCGCGTCCAATCCTCGACTCACCCTCACATTTTCACTCTTTTGATAGGTAATAGCTTGTCTAACTGGCGGCTGTTGAGGAAAGTGTCATCGGTAACATTTTATCGCTACAATATAAGGGAAGAAAAGTTAAAGTATGTACTAATTTTTATAGACCCTGTAGCGATAAAATGTTAATTTTTTTACCAATGTCTTCCCTTAACAGCTGCCACTGTTGTCTACTCTTTCATACACGCATCTAGAACTTTGTATGGAATTGTTACATCTGCAACCACCCACCAAAAATACATCCTGAAGTATTCACGATGTACGTACCAATACAAGTTTGCTACAATTTACATTAAACTTGATAGCAGACTTTGCGAAACCTATGACTTACAGAAGGTTCGTATTTTATAGAAAGCGCCTTGTTACTTGCACCCTGCTCTACCCTTCATATCACTGAGATCACATGCAAATTGCAAAAAAAAAAAAAAAAAAAAAAAAAAAAAAAAAAAAAAAAAAAAAAAACATTCTTAATATACAAACAAAGAAGATTAAATGGAATAATTATAACCGTTAAAAATGACACAGGACAATAAATATGGCACACTGATATCTTGGAGTGATGTTAGGTCTACTTTTAAAGTGATTCAGGTGGGTAATTACGTAAGGAAGTGGAAGTGTCCGAACTCACTTATAATCGTTATTGCATTGTGCAACTTACTAAATCCATTGTCTGGAAAGAAAGAAATGGAAGTATGAAATTATTACATTTCATATGGCACAATAAAATTCGTGTGTGAATATTATCTTGATTAATTCATTGATTTGGGAAGAATGGGGAAGTCGGTCATGTGACCATTTTTCCTCTTTACGATAGATTCAAAATTTTACCTTCAAATCAAAGCATAATGCAGATCAAGACGTTCAGGTAGGAATAAGTTCTAGGCATCTCGATATTTGTAGGATATCGGTCTCAATTGACACCTTAAATAGACGACTCGGTACTTTTTCTTAAGTTTTACGTCCTACGATTATGCCGACTAAGCTGAAGGAGAAGATGATGAAACGGTGGAATGAAGAAAGTGGGAGGAAACGGGAAAACTCCGAGAAAACCCACGCACACGATTGAGTTCAGTGGATTTTGAGTTTAACGTCCCTTTCAGCAGCGAGGCTATATGAGACGGGACCTACTGATTAACGTGGAATCCGAACCACATGAGCTCTCGCCGGAAATCGAACGCGGGTCTCCAACGCCAAAGGCGCGTACGCTAACCGTTTAGCCACGAAGAACCTCCCACGCGCACGGTGTTTCTCCACCACAAAGCTCACTTGGCACGAGCTGAGATCGAACCACGAACCCCATGCACCAAAGGTGAACGCTCTACCAGTGAGTCACCGCGACCCCATGGTGCTTTTCAATGTAATTCTGATGGCAATGATATACCTATCTAGTAATACTCTCGTTATCACTAGAACTTCATAAATGTTTAAAATTCTCAAGATGATGCTTGTAAAGACGGAATATAAAGAGAAGATAGTAAATAGTCATAGTACAGCAATCCGATACATTTTTACCTTCTTCACAGCAGTTGCACCTTGAAGTTTTACTTGTTTAAGTTTTAGCATTCCTCTTCAACACCGATGCTATATGTGACATGGATTTACAATGAAAAGTGGAATCCGAACAACCGCAATGCATTCCCATTTTTTAATGTTCTCTCAGCAGACATCGAACCCGGAACCACGTTCACCAAAGGCTGATATGCTAGCACTAGACCAGTGGCAGGCACATATCCAATGGGAGAGGTCTCGATATCCCCCTTCGAAATCAGAAATGAAAAAAAAAAAAATGAAATTTCTAGAAAAGTTACGGAATTCTCAGAATTTCTGATACTAGTGAGGAAAATTTCACGCCTTCGAAAACATAGTGCCGTTTTATAATAGTGTGGACATTTTTTATTATAATTTTTCGTCATCGCTTCTCTGCAGTATCTCACACATGTTATTTCTGAAACAAGTTTTCTACTGCTCCTTTAACTTGTCATTTGAAACAGACAGTTGTTGACGGAATAATAAAAACAAAAATATATGTGGAAAGAAGGTTCTGTTAACATTTGATTCAACAGAGAAAGGAACGCAGATATTGTAAAATATTTTACAAAACATTATTGGATATTTATTTTTTATAATAGTTGAAGTCATAATAAAAGGAAAATTGTTATATTTGAATGAACAGAGGAAGGAACGTAGATATTATAAAATCTTTTTCTACACTTTTTTTTTTTTTTTTTTTTAATTCTTTTACTCGAGATTTCTTCATAGTTTGTCATTAAAATACTTACTTACATTTTCTCATTTCATTGTCCTAACAAACCAATATATGTTGCCAGTAAAATAATTTAGGATGATCGAGCCCCTGGTGTGATAACCACAATATTTCATGTCACGGACTCCTCCCCAGTACGAAATCCTGGCTACGTGCCTGCCAGTGGAGAGGGCTAATAATTAGCATGAGTTCAACTGTTAACATGTCATGACACTAAACTGATGGTTTACTTTGATAAAGGTTAAACTTACCACAAATCAAAAATAATGACCGGACAGTCACTATAATATCAATATTATATATAAACTCAAACATCGAAAAGTGGGGTCGTAAGAACTACCAACTTAATCCCACTTAAGGTCGACTTTCGTACTTATCAGCTTGAAAAAGCCAATATTTTGCTTACAGCGAAGTAAGTTCAATGACAAGATATCCAGAAACAGAAGTTTCTCAGTTTTCCACGTTTGAATATTATAAACTTGTCGATTCTTCACATAGTAGTGAATTTTTGTTACGGGAAATAAACTGTGGTAAGAGTGAAAAGGATCACGCACTAGAAGTTTTAATCTTGTCCACTAGATGTCAACCGCTGGAGGATGTTCGCGGCGCGCCATCAAACGGCGAGATATGTAACTTCTACTCCCTTTATAAAAAAACAAAAAACAAATTCAGAAATTCACTTTTGTTCAAGTTATCGTGTGAAGTAACGGACGGACGTAAGTCACCGTTACCCGTTAAAAGTTGTTAACGAATTGACGTCGTTAACGAGCCAATAGCTGCTTGGGGAGAACTGAAATAGGAATAACAAAGTTCCACGATCCTTTATTTATAACACTGGAACAACGAATATTTTGTACATGTTACAATAGGCATATTTATATTCAACGTAAATAATCCATTGTTTCCTTCAGATTTGAAGCAACCAATGTGCGTCTATGGATGATTACGTCATCGGTCGATAAAACACGTTAAATTACTTTCTATTGTAACACCTTTGTAGACAATTCACATTCTTTTCCCTAATCAATTGTCTCTTACAGATATAACAGATAAATGATAAGGTTTGTGTCCACAGTTTTAGGCAAAATAAGGATCCTTGTTTTGTTTAATCCTTGTTACACCTTAAAATGACAGACAATAAAAGAACTGCGAAAATAAAACTAGAGGTAAATTTACAAAGAAAAATTCACTACTACGTGAAGAATCGGTAAGTTGATAATATTAAAATCTGGATGACTGAGAAACTACTGTTCTGGATATTTTGTCATTCACTCAGCCAATGTCCCGACCACTTTCTCTTCCTCTTCTTAGTAACACCTAAAATTTTTCTTTTCTTCCCCATTATTTCTAACTACCTCTCATCCGTTTTCCGCTAGACCCCAGCTAGTTCTCTCCATTCTTCTCGACACCTACATTTCGAAAGTTTCCAGTCCTTTTTCATTACTTTCGCGTAATGTCCATGTTTCTGCCCCAACAACACGAAGCATTTTATGAGTCTTATTCTCAATTCTATTCAAAAACCCTCAAAATAAACCTTTCTTTCCCTTAATGCTTCTTTCGTCACTCCTATCCTTGCTTTTATTTCACGTTCGCACTTCATATCATCACTAATAACACTACGCAGGTATCGAAAACTAGTCAACTGTTCTATTTTCTCCCCTTTTACTTCTATGTTTGACAGCGACCGCTTCGTTCCAATCACCATGCCTTTTGTCTTTCTAACCTTTATTTTCATTCCATATTCTTCACAGCCCTTCCTCGAGTTTTCTAACATTTTATTGATTTTCTTATCAGATTCCACAAGATGCATCATATCATCTGCACACTGTACATCTATTCATTCTCGAAATACCATCTTCATTACGTAGGTTGTTTTTCACAATCTCTTCTAGATAGATATTAAATAATCTTAGCGAGAGACATTCCTGTCGAACTTTCCTTCCAACTGCACTATCCTCTGTGATTGCTTTCCCTATTCTAACACTCATTTGTTGGTTCATATGTTTCTTATAGCTCGAGACGCTGAATGAAAACTGGAAATAATGCTCCACATGCACCACGAATGGTGCTCTCACGAACCTGATATACAAAAGTGCATTCATGAAACATTTTTAGCACAATCACTGACATTGCATGAAGGCATAGACAAGGTTGGTGAATGATATGTTCATGTCAAAATATACATCTATCCATTTGAAGGAGGAGAAAGTGAGGAAAGAAAAGAAAACGAATGAAAATGGAAGAAAAAGAGAATGAAAAAACAAAGAAAGAAAAAGGACAAAGCGAAACAAAGTTTGAATGAGAGACAGGTGGGAAAAGGAAGGGGCAAAAGAAGAAACATTTCTTGTTATCAACTGACACTTAAAATAATCATTAGCTCTGCCTCCACTTTTTCACAAGTGCAATCATATAATAATATTAAAATTTCATCCCGTAATTTTCTACAGAATAAAAAATACGTAGCCTAATCAATAAAGACTGATCATCAGTGTTTATGAGGTGAATACAACACCAAGGCACAGAAAACGGAACATGTTTGTGTAGTGAGAGAAGTGACGAATAGAGCGAGCAAGTTTGAAGGTCATGACCTCAGAAATGTGACCTTGGCAGCTGTTCAAGCACACAGGTAGTTTCAGTTTCACACGGAAGTGACACGTGAAGAACAGTACAGAAATTCTGTTGACTATCTTGCAAAGATCAACGTTCCGTGTGTACTCCTTCCTCCATATAGCCCTGATTTAGCCCCTTGTGATTTCTTTCTTTTTCCAACTTTGAAGAAACACCTCTGGGAACGGTGTTTCGTATCTTCAAGGGCAGTGGTGAAAGCTGCGGAGGCGATTTTGAAGGATCTGTCCAAAAATGACTTCCAGCATGTCTTTGATGACTGGCAGAAACGTTGGGACAAGTGCATTGCATGTAATGGGGACTATTTTGAAAAAGACCTTCAACATTTGGAGGATTAGTACAGGTAACTATGTTTTATTCATTTATGCTCATTCTTAATTGATCAACCCTCGTACTACTGAGTACACTTAATTTTTTCAGTTGCTCTTCATTCTTTCTTAGTTCATCGCCTAAAGCAACGTCATCATATTTTTTTTTAAAAAAATCTTTGTTTTACGCCCCACGGTTATGCTGGCTAGGCTAAAGGAGACGGTAATGATACGAAATAAATGAAATGGTGCAATGAAGAAAAAGGGAGTAAACTGGAGAACCCCGAGAAAACCCACGCATACGGTGTTTGTCTACCACAAAGCTCAATTGACGCGAGCTGGGATCGAACCAAGGATCCCATGTACCAGAGGTGAACGCTCTACTACTAAGCCACCGCGGCCCGCCGTCATGATTTGAAGACGTGGCATCTTTCTCAATGGTGAACATATCGACAACGCCAACTATTTCACCATGTGTATGTTATACGTTAATAAACATTACGCAGATAAATATTAGCATTATCCTTCGAATTCCGCTGGGAACGTAACAAAGCAGGATAATTAAGCACTGTGGAAATGAACATACTCAACTAGGTATCCTAATCTTCGGAAAGAACAAACCTTAACCTTGCACTGAGTTCGGACACTTCCTAAGTTTTTCATATATACAAATACATACATACATTAACAACCTCATTAGAAAAAATATACAAAGAACTCCACAGAATTACACCCTTTTACACCTGTACAATTGGAAGATTTGACATCACCAATAAGTAACGTTTGTACTTTTTTCACCGGAACATTTAGTTTTCTTTCTTCTTCTTCTTTCTTAAAAGCGTTATTAATACAAATTCAGTTTCTCATGGAGATACCAACGAAGATTTATCCTGCAAAAAGAAAAGAATTTTATGAATTAAAATAAGTCGTTAGTAAATTATACACTAACTTACTAACTCTAAGCTCACTCACATAGTTGCACCGGACATTAAGCCCATGTGTGCTACAAATGTTAATTAAATACAATTGTTAGTCTTATGTTCAAATTGTTTAAAATATATAATTAGAGTTTAACATTTCCAGTACAGCAGTAATGAAAGTTTGTTATAAACTATCCTTAATCTCAAAAGTGCTATAAACTCTAATTGTTTCATGTACTATGGTACTGTCTTTCTATGATAGTTCATGTAATGACCGCCGCCATTTGCACAAAAAAGTTCACTTGTTGAAATTAGCTCTGCATTATAATTATCACATTTCTTTGATACATTGTGTTAGATATTGGCACGAACAATATATCATACTGCTTGGAGTATTAACAAGTCATTCATTAATAATAAATTAGATTGAAATGAATATAAATTGTAAAATAATTAGATTTGGACATGAAATAAATGATCGTCAATTGTTTACCTCGACATCTTATTTCAGTGTATAGTATGTACAATTTTAACTGTTCACACTATTATTTGGAATGTTTTTCACTATTAATTGTAATAGTATCGCATTTGACCAAATATAAGAATTAAAGAACTATGAAATATTTGTAAAATATTACAAAAAACAAACACACAAAACAAACACTCCATGACGGTTTACGAATTTTAAAGTTCGTTGTCACAGGAACAAAAGCATATCATTAGATCAATTATTGTACCAAGAACATTGTTATTCATGTGCATAAAATACATCTTCATACAATGGAAGCTTTCTTTAACGGGATCAAACATACTACGTTTTATTTCCATTGAAAGCAGATTTTTACTTAAAGTACATTATATTATTTAAAAACTGACGAAACCATAAAATTGTTACATTAAGGACAAAGACCAGTAATGCATTCGGTAGGTGAAAATGTTGATTTTTACTATAAGTACAATTTTAAACCGTTTTCACTATTAGAGTGATCCTATACAGAACAAACTCACGTGGACGGCTCGTATTTGTTTGGCCACAGCAACCGAAATGCAACATAGAAGGGATGCATCCATTGAAAATAGATCCAATTAGAATCCATAATAAACCATTAAACAGTGGTGCCCACCCCCCTCATGTCCATGACGCCCCCCCTCAATTGTCTATCCGTAGATGTTCTTCCATGAAAAAAAAAAACTTTTTCGATTAATTTTTACACCCCCTCAAACATATTTATATAGATTTTTAGCCCCCCAAATATTTCAATGACGCAGTTTGCGTCATAGCCCCCCCCCTTGTGGGCACCCCTGCATTAAATATGCTTTTCATTTATTCTTAAATACCAAGATTCAAATACGGAAATGGTAAAAAGTATTATCTTGCTGCATTCATTAGAAGGATATAAATTAACGAGAAATATCAGCAGTCGTGTTTTGCATTATTAAAAAGTCTCGTCACCAATCGCTAGTCTTTCACTTCAGTCCAGAAGTTGGATTAGCATCATGGCGAATAATAGTAATGCTTCTATTCCTCTGTCTCTAAACAAGTATACACAACAACAAGGCAGGAAAACCATTAACGAGCGGTGCGAAATCCATAACTCTGAACGTATTTCACAAATACTGTGAAAAATATAAGCTACTCTCAATACACGATATAATGTCCCTAGCCTCTGAGTTTAATGGCATATCAGCTATTAGCATTAATAAGATTCGGAAAGAAAAAAAAATACACTAGGTAAAGCTGTAACTCCGCTAAAAAGAGGAAGCAGAGGTGGAGGGATACAACTGCACTTTGTTTGCATAAGGGTCACTCTATGAACACAGTTTAGATATAAATGTATGAAATTTGGTTCAGCAATACATTTCAACAATCTCTTTGTATTCAGCAAAACAAAATACAGCGTGTACGAAAAAAAAAAAAATCGATTCAAAAAGGATACAAATCTCTTAAACAAATGAACGCAGAAACCGTAAAGTAAATTTTAAAATTAATTTTTGAATATAAAGTTTTGCTTACAATAATATATTACTTGGATGTAGATAGGTGGCTCTGTGGTACGTCAAGATGGCAATTCCGCCACAGAAAGTATCCTGCGTTCTCCGCTACAAACGTGATTTCGTCTCAGAGGGTTCGGCGTTGGCAGAAACACTTCACCAATATATCAATAACTAAGAGTGAATGACAAGGGTAACGAATTATCAAAATATTTAACTTGTTGAAAATACTCAGCTGCTGTACTTACGTGTAATCCAACTTCAGACTTTTTTTAGACAGCCCAGTGAGTACGTTTGAAACCTTGAGCTGAAACGGAACAAGTATCACACATTTAATGTTATGTATTATCACAAATCAATACGACAAAATACATGCTATTTTCAACAACTGTAATAAATCAGTATGTGGATTAACGAAATTACCTAGTCTTAACCATAAATACTGTCCCCAATTTTTTTAAGTACATTGATACAAAATGGTTGGAGACATTTTAATATTCTAACAACATGAGTACATGAATCCATTATGAACTAAAATCACAAATAATTATTCAAAATGGCCACCATTAGCATGCACACAGTCCTTAAGTCTTTGTGACCACTCATCAATTCCATTACGCAACACTTCAACTGGAAAATCTGCAGCTGCCTACAGAAGAGACTGACTGCTTTAAACTTTCAATATTGGGATGTCTCTTCTTGCAAGCCATCTCTTGAAGCTTGGACCACAATTGATAGTTCACCACAAGGTAATTAATTTTTTATACCTTACATTATATGTACATTACCAAAAAATGATGAAAAATGACTGGAAGCTTTCGAAATGTGGGTGTGAAAAAGAATGGAGATAAATAGCTGGGTTGAGCGGAAAACGAATGAAAGGGTCTTAGAAATTGTGGAGAAAAAAGAACGATTTTAAATATTATTAAGAAGAGGAAGAGAAACTGGTTGGGATATTGACTAAGAAGGAACTGTATCATGAGAGACGTGTCAGAGGGAATAGTGACAGGAAAATCAGGGAGGGGCGAAGGAGATTATAAATAAAGGACAATATGAAAACAGAAAAATCGTACATGAAGATCAAGAGGTTAGCGGAAGACCGTGGAGCATGAAGCTTCCCAGCTGCGGCAAGTGACCTGCCATTAATGGCAGAATACCTATGGTGATAATGATGATACATTATATGTTGTACTTTACTGTTAGTAATTTTACAAGGAATAAATATATTTTTATTGTAGCTTAACATATACACAACTATAATTATGTCTATTGTGCTATATGGTATTATGAAACATGGTCGCTTATTTTGAAGGAAGAAAATTCAGACTGTAATATCTAAAATTAAACCCTGACGGGAATATTCGGACTCAAGGGGGACGGGGATGGGGTACGATGTAAATTTCACAGCGAGGAACTGCATAATTTATAAGGTTTAAGTTTTATCCTACATTGTTAGTATCGTTAAGTCTAGGAGACTAAAGTAGGCAGGTCATGTAGCCAGAATGAAAGAAAGTATGAACGCTTTCAAAATTATAACCGGGAACTCAAACGAAAAAGGGCCATTACGACGACCTAGTTAGAGATGAGAGGATGATATTAAGATGGATCTTACAGAAATAGGAATACAAAGTAGAACCTGGATCCAGTTGGTTAAGGACAGAAGTTAATGGAGACCTTTAGTGAACGCGATATTGAACCTACGGGTTCCATAAGCCGTAGAGTGAGTTAGTTTAGTTAGTTTCTTACCCATCCTGTAAGTCTTGGAGATGGCCATAGAGTTGTTTTACAATTAACAGTAGAAAAGCTTAACAATTTATTTGGCTTTGCTGTCTACAAACAACACCGCTTTCTATTGCATTATACTCACAAATCATAACTTCAGTAATCATTTAATCGACATTACCATTTTCCAGGGTTGACTGGTTTAAAAAAAAACAACTGGTTTAAACCAAAAAACGAAAAATTTTCGTAAAAGTGTAACTATTCGTAAAATCTTGATGAACACACATTTGTGGGTTATCACGTTTCACTCCCATATATTATTCGTATTATATTCAGACCTAAATTCCCCATTCTTTACTGAAAGAGATTATATTACAAAACCAACTTTTTTTATGTAACTTTATGGATGTTTCTTTTGTAATTTTTTAGTTTGTTATTATTGTTATGCAACCAAAGGAAAATTCTAAACATTGTTTCGTTTTAATAATGTTTACTATTGATAAAATACATCGAAATGCCGTACTCTTTTTGGGAGGTCATACAAACCCCACGACAGGCAATTATTGAGGCAAGAATCTTTGGTAACTATTTATGTATAAATGGGTCAGAGCCAAAGTGGACTCAAATAATTCGTATCTTTATTCACTCTTCTTACTGATATGCAAAGTAAGTCGTTATATTTCTTTAACTTGGACTAATAAAAGTCGTAGTGAACTGACTTGGACTAAATTAGTTCTTCTGTACTCTGTAGTACTTTGAAATTGTCCATACGTAATTCTGTATAATGGTTCCACTTGTGCAATTCTTTATCTTTTTGTCCTTTTGTCCTAATAACTCTTGACGATTATATTAACAAATATGTAAAGATCAGTCAACGTATTTTTATCAGGAGTCCTTCGTGAGTGAGTCGGCAGACGTATCGCATTTGTGGCCAATTAGTCCCGGTTTCGAGTTCAAATGGAGGACAATTTCTCTGGGATGTAAGCCGAGAAGCTGTTTGGATTACGCTTTAAGCTTATGTGACCCCTTCCAGCATAACCCGGTTGTTGCATACTAACACCAAGGCAAAACAAGCTTACTTCTATCCGTATATGATATAAATAGATAAAGCAAATTATTTAAACCAAAAAAAAAAAAAAACCTGGTTTAAACCCAAAAAACCGGGTTTAAACAACAACAACAAAAAAAAACTTTTTTTTTCAATAAAAACCATGGTTTTTGCCAACCCTGCTATTTTCATACAATATTCATATACGTGATTTGCGGTTCACTTGTTGAGAAAGATGTAATCTTTTGTTCCTACAGTAATCGCTTCTTCTGAGAAATATATTATTCTTAATTATAATTGATCATTTTACGAGCAATATTGTTAACTAACAACAAATGATTAGCTACTTTAAGACAATATTTGCTTGGAAATAATCAGCCTGTATTTTGTATCCAAAAGTTACTCTCAGTTTTCAGTGAGGTAAATACCGGATAGTCCATTTATAATGACAGTAGTAAATATCTCAGAAATCGTAAAAGGCAGAGAAGCGAAATTTTGCACCAAGAAACTATACGGAGGGGAGCCGCGTCCTAGGTATTTTGTAACCTTACCGGATGAACAGTTTTGCCAACCCTACATAAAGTTATGATTTTTTTAAATGTCATTACACCAGGTTATTACATTTTCCAAATCAACATGTCAAACAAAAACTTGAAATACCACATTTATTATTCAGTGTTACAAACTAAGGATGTTATAATATCACAAACATCCAAAGTTTGGAAGCCTCGTATCACACATACACCATAACGGAGATCAGGGGCGGGTCCAGGGGGGGGCGATCGCCCCCCCCCAGGAGAGGGAACTTTTTTATTTTATATATAAATAAAACCCATCCCAGAGTTTGGAGCTCTTAAAAGTAGCTCTAACTGACAGTATGACAACCCCCCCCCCCCCAGAAATCGGTCCTGGATCCGCCCCTGACGGAGATGGACAATATAATACACATCGAAAGTACTTTAGCTTGGATATCATGGTCATGGTATGGCTTGTTTCAGGAACGAACTTACCAGGACTTGAAGATTTGAATTTTTTTCAAAGGTTTTACTTCGAAAAAAATGCTTAAATAAGTATTATATCTAGTTACTTTTACGGTTTGCAATAAACGTACAATTATTTTGTCGTTTACAGCACTTCGATATCTAAACTGTTCCGGAGATACGATAAACATTGATAAAGTTTGCAAACACTGCTTAAATTATGCTAGAACTTGCTGTAATTACAGCAACTAAAAGCTATTGCTGTAATGTTATAAAAGAGAAAAAAAACAAGAATCATTTTAAGTATTTTCCACAAATACGCCGTTTTCAGCCTTTCAAAAAAATTTAAACCTTCAAGCCCTGGTAAGTTCGTTCCTATTCATTCGAAACAAGCCATACCATGACCATATTATCCAACGCTAAGATACTTACAATGTGCATTATCCTGTTCATCTCCGTTATGCTGTATGTGTGATAGAGGCTTCCAAACTTTGGATGTCTGTGATACTATGACATCCTTGGTTTGCAACGCTGAATAATAAATGTGGTATTTTAAGCTTTTGTTTGACATGTTGATTTGGAAAATGTAATAACCTGATGTAGTGCCATTAAAAAAATATCATAACTTCATGTAGGGTGGCAAAACTGTTCATCCGGTAAGGTTACAAAATACCTAGGACGCTGTCCCTCTCCTTATAGTTTCTTGGTGCAAAATTTTGCTTCTCTGCCTTTTACGATTTCTGAGATATTTACTACTACCATTATAAATGGACCACCCTGTATATATTAGCCCAACACTATTACCTTCTTGTTAAGCTTCACTTTCATTCTACATTCATTCAGCTCCAACAAAGTTCAACGGTTTGGGCGAAACATACGAAAAAAAAAAAATTTTTTTTCTATAAATAAAGAAGTAAGGAAACCCAAGTCAAAATAAAGAATACCTTTGTAGTTCAAATTTTAATTAACCTTGACAATTATCTTAGTTGATTTAGTTTTCAGCCTTCGTCTGGTCGATTTCGCTAACGTAGCTTGAACACAAACCCATCACATCTTCCTGTATATTTTATGTATATCATTTATAAGAACGCGCTGTCAATATCAGTAAACACTTGTCGCCATTCTACATTAAAGAAACTGACCAGTTTTAAGGTTTAAGACTAACGAACCGAAATAATTCTCAAGGATAAATAAAATTCACTGAAGGCAATCATGATCTTTATTACAGAATTTGCGTAAAAATGAGAACTTTATTTGGTTAAACTTACATCATTTCACATTGTCTTCCGTATGCTCTAAAATATATATATTAAAATTCAGTTACTTACCAATACTTTGAAGAAGAACACGAATCTGAAATTGAAAGGAAGAATAATATGAAGTAACATGATTTATATAGATTTATATATGAGAACTGAAATTTAAATACTTATTTTTTTTTTTTAACTTTATTTTTAAACTAGTTGAATATACCGATGATTCGCACGGGGGCTGTATATACCCATGATTCGCACAGGGGAAGTCAACGCCTGTGGGAGTATCACCATTGAACTCAGCGACCGCGAAAACTATGGATTTTGATACTAATATCGGTCATTTTGGGCTACTTTTTACATGTCTTGGTATCTCCCATGCCGACTCCCGGTCTGCATACAATTGTAGCTGAATTTGCAAGTCATCGCTAATGGAAGTGTCACCACTGATCTCAGCGACCGCGAAAACTATGGATTTAACACTAATATCGATAATTTTTTATTACTTTTACATGTCCTGGTATCCCCCCCCCCCCCCGAGCCGAATAGCGTGAATTTGGAAGTTAATGCGATCGGAGTTCACCATTGATTCCAGCGACCGCGAAAACTATGAATTCGACACTAATATCGGTCATTTTTTACTACTTTTACATGTCCCAGTAAACGCCTCCCTGAGACCCCCGTGGTTCGAATTTTGACAAAAACATTTAACCCTGGTCTGGAGCCTGGACCAAGGTATTCGTGACTAAAATTTGGTAACTCTAGGTTAATTTGTCTGTTTCCCAAGTCGGTTCCGGTAAACGCTCCCCTGAGACCCCCCTGGTTCGAAATTTGAAAAAGGGGCTTCGTCTTGATCTGGGGCATACGCCAAGGTAACCCTGACCAAAATTTGGTAACTCTCGGTCCACTCGTCTGGTCCCCAGGCCGCACATAGACAGACAGACAGACACACAAACAAACTCTTTATTTTATTTATATTAGATTCAGACGTCAACTTGCTCTCGTCAATAGCATTTTGTGATTTCACAGCGTTAAAAATCATTGATTTGACGTTTTACACTTAAAAATAACTTTTTTGGCGTTTTACACTTAAAAATAACTTTTAACTGTTTGGTGTTCTAATAACTAAATAACTAACTATTATTTCAGACCCCCAAAGATCCATGCAGAATCAAAATCTAGCCATTGGATCCTAATTTATGCCAACGCCAATCCAGTAAAGGTTGAATTGCGTGGGTGTATCACTGCAGCTGTGGGCGAAGTCGACCCTGACATGTTAAAAAGAGTGGTAGGAACTTGATTATAGACTAGTTGTGTGTCACGCAATATGTGGATGGCACATTGAACATTTATAATATGTCACAAAAAATGTTTATTTGCGTCTCATTAAAATGGAATAATTGGTCATTCAAATTGGGACCATTATTTTGACTTAACCAGTATACTCAGGTCAACTTGAGTACTCGGTAGAAGTGAACTGAAAATATATTAATAGCAAATTTTAAGTGTCTTATCAAACCGAACCTTAACATCACGTATTACCATTATCCATTTCCTTAACAATCTGACGTCGACGGGTCACGCAACAGCACGGCACGGTCACGGGGAGAGTGATATAGGTAGCACAGTCCTGCGTGTGTGAAATAAACTTTTCTCGAAGTGTGAAGTACTAGGCTACGATTGTAATGCGAGTATGATTTTTATGTAACTGCTTTTATACTAAATTCAAATCAATGCAGTATTATTATCTACGTATTATTATTTTCATAAGGATGCGTTCAAACGTTATATCACTGGAAAAAAGTCCTTTTACACTCCTGTTCCACATAATATTTGGCTAAGAGTGGTAACTGACAAAGATAACTCATTATCTCGGCCTCATTTAGGGCATCTTATTGCTGATGGGAAGTCGCTATTTTGGAATGCTTATCAATATGTATGACAACATGTATCAGAGTATCCTCCAAGATTCCAAGACGTCTAAGTATGGAGTAATAAAAAGGAGCATACCATTAGATGCAAAAATTCGCGAAATTCTTTCAGAACATTTCACATAAGCGACATGTGCCCCTTGCACATGCGGCAGACATTAATCCTGTATTAGTTTCTCAAGTACATTTTATAACATCTGTTGATTACTAGTAGGGAGGAGGAGTACAAAATGACTACCACTTTAGCGTGTTACTTGTGTGTTAATTCAACACCAACCACATTGCCTTCCGAGCATATCAGAAATAATTCGTTACTAGCTGTGAGAATTTGCACTGGTTTTTATTGTTTGGTGCGTTCTTTTTATTCAGTTCATTCTTCTTTTCACTCTGCTCTGTTTATCTCAGGATCTGTTTTGTACGTTATTTTTATATAGTGGTATGTATTCCTGGTTTTACTCCTTTTATCTCCTTTCCGTTTTAATCCTTTTTACCTTGCCACTGAGGAAGAAACCAGCTGAGAGTTCCGAAACGTCAAAATCTTTAAATTTTTCAAGGGAGGAATATTGGTAAGTAGCCAATTTTTTTGTTAATTTACGCAGTATATTTGGCATTGATACCAAACAACGAATAATGTTCTATGTTTTCTGAAATTGGCCACAATAATAGGTTTGTAAACTTGTGAATTGTCTGACAACAGTTACATGAGTAACAGTTCTGTCATCTTCTGTTCTTACGTGCTAAGACATAAGAATAACAGATACGGAAAACAGATGGCAGAACTGCTATCCATTACATGAGTAACAGTTCTGTCATCTTCTGTTCTTACGTGCTAAGACATAAGAATAACAGATACGGAAAACAGATGGCAGAACTGCTATCCATTACATGAGTAACAGTTCTGTCATCTTCTGTTCTTACGTGCTAAGACATAAGAATAACAGATACGGAAAACAGATGGCAGAACTGCTATCCATTACATGAGTAACAGTTCTGTCATCTTCTGTTCTTACGTGCTAAGACATAAGAATAACAGATACGGAAAACAAATGGCAGAACTGTTATCCATGTAACTGTTGTCAGATGATTCACAGGTTTACAACAGTATTATTGTAATCGATTACAGGAAACATAGAATGTTATTCATTACTTGGCATAAATGCCTAATATATTGCGCAAAGCTTTGCTTATACCAAACAATAAAAACCAATGCAAATACTAAAAGCCATAACTAAGTATTTCTGGTATGCTCGGAAGGCGATGTGCTTGGTGCTGAATTAACACACATTTTGTGTTGTTTCAACATCTCTCATCTTTCGCGCAGGAGTTACGAAACTGTTATTTCACGTCATAGAAGTTTTGTTAAGGTGATCCTGATGAGAACATACAAGAACAGAATTATTTTCACAAGAGCGCCTAATCCAACAGCTTCGAAAACTGGTGTTTAGCTTGTTAAAGCTTCCAGTACAACCCAAGGACTGTTTTGTCTCTAGATGACTTTTACCTGTGTCTTGCACCATCATGATGGATTGATTTTTAGCAAATTGAAGGATGTAACAGGCTCCAGTTAGTTACTTAGATTGGAGTTTAGCTTCCCTTTCAGAAGCGAGACTATATGAGACGTAGAACTGCAACTTAACATGGAATCCGAACCATATGACCTTTTGCTGGGAACCGAACCCGGGTTTCCCACGCCGAAGACGTGTACGCTATCCACATAGCCACAAAGAGGCTTCAGTTCACACGTATACGTCATAATAGCATCAATATTCCTAGCACTTCCGGCGGAGAAAAGATGCTACTATGCCGCAATACGATGCACTCTTGTTTTATACAAACGTGATAATCCTTTGTATTCAATGATGTGATTACTGTTTTTACTGTGTTATCTTGGTTGTTTGTTATTGAGTGGCAAAATTCTTGAGGAAATTATGGTACACTTTATATTTCTGATAACTTAAATATTATGTGGTTCTTTTGTTTTTTTCATTCTGTTTTAAGTATTCTGTCCCACACTGATACAAAATTTTGTGCCCTCTAATGAAGAACCACGAAAATATTTGAAGTCGAAAAAATTACATGTTACTATTTGGAAAGATGACTGTAAGAGGAATTTCTCCTACAGAGTTCCCACTTTTATGGTGAGCAAGAATTCCTTGACTTTTCCAGGTTTTCGAGGTCATAATTTACAAATTTCCAGATCTACATATAATATAAAAAAGCAGCTATATTTTTCTCGAGCAGAGTGTTCCTCATCTACTATTGTATACATTTATATATAGTATGTGTGTATGTGTGTGTAGATAGAGAATTTTTCCCCAATACACTAACTTATTTTATAAAATATCCACTACCAAATAGCCATGTAAGACAAAAAGAGAAACAGGCTCTGAGAAGCAAAAATCCATACTTAGAATTTTCAGTTTTTTTAAAAAAAATCAAATTCCCTTGCTTTTCCAGAACTTTCTCTTAACCAGTAAGCTAAATTACCTCATTTTTTCAGGCTTTCCAGATTTTCCATGTCGGTGGGAACCCTGTCCTATTATACGTTACAAACTCATAAATTAGTGAAAAAAACACACTTAACACTAAGCTATTGTTTTTTAACCAAACGTAAAAGTCACAGTATACTTTATTATTATTATTTATCATGTGAATGTAGAGCTTCCTGACAGAATAAGTACGAAACACAAATAATAATAATAATATAAAAACTGGTAAACATGTAAAATCCTAAAAAGAGATGAAGGGTACATGGAAAAAACACGCCAAGTCACATTTCATAAACTTTTCACGAGAGCGGTTTTAAAGCATGAACAAAGCGGGTTCTTCCTTATATGGGATTTCTTCAATTGTTTAGAAAATGAGATCAAGCTGTTACTTTAGCAGTATTGTTACACTATTGGTAAGATGCCGTCTTTAGCTGCATGAAGAGACAAATAAATCATGTAATTTGGACTTAGCGTGTTTTTTCCTTGTACTCTTCAAATGGTATGTAAAAAAAAATTATAATTTTAGCAAAATTCCTGCTGACAGTCCATTTTTACTCTTGAATGAACTTTACTGAATACCCCAAATAGTCGCCCAAACAGATTCTCTCTTATTACGAAACTTACAAATGTTATGCAGTATTTTAATTTATCAAATGCTCTTTAAGATACAAACAACATCCTGTAGGTTAGAGTAGGTATGGAATAATATAAACGTGATGACAAAAAAAATCACTTAACACTTTTGGAATTTATGGTATATATATATATATATATATATATATATATATATATATATATATATATATATATATATATATATATATATATACCATACGTACGTATTGTTTTAAACGCTCATTTAACACCTATTACTGCTAACTAACTAACTAACTAACTCTATGGCCTATAGAACCCGAAAGTTCAATGGCGCTTTCACAAAAGCTCTCCACTGACTTCTATCCTTAGGCAACTGGAGCCAGTTTTTACTTTGTATTCCTATATCTGCGAGATCCATCTTAATATTGTCCTCCCATCTGTGCCTAGGTCTTCTTAATGGTCGTTTTCCGATTGGTCTTCCAGTTAAGACTTTGAGAGCGTTCCTACCTTCTTCCATTCTGGTTCTTACATGACCTGCCCACCTGAGCCTCCTAGATTTGATGACCCTAGCAATGTTTGGTAAACCGTATAAATTATGTAGTTCCTCGTTATGAACCTATAACTGCTGGATTTTTTTTTTTTAATTGTTCAGTCGTACATGCATTACGAAACAGTTTGTTTTGAGGAGCTCGTCAAGATGGTGGGGGTCATAACGTCATCTATTTGGTCTTCAAGAGGCTTATTTTTGTTCTCTCGCAAATACCGTCTAGTAAGGTTTATGCGATCCAAGAACACACACACACATATATATATGTCGTCGACATAACCATCAGAGTGCACGTGTTATGGCTTCTTTCCTCCTTCATTTCTACCTTCCCCCTCTACAATTTCCTTATCATTGTTTGAGTTAAAAGGCATTGGTCTTCAGTTTAAAATCCACTCTATATGATACAGACATATGAATGGTACCGTTTGGAACCTACGGACATGCGAATGGTGCCATTTGGAAGGTTGCTTTATTCTAAAGAGAATGAGGTACGAACCAAAATCCTAGAATAAGTAGTGGCAGTAGCTGCTTGACTGAAAATCTAAAATTTACCTTAAAAATCCCAAAAGAGTTAACCCTGTTCTACTCCGCTGGTGTATTAGTTCCACTACTCAAGTTTCATTTTATTAATTTGCCACACATAAGTGCAATATAACATTAAACTGCTTAAGTAGTGCATGATCCCATAAATTGTAAGTTATTTCTATATTTGTAGTACGTATATTTACCTGTTCTCTGTCGTTACTGTAGAACACGTAACAAGTGAAATTCGTGGCAAGATTGCAGCTTGTTTCCCTGCAAAAGAACAAAACGTACACTTAAGCTTACTACACAGAATTCAACGGCTTTACTTCTTATTTGCACTTTATTTACATATCGATGAGTCATTGCTAAGACCCAGATTTGTATGTAAAAACATATTTTTTTTCCCAAACACGTACAAGCCTAAAATAAAGTTTATTGTTCCAATTAAGAGTCTGCAAGTGTAAATTACAAATTTTATTTCACATAAAAATACATATTTTCTGAAAAAAGTTATGTAAATAAATATTTTGGACATTTTTGTAATAAATGCATATTTTTAATAATTTTTTGTTATTTTTTATCTAAATTTCATAAAAAATTGTTTTTTCTTTCTTTCGAAAGAAATTAACATCGAAAAAATAGGCTACATACATCTATCCGTCATATTTGCAGGCAATTTCCCACCTGCAGAAACAGCGTCGTCATAAATTCTGCTTATCAGTACTGGGATAACTTGTGCCAAACAAAGAGCTTCTAAAGGAGCGCTTTGTCTTTGAAGCCAAAACTGAGGGGAGGACGAGTGACCGTAGGTGATAGGGAGGTAATCGTAGGCTACTAAACAAGGAGAAGGGTTTCGTTGAAGTGCTCTATCATTGTCTTTACCAACAAGTGATTTGTTAGTCGTGATGATGCTAGGGCTTCCAGTCCAGCTTCAAAATCCTACCCTAATTGTCGCACTTTTGCCAAAAGCTTTTTGCAGCCAAACGTCTTTTTCCTTCGTAACATTATCACGTTTCAGTCTAGATATTTGACGCCAGTATCTTATATACAGAACCAAGTTGTGAGACTCTTGTTAATTGTCACTGTCATATAGTGGTGAAGTACATATTTTTGGATATGTGAATTAACGATGCTCAAAGTGAAATCCAGTGTGCGTGAACGTTTAGAAAACTACGTACTTAAATTTAAAAACATTTTTACCACCGACGGTACAATCTTATTTTGTCAACCGTGTTCGAAATGTGTAAGATCAACGTTCCAGGTACTGGAATACTTGTCAGGTAGTAAACATTGCTGCTGCATCACATGTTTCATTGCGATAAACTCATCAGAAAACCTACTGCACCCTCATCTTCCAGTGTCACAACAAATACACAGTGCTATTTAGATTTATGTAAAGCGTTCGTTTCTGGAACATACCCCAGTATAAGGTAAACAATTTACAATTTTGAACTCCAAAATTATATTACCAAATACACGAACTTAAGTCCTTCAGATGAGTCAGTGCTTCGGAAAAACTATCTACCTAAATGCTATGAAAAAAATTGAAGACCTGAACTGCATAACATCCGCAGTCCAGTCTTTCTCTTCGTATTTTGCGTTTTGTGTTTTTCATGTTAGCATCTATGTCTTAAGGGCTATTCTCTTGCATAATACGTAAATCCAAACCAAAACTTTATATATATATATATATATAGATAGATAGATATAGATAGTTAGATAGATAGAAAAAATACAAAATAATTTCAGCTAATGAGAATAGCATGGCAAGATAATCTTTTTTTTTTTCTTTCTTCTAAAACCACAAAAGTACTCCAGTGTACTATGTTAAAAAAATGGATGAACACTGATGAAACTAGTGATTCTGTTAGTGTTAGAAAATCGGGAAATGTTATAGTAGGTGTACTGAAAAATGTTAAAATAATTTCCAAACAACATTTCTTGCTAGCCTCTAGAGAACTTTCAGTTATGAATCACGTGACAATTGCCAGGCTGTTCAATGAATATTTGCACATTTTGTGGAAGAGTGGTGTGAAATATGACAATGTTTTGCTTTTTCTGACTGATGGTGCTCTTTATGTGAGGAAAGCTGGTGAAGCTCTTTCTGTATGCTACCCTAATATGATTCACATGACTTGTGTCGTACACGCCCTACATCGATTGTGTGAAAAAAAAATCTGAACCCTTTGTCTTAAAGTGGACAAGTTAGTGTCAAATGGAATAAAATCGTGAAATCGCCAACTAGAATTGAACTTCTCAAAGAAACAAATCCGGATCTTTCATTTCCTCCAACACTCGTAATCACTGGGGTACTTGTCTTAATGCAGTACTATATTATACGGAGAATTTTGAAGCATTTCTGTCTGTAGTAATAAAACGAAACCCAGACGATCTTCATCCATTGAAATTGTTCAAAATTTAGTAAGTGACAATGGCTTGAAATGTGACGTGGCTTTCATATCTGCCAACGTCGGTTTCTAGACTCATTCTATAAAGAAACTAGAAACTATGGGAGATTTATTGAGTACTTCGGTTAAAGAAGTACAGTGCGTTCAAATTAAGCTGAATGTTCTTTCTACTTCGAAAACTGAAGTCGTAAGAAAAAAAATTAAAGATTTGTTTGAGAAAAACATTGGCTATAAAACCGTATGTAAAATATCTGAAGTGTTGGAAGGCCAAAACACAAGTGAAGTTGATTGTGTGAATAATCGTGATATGGGTCTCTTCAAATACACGAGGTTAACATGGTGTGATGTAGAATGTTTCTTTTCTCAATATAAGGCATTATTCCGTGACAACAGACATGGCTTTACGATGAACAATTTGGAAAATATGTTAATAATTCACTGAAATGTCTATGGAATTTCGACATCTGATGAATAGGAGCTATTGGTGAGTACCAGTATTCATTTTTCTTATGTTAGGCGTTTCCCCATATTTTTCCTTGTTATTTTTTGTTAATTTTTTTTAATTTTTAGCACATAAAAAAATAAATATTTTACAGTTTTTTAGCACATAAAAATACGGGCCCTAGTTGTTACATTACGACCATCTATTTAATAAGATGTAAGATCTTCTTTCGCCTCAAAACAACAGACACTCAACGACGCATTAAGTAAGTACGATGACACTGAATGTCCTAGGACATCCAGTAAGATAATCACAACAGAAGGTCCTGTATATTTTGGACGGTGGTGATTTGGTTCCGATCACAAATATTCTATTGGGTTTATATTTGGAGAATAAGAAGGCCATGGTTTGAATAAGAAGGCATTGAGCCAATCGGCCATGATTTTCAAACGCTTCTAGCTACTACCTGAATCAATAGATGGAGACCCTGTTCGTTCAGGATTAGGATTAGGAATTAGATTTCTGGGCTTTCGGCATCTATGGCCATGTTAGCTCGTCACGTAATATGGATGCCGCCCTTCGGCGATCACACTACCCGGGGAATCGGAAAAATGAAATGAAATGAAATATTGGAGTTTTACGTCCCACGATTATGCCGGTTAGGCTAAAGGAGACGGTGATAATGAGTAATGAATGAAAAGGTGGACTGAAGAAAGTGGGAGGAAACGGGAGAACCCCGAGAAAACCCACGCACACGGTGTTTGTCCACCACAAAGTTCACTTGGCGGCCGGGGAATCGGAGAAGAAAAGAAGGAGAAGGAAGGAAGCGGTCTGGGAGCATTATATTGCCTGGCGTGAATGAAGAAAAACCAGGAAAATCTCATTCAGGATGGCTGGCCTTTCTCCATCGAGTGTCCCCACCGAGAATCGAACCCGAGACACTTGTTCGTTCATGAGGATGGCCTACGGCACTGCCACTGCAAGACATCACTCGTCTAACAGGTCGGCCACTGGCATCAAAAGAGTTAACTAAAATTTATTACGCTCCTTGAACAAGTCTTCCAAGCTCCTGGCCGTGTGGTATGACGCATTTTTCTGTTGGTAATGGCCAGCCACCACTCATAAGAAACATAGTTCGACATGAACACATGCACTTGCGCTGTCACGACGTTTAAATACTCGAATAATGTACCTTCGCGTATCCATTACATCGCCTATGGTATTACAGTGTCTTCGCGTGTTTCAACAGTACATTTACGTACCATAGCTGCCGATTACACGTTCGCCATTTGTGACACTCTGGGAATATGGATTCGTCAAATTAAACGACGTGATCCCACTCGTTCATAATCCACTGGCGATAATCCTTGTTCATTTTATTCCCTGTCGTCGATCTAGTGCTATTTCGCATTGTCACCCAATTCGGTCTAGAGCTACACAACACAGGCTCATGTGCAGAAGAGCTCGGTGAACTAAGTGCTCGGAAACACTGCCCTGATCATACTACCTGTTGTAGCAGCAGAGGATTTGACTATGGACCTGAGGTCACTATGCACAACGCACTATTATTTCCGCTTGCCTCTGGTATCAAAGTAACGCTGCATCATCGATACGTGCTTGCCGAGAAGATATGGGAGTAGCTCAATTGGCGCGCGTTTCAGAGACACCAGCTTTAAAGTGTCGTGCCATCCGAATTTGTCTTTTATCAAACATTGATAAATCGACACCTTTTCTAATTTCGACACCACATTTGCTAGGAACGGGAGGCCTCTGCTAGGGCTACGTATAAACGCTTTATGATTTTGACATATGTGCTTGTTTCTCTCAGGTGAGGCGGTCATAATGTAACGGTTTATAAGTGTAAATCATAATAACTGAAACAGACATAGTAATCTCTCTTTACAATAAAGTCACCTAAATTGAATTTGAATTATAAGATGGCACCTGTTGTCATGTTTCACTGTCAGCAAATTAAAGTTTTTATTAATTTTTATTTTTTTACTTGCTTGTGTTTTGAATAATACGGTGTGGTTTACTGATAAGCAGCAAACTTCAATTTCTTCTGAAAATACCCTGTGAAAGAGCTTCGAAAGAAGTCTGAAAACATCAACAATCATATAATTCAACAAGGATTTTCATCTGAGTTTGATATAAACTATTATCCTCTGAGCCCTATTACATACAAACTTTATTTAGTTAGTGTATGAGGTTGGTTCATTTTATGAGGCAAACTGGAAGAGAACTGTTTAAAAAATGATTGGTTTAACGGTTTTAAAACGAGGACTGACTCACGATGGGAAATTCTTATGACGTTCAGCTATACTTTCTGTTGTTCATTGTACAGGTACGACAAAGTTTTAAATATGAAAATATGGACAGAATTTACCAGGCTTGACTTGTAGGTTTACTTTGTCAACTTTACAAAAGTAAATACACTAATATTTCAAGCAAGTGCTCTGCCGATTGTCAGGCCAAAAGCATAAAATACAAAACAAGTAAAAATCTCATTTCTAAGTATATGTATATGGCTACAGAAAAAAAAAAAAAAAACTGCCAAAACTTCATACAGAATATAAATTAAGGAAGCTCTGCATGATATCTCGTCTGACATGATGTGGATGAATGAAGTGAATGAAAAATAAATAAATAAATAAAAATAAATAAAATAAAAAAATAAAAATAAAAAATAAATAAAAAAATGTTTCTTTAAAAGAAAGGTGATCGACATCTGATGTTTTATTTCGTTTGTGTTTGGAAAGCTGATAAGTCTACAATCTGTCTCTCCAGTTTGCTACATTTCTTTTCTCTCTTTTTACCCCCTCACAAGACGAGGAGCAGCTTGATGTGTGGTATGACATCTAATTCTTTTCAACCATATCCTTAGTACTATTTTCATTTATTTATATAACACAAATTTTGAGCACACTTATACAGGAACACATGAAAAACAAACAAAAAATAATACCATAAACACAAGCACATATACACATGAATTATCCGCCCTGTATTATTCAGCGATACACCAGTTGTCTAAAATATGAACACATCGCTTGTAAACGTTACGAGCAGGTTCGAAAAATCCCGAGCGTCAGGTCGTCATGGCAACTGGAACTACAAGTCTAGCACCATGCTTTTTTTGACGTTATTACTCCCAAATTATATGTCAATAGCACTGATTATGAGCTTGGATGGATTGAAAACAAATTATAATAAAACTCATTATACAATTCAGTTTTGAACTTACCTTGAACCGTAACACGAATAACTCACCATTAGAGGAATTAGATCTATCTACAACTCTGAACAAACACTCATGTCCAAAATGATTGTCGCATATCTATAACTTCTTCTTGTAAGAATATAATTTGATAATGATTTTGCAGGGTGCTTTTAAAACTGATACTATGTGTATAATCGGGAAATGTATATTTGTGGTAAATTTCATAGAAAAAGAATTATAAATACGAAAATTAGAATGAGTAAAACGAAATGTTGCTAAACGGACAAGAATGTTTTATTTTCGTTTCATTGTTCTTATTTACAGCTCTTTGGACTTAAAATTTGCCACATACACGTCTTTGCCGATTATACACATACTAACATTATAAGAAATACCAGGCGAATTCGTTATCAAATTATATTCCTACAACAACATATTTATAGACATGCGACAGTAATTTTGCACATGAGTGTACATAAATCACATACTAATGCTTTTAATCTCCACTTATATTGCATTTAATTGCTATTATCTTCAACGATAGCCTTTTTACATCTGAAACTATAATTTATGGCAAAAAATATGTAGGCCAATGTATCAAATTCAGATTTGTTATTGTGGCCCTTAAGCCAGAAGAAAATTTTCCAAGCCCTAGTTAAAAGCATGATGAACTTACCCAGCAATATAGGCAAAGTGATCTGGATAATCCAGTCGTCTACCGCATGACGAGATCTCCATATACGAATGCCTTAGGTGAACCTGTAATAGACAATAATAGATGTTTAATTTTTCACATTAAATAGATGACGTAACGAAAAATGCACAGTGCATTTGAAGACACATTCAAAACTTCACAAATTTCATTTATATGAAGTTTTAGGAGGCTAATTCTAAAAGTAATGCCTTCAAGGCGATATCTTTATTTGTGTTTGACAAATAGCATCATACAGTTATCAGTAGAAAGCTTGCAATGTCAGCTACAAATAGTAGCATTATTTTTCAACATAGTCCCAATTACGGGCAACACACTTGCGCCAACGTGAAATAAGGTTTTTCATGCCGTCGTCGAAGAACTGTGGTCGTTGCTGGTGACACAATTGCTGAACCGCTGCTTTCACTTCCGCGTCACAACTGTAACGTTGGCCATTACGGTGATCCTTAAGTTTGGGGAAGAGTCAACGCCGGACACAAGATACGGAGTATAGGCAGGATGAGGCAGAATGTCAACACCTTTGTCAGCAAATTGGACAACTCTGATTTTTTTTTCCCCGGAGGAGAGGAAGTGTGGTGGTACTCCATCATGACTCGTGCCCGGCGATGAATGTTTCTGGGCGAACGACTTTCCGCAGTTAGAAGTTCAATGACAGCTCGCTGTTTCAACCGGGCACCACCACTGGATGCCATGGGTTGCTCCATTACTCTAGAACAATGCCATTCTATAGCTTAAACATCAGTGCATTAATGATAAACAGTTCAGAATGTTCGCAGTACTATTGGCCAAGTAGTGGGCTTGGAAGCATTACTTTCTGAATGACCCACGTATAATAATTTCTGGTGGATCAGTAAAGCATAGTACCTATAAAGTCAAAACTCAAAGAGAGATCTAATATTTTCTTAACGCAAACACTCCTCCACCTATACGACTACCAAAATTCTCTACCTACATGACAATACTAAAAAATATTGTCATGTAGAGTATGGAATCAGATAGAGTATAGAATAACTACAATATTTAATAAATAATAATTACAATAGAACTATAAACTTAATATCTTTATGAACTAAAATTTTCATTTCGCCTTTTAGTACAAATTTTGGACATTCACGAAAAATTACAAACAGAATCAGCATGGTTAACAATGTGATTGGCTACACTTCACTTTTCGTTGGTTAGATATCGTCTGTTGAATGTAGTGGACCATGTTAAGAGGATTTCACAGAAGCAACTATTCGCTTTTTCACGAAGCTTTGCAGCACTTGTAAACAATGCAGACGGCAGTGTGCAACATAAATGTTGCCAACTAACAGACTAAAAAGTTTATAGAAAACCTCGAGCTAACAAATTAAGAAACAAATCGAAGAGCGGGAGATTGAAAATGAAATGGCATGGACTTCTGATAGATTACCAAGATGCATTTTCTCTCTCCTGAATCTTTGAAGTAGCATATAAATATAGACACAGAACACTAGGAACCATGGCTGCCCGCAGCGGGGAAGGGGGAAAGGGGACGCTGCCTCTCTGAGTTTTGAAACGTTTCTGGAAGTGCATGTTAAGACATACTAATTTGCTTACTTAAATGTTATAACACTAAATATATTCATATTAAATACTATAGTATCTGGTATTATAGATTATTTACTGTAGTTAATAAGCATACGCGCGTAAATAACTGTTGTTTTACTTGATGTATTATGTACCCTCGTGTATCAAAATATTGTGTATTCGCGACTGAGTTTGTGTGTCGGCCTTTTGTCCCCCCCCTGGTATTTTACCCCCTTGAAAAAGCCCTGCGGACGTCCATGCCTGGATGCCGGAATGAACAATCTCTTAAATTTTCCCTGTAACTACAAATCATGGGTAATCGTGGTTGACCATAAATCTTCGTCCTCTGTATATCAGGCAGTTCGCATTAATGGTTCAAAATATTCAATCTATCACTACTAAATTTTATTTAGCCTGCCCATAGCGTCAAGGGATAACATGGAAGATTAGAATCAGAGCTATTGGATCTTACTATATTCTCTAGTCTCTGTTGTCTTACTATGTTTATTAGCTTGACTAGCAGATCTACTAAAAACATATGCTATTTTACTCCTGTCCATTTCAAGACTGTGTTTCGGATCACTACGTGACTCTCAAGTAGATGCAAGAGAACATGAGAATCAAATAAGTGTTCATTGAAAAAAAAAAGAAAAAAGTTTATTTATTGAATAGATTACAATTTAGTATCCCTTGAAGATTTTTTTCAGATATTTTATTACTCCTGAGAAAGGACAATCATTCTTGCGAATCTTAAATGTTCATTTAACTCTTAACGTACCAAGCCTAACTCGTCAACGTTGTTTACCAAGCTGGGGTCTTCTAGGGATCCCAAGTATTATTTTAATTTCTCAACATAGTATTGCAACTCAAATTATTATTTTTTGGATGTCTAAAAGCATACCTAAGTTAAATGAGCATTGTTGACATCAAATATTACGTTTACTTGAGCAATATTCAGTTTTTCGTACAATTTTATACTTTTGTGTTCGTAAATCTGAAATACAAGTTTAACAATGGAGTTTTTACATTTTCAAGTGTGTTTTTATTTTTTGTATTTTTTTTTTTAAACGAACGCATCGTTGACCTAATTATGTAATAGATAGTATATCCCAAACGGATGCAGGACACACATAAAAATCCAGAATAAATTGATTCTTATAGTTGCAGCAGTATCACCAAAAATCACCCTCTGGGGTCCCTTGAGGACCTCGCTTAGTATATTAAGGGTTAAACCCGATCGTTTTTTTAAATCAATATGCGAATTATAACCAGGGGTAAAAGTGTGGGGGAACGCGGGAGAACGCCATCCCCGACCTCGAAAAAATATGTACGGCGTCCCCCAGTCCCTAAAAAATTAAAATGGGCAAGGATAGGCGGGGGGACGGCGTGACGTCATGCCGCTTGCTACCGTCCCCTACCTTTTCAGATCCAATTTTACCCCTGATTATAACATACAGAATTAACATCAGACGTTACGCTACTTCGAATCGGTGAAATAGCTTTTATCTTTCTTTCTTACTTATCTTTAAAATAATAGGCCTACAACTTTATATATCCAGTGAAAGGCTCTCCAATTATCTGAAGTATAATGCATTTAATATATTAAATAGAAATGTAGTACAAGGGCTCAGTTTTTCTTTTGGTAACATTTGCAGTCCAGTTCTCTGAAACTGACTAAACAGTCTGACTACGATTCTTTAAAAAAGTAGTGAGCAACACTTACAATAAGCCAAGTGATCATTATTCTTCCATAAGAAAATAGTCCCCAAGAAATTCCACTTGTTTAACCTAGGTAGCAATTATTGTATTTTTAAAACACATTAAGAATATTTTAGTTTCAATTAAAAGCACATCTCTATCTGTGGATTGACATCTTACACAAAAATATTAAATTTAACAGGGAAATAGCTACAGCCACTGACAAATACGCAGAGTGCGCGCTATATTTGATGATGGCCATGCAGACAGGAAGGTTACCAGTGAAGGATTACTTGCACGTACAGAAGCAGAAATATTGCGGGAAACAGACGAAGCATTTTCTCCTGCACGAATCACTGAATACTCATGCGCGGAGTGATACAAATTGAGTTACGCGGTTTGTTTTTGAAGGGTGCAAAGGTATGTGAAAAAGCGAGTAGTACTCTTATATACTTGCAAGATAAAAACAAAAACAGGATAATAGTGAATTAGTTAAATGCGCTTAACAAACTTATATCGATATATTATTGTTGGGTGACGTATAGGAGTGTGATGTCCCCAATGTAACTGAGAGTTTGGTTTATCAAAACTCTTTAATGCATTTACCCTGTCCGTGTGTCCGTCCCGTCGTCCGGGAGACAAAAAATCTCAAGAATTATTTGATGGACCACCACCAAATTTAATCAGAACGAAGAGGATCAAAAGGGGTTTATTTAGTTCCATTGCCAAGGGGCTCAAAAGGTAGACGTTGACTAATAGGTGTAATAAGAAGTGCTCGTGAAGCCCTATCTAGAGGTATTGTTATTTTGGTCCTAAAGCCTCAGGATGTTGGTCATAAAAGACAGCAAAGGTAAGGGGGTCATTGGTGATTTAGAAAAACAGAGGTTTTAGGAATAAAATCAGTATACAACCGCATTTAGCACATGTAAGAAGCATGCATAGAGGATAGCGCTAAGCTGAGATGTTGGCATAGGTGATGGGTCGAAGATTTGTTCAAAATTAGATATCTCGAAAGAAAAAGTATGTCTAGTATAGAACCTTTCAAAACGTTGCATATGACATGCAATTTGTTTCAAGGAAACTTCAGGAACAGGGTGAAACTAGTGAGAGATCATTCTTCACCATGTGAAAACTGCTGCTCAAAATTTCCAAATGACATCATTATGTCAGCTTAGGGCTATCCTCTATGGATGCTTCTCCTATATGCTAAATGCGGTTCCGTACTGATGTTATTCCTATATTGATATCATCCTAAAACCCCTCAAGTTTCTCTAAATCATCAATGACCTTTGCTACCCTTTTTGACCAACTTCCTGAGGCTTTAGGGCTTAAATAACAGTACCTCCAGATAGGGCTAGACGAGTACTTCCTATTACACCTATTGGCCAACGTCTACCTTTTGGGGCCTTTGGCAACGGAACTGTGAGTTCGTTTTAGGAGACGATTTTCAAACTGGAAGTGGTAGAAATTAATCTTCTCCGGCTCCTACGTTAATCAATAGGGTAAAAATGGTAATAGATAAAGAGAAGCGATTTTCTGCAATCGATTAAAAGTCCCAAGAATACATTTCATCTCCATCCTTAACTCTACTAAAACCAGAAATGACAGAAATCTACTACAACTTTCGGTATCAATATCGATCTACAGAGCAATAACGATAAGAGATAGTAGAAAGCGGTCTCTTAGAATCGATGTAGTGTTCTAGGAGTGTGTACCATCTTCTAACCCCGTATTCAAACCGAAAGTAGCAAAAATCAATCATTTCCGGTTTTAACATTGATCATCATAGAATGAAAACCTAATAGATAGCGAGAGGCGGTTTTCTGTAATCAACTAAACGTCCAAAAAATATATACAATCTCCAATCTAATCTCTTTACTAATAAGGAACTAGAAGAAATCAACTACTTCCAGTTTTAACGCTGGTGGTCATAGAGTAAAAATAGAAATAAATAGAAAGATGGACGAGGAGTCTTCGGAAAGTAAGGTTACAAAGTCTGCACTGAAACGTGTATACAACCAATACAGCGAACAGATGATACATACATTAAGTTATTTTTGGACATAGTTTCCATATCGGTTGAGGCACTTGTCGTATTGTAGGATGAGTTTGAAGATCTCTCCTGGTAAAAATCCTGTTCTTGCGTGTTCAGCCACGTTGTCACGAAGTGTATTACCTCCTCGTCTGAAGCGAAGCAACTGCCTTCTAGGTGCTCCTTCAAGTGCGGGAACAGATGAATGCCGTAACGTGATACTCCTGTTGTCTTAAATCAGCTCCTTCACGCGAGCTGTGTTCAAATCTGTTGATGCCATGCTCGATCGGCCACTGCACTCCTCGTTGGTGACGTTTTCTCTACCAGCCGCAACCTTTCAACACCATTCTGCGTCATGCTGACGAGACATTACAGCCTCTCCGTAAACCTCTACCAGCTGCCGGTGAATTTCAGCCGCGGTTAAATGTTTCGCCCACAGAAATCGAATAACTGAGCGGACTTTTTCGCGAGACCAGTTTTCCAAATCAGTCGCCATTTTTTACTTACAACAGCGCCGTAGGTGGCGGGCGGCTGAAACTCTGCACAGTTGCCAACTCCATCTATTACAATTACTGCACACTCCTCATTTCTCTGTAACAGACGAAATTCCAGAAATATCGGCCTTGTAACCTTAGTTTCTGATCGTCAATCGATTACAGAAAACTACGAGGAAGTGTTCCAAAACTACATTTCATCCCCATCTTTACTTCTGTACTAAAACCGGGTGTAGTAGATATCCACTACAACTTTCAGTTTCAATAAGGATCCACACTAAGCGAAAACTAGAAGACATAGCACGAATTGATTTAGAGAACCATCTTTTCTATTAATCTCCTATTCAAACGAGAAGAGAGAAAAAACTGACCACTTTCAGTTTCATCAATAAAAGAGGGAAAACGTGTATTCGAAAGTTGCAATAAACTTCAATTTATCCACATGTTAGTAAACACAACACATTTAAAATAAAAACTAGAGAAGCAACACTGTTAATACGAGGGTAAGTCTAAAATTATGCGCACTACAGCTATGACTTTTCTTACATTGATCATAATCTGTCCTCATTTATTTTATTCTTATGCTGTTGCGGTCATGTTATGAAAGTTTGATTCTAATTCCCCCATTTGTCTTCCTTTTGTTGCAGATAGATCATGGCCGCTTCATTAGAAGTCTGCATCAAAGAGGAACAAGGAGCAGTGATCCGGTTTTTGTGGTAATAAGGAGTATCAGAGGCCGCAATCCATTCACAATACGGGAACAGCGTTTTGCAGCAACGCAGTGTCGACGGATGTCTACGCACGAGGAAGTAGCCGGACGAACATTTATGATTTTTTTTCAATTCAACCGTAGACACTCCGTTGCGACAAGATACTGTTCCCGTATTGTGACGAAAGTCTGATGGATTGTGGCCCATGATACACCTTCCGACCACAAAAACCGGATCACTGCTCGTTGTTTCTCTTTGGTGCAACCGCGGTGGCTCAGTGGTAGAGCGTTCACCTCTGGTACTTGGGGTCCCGGGTTCGATCCCAGCCCCCGCCAAGTGAACTTTGTGGTGGACAAAAACCGTATGCGTGTGTGTTCTCGGGGTTCTCCCGTTTCCTCCCACTTTCATCATTCCACCATTTCATTCATTATTCATCATCATAGTCTCCTTTACCCTAACCGGCATAACCGTGGGACGTAAAACTCAAAGATTTCATTTCATTTCTTTGGTGCAAACTTCTAATGAAGCGGCCATGATCTATCTGCAACAAAAGGAAGACAAATGGAGGAATTAGGATCAAACTTTCATAGCATGACCACAACAGCATAACAATAAAATAAACGAGGACAGAGGTCAGTATAAACAATGTAAGAAAAGTTGTAGCTACAGTGCGGATAACTTTTGAGTTACCCTCGTATTTTTAGAGGTTCTATAAGTTAAAAAAAAAAAAAAAAAAGAAAAACAAAAACGTGATTTAAGAAAATCATGCACAGGAAAGAGTGACTAATACTCTGGTATTGTATTTTTTTTTTCTTCCCTTAAATTTGAAAAGTAAGGCTTTATTTTTGGGCCAATATAGTAACTGAGAGGTATACTTACTTTTCCCGTGGCGAGGGAGATTATTTTGACTCCGATGTCTTGAATTTCAAACAAGACGGGCATATTTTGGTTATCCTGACTTAAAACTTTCGCCATAGCTACCTCGATCTCGCCAACATCTCCTACTGAACCGGTTGAGACTTGGCCGACAAATGACACGTGAAATCCAGACCTACAAAGTAAATGAAAGAAAATACAAATTGGATCTTCGTGTAAGCAGATGCTCATTGTGACATTCAGAAAGCATTAAATACACCTATTTTACTACCTTCATTTATTATTTTTTTAAATTCTTTTGTATCCTAAACCGTTGTAAAAGATCACAATATTGTAATAATAGTAATGTATGGAGTTTTTTTTGTGTGTGTGTGTGTAACTACATAGTTAAGGAAGACACATACATAGTAAGTACATAGGTAGCAAATTTTTCTTTCTTTAATACTTTGACAGATATATATATATATATACAAAAATACTGAAAGTGACAAGTGTTTTATTACGAAAATAGATTAATAACTTCGAGAACAAGCGAGATTGTGGTACAAGACATATGATCTAAGTAAAAAGCACCGATTTCAAGAGAGAGAGTGTATGGGTGTTTTGGAAAACAGACTGCTTGGCGTAATAATAGTTAACGTATCGCACGGAATGTTCGAGTCCCCGTTCTGTTGTATACTTTTTCACTCTTTATATATTATTATAAATTAGTATTTACAGAATTATCTTTTCCGCGTTTCTGATATATACATTAATAAAATTAAATTTTGCCTAAATTAACAAGCTGAATTTTAGGTACCGTTACACTATATTATAATGGACAAAATTGCTAAACTGTTACTCTTGAGAAACCGACATAAGACAGAAAAGCTTGAGTTTATAAGCACAACTGAAAATCTTACACTGAGGAAGAGACAAGAGAAGCCTTGAAACACTATCTATTTTAAGAATATAAGGTAACATATTCTTGTCTTTCTGAGTAAGGTTAACTTATGTTCAAAAATGAACATGAAATAAAATCTTTAAGTTTTACGTCCCACGGTTATGCCGGCTAGGCTAAAAGAGACGGTGGTGATGAGAAATGAAGGAAATGGTGGAGTGAAGAAAGTGGGAGGAAACGGGAGAACCCCGAAGAAACCCACGCACACGGTGTTTGTCCACCACAAAGTTCACTTGGCGCGAGCTGAGATCGAACCAAGGAGCCTACGAACCAGAGGTGAACGCTGAGCCATTGCGGCTCCCACCTTATGTTCAAGAAAACTCGAAGTTTCCCAAGGTTATTTGCTCTTTAACGTAAACAATATGAAGATATTACTTATTTGTTCTCCATTTCTCACTGCAATGAAAACATTCTTTCGAAAATTGAGATCTTTTGCTACAATGAAAAATACAGAGAGCAAATAACTTAAGTGTGTATTATATTTTAAAACGAGTTAACCAAATTGTAGACTTAGAAAAATAAAAACTGAAATCAACATTTGAATTTTATCGAAATCTTTATGTTTATTTCACGCACGTGAATTTCTTAAGTCTTGTTTTTCTATATCTGTTTGTTAAATTGTCCAGAGAAGCCAGAAAACAATAGCATTATGTCCACATATCTGAATCATGTTTGTCTCCATTGTATAACTTCCGTGAGGTGATTTTGAGTTTAACGTCGCATCGAGGCTATATGAGACGTGGATCTACTGATTAACGTGGAATCCGAACCATATGAGCTCCCGCCGGGAATTGAACCCGGGACTCCTACGCCAAAGGCGCGTTCGCTAATCGCTTAGCCACGAAGGAGCTCTGTATAATTTCCGTGTTATGTAAAACTAGTATGCAACGAATTGAAACAACCTGTAAAAACTTCCTAATTACTTATGCTGATGAACCTATTGTTCTCAAACTGACACATGTCGAGATTTTGGATTTGAGACACCACACGTAGTACTTTTCCACGTTTCAATAATATCTCTTCCGTGGTATATAAACTGCGGACTTCCTAATTCAGGGTGTCTACTATTTCAGACAAATAAAATTCCCTGATTTTTTCAGGTTTTCCAGACTAAAACAGAAAATTTTCCAGACTATATTTTAGTGATATTACGTAACTATTCTTGAAACACTTGTAGTTTCATATCTGTTCTCTTGGTTGCGACAGCTGTTGTAATAAATATGAACAACGCTTAAATAAGTACCTATTTATTCCTGGGAAGAACAATATTGTTAAATACAATGCATTTTTCATGGCCTCCCATCTCCCCTTATATATATCTTCGAACTTCAATAGGTATAAATCCCTAATTACAGAAGTCTTACATAAAGTAAAAGACATTATTCCATGTTACAGAAACATTACAGAAATATATTCATTACAGAAAAAAAATATAAAAAGAAACAAACGTAATCATAAAAAAAAAAAAGTGTGGCCAGTCAATCATTACATTTTTAATTTATTCATTTTACAACCACAATAATAATAACACAACCGATATTTTCATTTTGTATATATATATATATTCTTACAAGCTTTGTTAAATTAATACTAAAATCTAATTCCTCATGCTTTCTATCTAATTTATTATACGTCTTGCATATTCTATATAAAAACGAGTTTTGTAACATTTCTGGGTATATTATTTGACAATAAAGCTCTTGATCATAAATTGCATTGTCTAACATTAAAACTAATATTTTGAAGAAAATCAATGTCATCCATTATTCCATTTAATGATTTATATAAAAATATCTGATCCAAAATTTTACGTCTTCAGTCAGTGATATACAATTAAACTCTTTAAAAATTCTACATATGGAATTCTTTTATTAAAAGCCCATTCATGATATCTCTTGTAATAAAGATGCCGTAAGAACTTCTTTTGAATATTTTCTAATTGCTTTTGATAGGATTTGAAATTTGGGGACCAAATTATTCATGCATATTTCAATTTACTTCTCATTAAATTATTAAATAATAATTTAATAGAATATGTGTCCATCAAACTTTGCGTGTTTCTAATTATAAAACCCAATGTCCTATATGCTTCTGGTACTGGTACTGCTTCTGGTACTAAAACCCAATGTACTATATTATCTATGTGCCTTCTCAACGACACATTGTGTGCAAACATAACGCCCGAATCTTTACTTTCACATTTTCTGGTTATTTCAAAATTACTAATATAATATTATCATTGTTATTACTTTTACAATTAGTATATGATATATAATAACATTTGTTTTGATTTAATTTTAATGAATTTTCTACACTCCATTGAAATACAGAATCTACATCCATTTGTAATCTTTCTTATTACTGTCAATTGCTACTTCTTTGTACAACTTAAAGTTATCAGCATACAATATACATTTCGAATAGTTAATTTTCATGGGTAAATCATTTATATAAATTAGAAATAAGAGAAGACCCAGATTTAATCACTGTGGAACTCCTGAATTCATATTATAAAAATATGATTGAGTTTGCCTGTAGACTACATACTGTTTTCTTTGGGTAAGGTAAGATGCGATTAACTTTAAAAATGTTATATTCAGCCCAAATATTGATAGCTTTTTCAGCAAAATATTATGATTAATTTTATCGAAAGCCCTACTGAAGTCAAAGTAGATAGTATCTACTCTTTTACATTTATCCATTGCCTCAAATATATCTTGAGTAAAGTTTACTTAGTTAATATCGACCTGTTCTTTAAAAAAACATTACAGAGCTGATTTATACGTATATATAGAGCTCTTTATGTGAGTGAAAATATGAGAATACAATATGAATTCTAATACTTTCGCAGCAGCACAAATAATGGAAACTGATCTATAACTTTCCATTTTTGTATCATCTCCATATTTAAATATAGGGTAACTCTAGATATTTCCCACATATCAGGAAATACCTGTTTCTTTATTATTAAATTATACTGTCTAAAGTACATAAAGGGGTACCTCAAAACTTCCCATATATATTTCAAATACAAAAAGTGTGAATGACGAAACATACATAATAATACACAAAATTACGTATAAATATTTTACATTTCATACCACGTACTTGTGAGATATACACAGTTACATAAATTGGACTATTCAAGTGATTTAATTCTATTAGATATATTATTATTCCAGGACATGAAGATAGGGCTAATACATACACAACAATACACACAGATATATGGATACTAACAAAAATGTCGTTGTGAGATACAAATACGGACAAACATTGTGGATCTTAGTATTCTAAATTATAAAAGCATTCTATGTTTAGTATTTCTATGTAGAATACTAAATACAGTTATTTTTATAACCTAGAACACTAAAATTTACATGAGATCTCCAATTGTAATCACATTACTAGATTTTCTCTTAAGATTTTTCATGTACTCATCAACTTCGATGATTTCTTTTGCTGCCTTCTCATGGATTTTATCCTTCTTTTCCTTCAGTTCTTCCAATTCTGCAGCTATTCTCTTTCTTTCGAACGAACGAATTTTCCTTGTCTCAGTTGTTGTCTGCTTTCTTCTGAGAGCTTCTTTTCATTCGGTATTTGCATTTCTTGCTGCATGAATTAATTGTTTTGAGGTTCGTATTGCCTGAACACTTCCGTGGAACATGACAGCGTCATGTACTATTCTCTGCGAAACTAAAGGACTCTTCGTGTAGATTATCCACAAGAAATTCCTTATTCAATGAGAAACTACGTTCAACAGACACGCTTCCGTGTGGTAACACTAGAATTTTCTTAACGAACGCTGAAAAGTTGTTGCTGGTATTAGTACATGTTGCGAATGTCAAGAATGAAGAACCACAAGTGATCTAAACGATCCTTAGTCACGTCAAAATTCTTGATTCTTGAGATAACTGACTCTTGAGTACAAATTTCACTCTAGAGTCGTTTTACTTCATCAGTAGTAGGGCCAGACAAATGATGATTCTTCACAAGCATTTCCAATGCTACGGTTATTTGTTCCTCCTCAAGTGTCTTGTTTAAAGCTGAATCAGGAGAGAGGTATGCAGCACCATAAGTAAGTCTGTATTTCAATGGCAATTTTTTTCAAAGAACCTTACAAAACCCTGTTAAAATATGCAAACAATCCCTCCGAAAACGAAGGATATCCATTTTCAGATAACTTTTCTGATTTTAATGCAGTACGTGTTGCAAATCCGACATAAATTTGCTTAGCTAACACAGATCCTTATTACTATCTTTTAGGCAAACTTTCATCAGGTTTTCAGAACTTGCTACTTGAATCACAATGAATTTTTTAAACAAATCTACTCGTAAGGGATTTCAGAAGTTCAAGTAGTTCACCATAAAGAAAATGAACCATTGGTGAGTGACTGAAATTTCGTGAAAAAAGGTTGAATGTCTGTAGCAACTTAGAAAGAAGCTAATTTAGCTCCAAGCAAAGAATCTATGTATCAGATACGATTTAATAATTTTGAAGCTGTCACAAGATGGTTCTCAATTACTATCTATCATACTTCAACTGTGGTAAAAATCGCTGAGCTCTATCTACTACACTCACGGTTTCTATAAAAATATGAGCACTTAGAAAGAATGGTCTTACTGAAAACCATACCAAAAATATTGACAGAAATTACCTACAAAATAATGATAAACATCAAAAAGACACGCGGAACTTCAAATTACACTGAAAATGGAATAGGAGTTTTAAATCTAACTAATGTAGGTACGCATTATATTATAAATTAGAGTTAACTATGCATAGCTCTCACTTATTGCTATATCAAAATCAACAAGATCAGAACAAGTGTTATTTAGGACTTTATATTGGGATCACTGATTGCAATAGATTAGCTACAGCCCTGGACATGAAGGTCATTTTTTAACGTGGAGATCAGAAACCATAAGCTCCAGATGCAAGAGTTGCTAACTTCTTTTAGTTCTTCATTGTATGATGACTTCTGCTGTAGCGAAAAGTTGTTTTCCAAACATTGTGCAGACAAAATGTAAAAGCAATGAAATAAACCTTTCCAGAATATACAGAAAATTCCCTGATGTCTCCAGAAATTATAAAATTCCCTGACTTTTCCATGTTTTCCAGATTAGTAGACACCCTGTAATTTCATTTAGTTAGGTCTCTATAGTCTCTCGTAACTAGCAGACCAACACCTTAACCTTTCAGAGATAAGCAGCTGAGTCCGCAACACTAACTCTGAACTCAATTTATTCTATGAGAAATAACATTCTCAATTGCTATCTAGCCTCATTCTTAGTATTACTGAATAAGTAGTGAATCAAATGGACTTCCCGTTTAGCCTCATTTATCAATCTACAAGGACGAGCCGTTTTCAGGTTCATGAGAGGGAAGTCATTTACATCATCAATAGCAGGTTAGTAAGAGAGAAATATGTTCCTTGCATATACAAATTCACTACACTACATTAAACACTCTACATTTCCTAAATGTTCAATAAAAGACTTAAAAACTCATATATACAACACACTTCTATGTCAAGCAATTTATTTCTGTGAAAAGATTACGATTACCAATATACGACTGGTAAAGTATATGTGTCTTTATGGCACTGAATATTGTAGTGTTAAGCTCTATAATCATGCCATTAAGGCATGTCGTCAACATTTTCCCGTTGATTTTCAAGAATTGGAGGCTTATATTATGAGTAAATATGGTATTCTTAATACAAATACCATCAAGGTGTACATGTCTCTGGTTTAGATGAAGAAAATGTGAACTCGCGTTACTCTTCCATTCATTAAGAGATTCATTAAGGACATTACCTTACGACAACCTCCTTTTGACTCGGCACGTGAAAGCTTTTCGTCGTTTCTGTTGTGGGTTCAGACTTTTTAGCTTGCTTTGCGTAACGCTTCTGTAAGTCATCAATATCTACTTGAAGCTTTGTCAGCAGCGATACAACAGGTGGATATAGTCGACCAGACTTCGAATGGCCCTGTAGGAAAACAAAATATCATCATCAGCAAACTTCCCTATGCTAACCAGGCTGTGACAATCTCAGCCCAATGTCGCACAAAAAGAATCCGTGAAGCCCCATTCCCATTTTATGGGACACACTTTGCACCATTGACACTCACTTATATTTCGGTTTCTGGGAAGAATCACCTATTAAACTCAGGATACGAATAAAATCTCCTATTACACTCAGGATTCAGATTTCTGGGCCTGCCATTCTGAGTGAAAATTCCTTTAGTTTCCCTCAAAATACCAGGCAAATACTGGGATAATACCTTAAGGTCAGGAGCCAGAGACAAAAAAGAAACTGCTTTATTAAACGAGACTTCTTTGCAATAAAATCTCATTTCTAGTTGCAAATTTGCTTTGTATCAATACATTTCGAGAAATGAAATGAAATCTTTCAGTTTAACGTCCCACGATTATGCCCTTTAGGATAAGGATGACGATGATTAAAATAAGTGAATGATGATGGAAGAATTGGTGGAATGGGAAAGTAGGAATACTCTGAGAGAACCCATGGACGACAATCTTACTTGATCGGGAATCGAACCACGGAACCCATGCACCAGAGGTAGGCGCAGCCCGTCCCGTTCAGCTCTGAGGCTATATGACACGTGACCCACAGCTTAACGTGGGACCCGAATCACGTGAGCTCCCACCAGCAATCGAACCTGGGTCTCTCGCACCAATAGCACATACGCTAACCATATAGCTAAGAGGCAACGGACAACGATGTTTCCCAGCAGAAACTCACATTAAATGGATTCGAATCAGACACACGTTGGACCAGCGGCGAGTGCCAAAGAAATGTGTAACAGAAGATGTTATGTCCCATCACTTTCCCACAGGCTTTCTACTCACAACCGTCATGGGAATAGTTTGGTTTATGTAAAGATATCAAAGAACAAAGAGAAATACTCAATTACTACATTTAATTCTAGGGTTGGATAAGACCACAGGGCTTAGCAATGAAGACTGGGTTTGTTTAAACATGACTGTCCTTTATATTTTGATTGATATAGGTCAAAATATTAAATTAAGATGGAAAATTTCCTGGGAATTTCCTACTTACCTTAATTACACTTAACGTAATAGGTTTGCCTTCGGCATGTTTCATGATCGAGGCCAATTTTCCACGCTGGCTAGTTGTCACTAGATTTCCATTTAATTCATCGATCACGTCACCGACTTCAATTTTATCCTAAAAAGAAATAATAATAATAATAATAATAATAATAAATGCCAGAGTGTCCATTGTAAGAGAGAGAATAAAATGAAAGGTATCATTTTATTTATTATTTTTTTAGGTGTTAGTACGAACCCGTGCTAGTAGCTGATTCAATATGGTGGCACCACTACGTTGTTGCACAACAAAGGAGGAACAGCGTAGAGTTATTCCAGTTTTGTGGAGTGAAGGTATGAAACTGTTGATATTCTTCGGAGAAGACGAAGGATGAGGAAGCCTGTCTGTCACAGCGGTAAGTCTACAAGTGGTGGAAGAAATTCACAGAAGATGTAACTTTGCTGACTGATGCTCCGCATTCGAATCAGGGTCATCAAGTTGTGACAGACGAGTCCATACCGCAGCAAATCGGTTTATTCAGGAAAACCGGCATGTCACCCTGGCTAAAATGGCTTCCTTGCTTCGGTTTAGTATAACACACAGTGCATGACGAACTCCGCTACAAACAGGGCCAGATTAAGGGAGGGGCTTAGGGGAGCTATAGCCCCGGGCCTCGAGGTAAACAGGGGTGTCCACTCTGATCAAAACCTCAACTGGCTATCTAAAAAGAATCATGAAGATACAATCATCATCATAAAATTAAATATAACCAAAAATATGAAACATATTCCCATAACTTTCCTACTGTACTTTCACAGAAATATGTTAGGTTAAGTCAGCAAGGGTCACATATTTTTCTAGTCCCAGGCCTCCAGATGAGTTAATCCAGCCCTGGCTACAGAAAAATGTTTGAGAGGTGGGTTCCTCGACAGTTGACGCAGGAACTGAAAGATTGTTAGGTTGACACCTGTTAAGAGCTGCTGAGGCATTATCAAAAGGACGATGAGAATTTTCAAACTTACATCGTCACCAGAAATGAAAACTGGTTGCATCACTTTCAACCAGAGACAAAATGTGCAAGCAAAGAATGGCGACATTCTTCTTCATCAAAA
Organism: Thermobia domestica; assembly: GCF_964235325.1. Lineage (NCBI taxonomy): Eukaryota > Metazoa > Arthropoda > Insecta > Zygentoma > Lepismatidae > Thermobia > Thermobia domestica. Next base: position 256,856,147 of record NC_137464.1, read on the forward strand.
CCAAAGAAGTTTCACAGCCTCCCTCTGCAGGGAAAGTCATGTTAACTTTATTCTGGGATAAGAATGGTCCTCTTCTGGAACACTACATGCCTCCACGTACCACATGACTAGTGCCACCTATACCGACTTTCTCAAGAACCATTGAAGCCAGCAATACGCACAGAGAGAAAAAAATTGCTCAGTGCAGGTATTTTGCTTGAACATAATAACGCCCGTCCTCATTTTGCTCACACAACCATGAAAACATCGACGACCTCCGCTTCTAGTACCTCCCACATCCACCATATTCGTTAGCTTTGGCACCATCAGATTTCCACATCTTCGGTCCATTAAAGGAGTACTTTGGAGGGCAGAAGTTCAAGTCCGATGAAGACATCTAATCGGCGACGCACAAGTGGCTACAGCGTCAACCAATAGTTTTTTTTTTTTTTTTTTTTTTTTTTTTTAACGCAGTATTGAAGCACTTCCTATCCGATGGCGTAAGTGCATTAAACTGGGAGTGGACTATATAGAAAAATTATGTACAAGCAAACGTTCTCCCTGCAGTAAAGTAGTGGGGAAAAAATAATAGCGGTTTTCATTTGATTCTCCCTCGTATCTCTATGCTATGATCATTACAGAAGTCCAGAATTCTTGAATATACTAAAATATTCGTATGCTAATCTCATCTGACATCACAAATCGACGCATGCATTTCAATTAAAATAAAATTTACACACCAGTTCTTGTTCTATTCTTTGACTTTTGTTTACAGCTTTTGTCAAAAACGTGGCTATGTGGACGAAATCTACAATCTGAAGTGGGATGTCAACTATTATAATGTATTCGACCTTCTCTAGCCGGGAATCAAATCCAGGAACTTATGCAACAAAGGCACACGCACTAGCCCCAGACCACCGATGAAACGTTGAAATAGACGCAAAATATTGGAATCTCTGAATAGTTTTATTTTACTTTTAGTGTATGTGTTAATGGAAAACGTAGTCAAACGTTTAGTGTGTGTGTGATTTCCATTAGGAGGACATAATGTTTCAGGGGAGAAGTAAGGAAAGTGAAGAGTTACTTGAATTAAGAAGTAGAGAGTTTTGTCTAGTAAACCACAAATGTTGGACAGCAACAGTTCTTTATAGCGTGTCGCGTCAAGGTATTCAGTTAATACAATATTACAATATTGAAATTTACATATGAAAACTAAATTTTTCTGGTTAAAATGACTCTGTAAATAAATTTCTTAAAAATACTAGACGACTATAATATTAATGGAATTTCATAGGAAAATAACGGAACGTATTTGAGTTTATTACTTACGTCTTCAGCCGCCACTCCATTGGGTTCTGTGCCCACGACAACGCCCCTACCTCTCACGAATCTGAAATCAAATTTCCAGAGAAATTAACGTTGAAGTTGCATGAGAGGGCAGTCGAACCGCCCTAAATGAACAAATATTTAATTTTTTATGTTTTAGGTACGTACAAAATAATAATATAATACTAAGATGGCTGAAGACAAAAAATTTATGTTTTCCTGGCGGATGTTTAATTAATTTGAGTTACAAGCTTTTGTATTTTCTTAGCACTTTATTCTTCAAATACCCTCCTGACCAAACTTCTTTTGAAATATAAAAAGCAATCCAATAATGTTTAATGCTTCAACTAAGAGAGATGTATGCGCATATATATATATTGCAGGGTTCCCTAATGATGGCATGTCTTAGGGAAGCATTTTGGTATTATTACTCAAATAATTCTTTGACAAGCTGTACAGGTGCCAGCATTGTTTACATCATAGTCCTGTCTCTAATTTCGAGGACATTTTTGATGGGTTGAAGATTATATAAACAAATCTTCAACATTCTTTAATAGTTTCAGAGTCAAGGAATATTTTAATTCTCCGTGATGCGAATCTCTTCCTCACACAGAAGTAAAATTTATTGTGTCCACGCCCGTGTTCGGCTCCACACAGAGCAAGATCACTCCAGATCATATAATCATCATTCAGTATACAATCATACAGACACTCTAGCTACTGAACTGTACTTTTGGTTACATAGTTCCAAATTCAAAAGTTTACTACCTTCTGAACCCAACTGCTGCTCGTGTTTAGAACATAATTGCACACAATATTTCACTCCTCTCTAAAAAATCATCCTCAACTGCAGATGTGATACTTGCCGGATTTTTTAAAATTTTTTTATTACACACTCACTCACTCACTTTCACTCTCTCTCTCTCACACACAGACACACACCTACCTATCTGCCTCTGTTGCCGTTAGGAACGGAATTTTTAAAATCTCTGAAACACAAACTCACTTATTTCTAATGAAGTGTTGCATCACCGAAAATATGAACTTGGTCGATGTCAGTTTTGGGTCATCGATCACGCTCAGGAAATCTTGTGGTGTCACCACCACCTCATTCTGACGTAAGAGGGACAGTCAGGTCAAAAGCAATAGAGAGAGCACGATCTTGGTCTTTGGATCTCAACCACGAACACCGAGGTTGTCGGGGTAGTGTGAATAAGATTTTGACGGAGAAACATCGTTAGACGACAGGTCATGGAGCTACTTCAATACTTGAAGGTATTGTAATAAGCTGACATATTGAAGGGACTTTACCTTACAAACCATTACAGTTTACAGATCTAAGATTCTAGTTTCCTACCCAAATTCTGCTGCATCTTTTAAAATATGTATTTTGTGTATTTCATTTATAATTACAATATTAGCCTGTTAAAGCTACATCCCGAATTTAGTATTCTTGCATTTTTATGACAGAATTATACAATTTATTATTTATGTTTCCAGCTTTTCATAAAAGCTGGTGGTGGAGACAACATCCCCAATCTGTTGGGCAACGATTTTTTACATTTTCTAGGTTGCCTTCAGTGCTATACCGACATTATTTTCGGTGTTGCAACAGAAGCGTTTATATGACGAGTTTCATTTCCCTAACTTGAGGGATTCGTGATATACATTGTTCTTGGCAAGCTCCACTTTGACCCCCTTAGGATATATATTTCCAAAAATTCTCCCTTATCTCCTGTTTTCTTGACAAAAAGGAGTATTCTGTCTAAATTTCATGTTTCTTCCTACAGCAGTATGGTCTGGACGATGATCAGACACTCGCTTCTATTCTTTTATATATTAGTAAAGAATACTTTTGATATGTGATTTGTTCGCGCAAATTTGATTACTTGAGCAGAGTTATCTGCAAATACAGCTACTTGATCCTCCCATCTTGCTAAACATCTAAATTTTCTCTGACCAATGTAAATATTAGCGACTTCATCTTATGTGTACTTACCCTATACAAATTCCTAGCATTCGACAGGGAACAAATTCTTGCTCCACGTACACGCCGAGTTGCCAAGTTTCATCCAAAAATAAAGCATTCTTGAGATTCAAGTTGAAAGGGATTTTACTACATTGGTAGATGGCTGATAAAAATATCTCTCCGAGGATTTCGCTCCCGAGAATAGAGTTTCCCGGTTCATAAATAGACATTCGGCGAACTGGGCGAACCTGTAATAAAACATTATCGTTAAGACTATGAAACATTAACAAACACTCATCTGTTATGTATCTTGCGAATCCTAATTGAATTATTATATTTCTTGTATAATTTGGACAACCGATCTGATACGGTTGCCTGTGATTAATGAAGAGCTTCGGCTTTACAAATATTTCTACATTTTATTCAACTTTTATTTTACATTTATTTTACATTTACTTACATTTTATTATCAAACTATTTTTTCCACGAAAAATACTAAATCAGCAATGAGTTATTGAAATATTAAACACTATACAGATTACATAGAGCTCTTGTTAATATTATATATATATATATAAAGGGTGGAAAGGCATGGAAAGGTTCTAAACTGGCCACGAGTAGCGTAGATGCTAATGCTTTCTCCTTTGATGAGTGCGGTCCCGGGTTCGATTCCCAGTGGGGACACTTAGTCGAAAAAGTGTAAAAGCTTTCAAAGGCTAGCCATCCTGATTGAGGCTTTCCTCGTTCCCACCAGGCAAATGCCGGGATGGTACCTAACAATACAGGTCCCAATCCGCTTCCTTCCCTTTAATCGGATAATGTGATCGCCAAGGGACGTCATCCCTAATATGAGACGGGCTAACATGGCCACATATGCCGAAAGTTTAGAAATCAAATTCCTAGTCCTATAATTCAATACCAATGGATATGGAAAGATTTATTTTGATAAACAAATATGGAAACCACCTTGTATTCACTGTATAGTGTCCTGTACATAAGTTATTTCATTTCAGAAGATGGTTGGTTGGTTAGATTTGACTTTTAGCGTCCTGTTTATCAGCGAGGCTATATGAGACGTAGATCTATGTTAAAGTGGGATCCAAATTACATAAGCTCACACCGGGAAGCACACTCAAGACTCCTGCGCCAAAGATGCGTACCCTAACCATCAGTGGCGTATTTAGCGGGGTTATCGGGCTCGAGACCTCCGAATTAAATTTGTTAGTTTTTCGCATTCCACGTACAATAATTCTTGTTATTATTTCTAAGAATTTCACTGACTTTCTATTTTCATATCATGATTTTTTTAAAGAAATAATATTATATTTGTCAAATTTCATTCCATGTAAAAACTGCGTTCTTTTTTCCTTTCTTTCGTCCATTCTACTCTTCTGTTTCTTTTTCTTAGTTCTTACTTTCTTTTATTTCTCCTATTATACTTACGACCGTTGTTAGTTGTGATTTAAGCCGGCCGTTGTCAGTAACACCAAAACTAAGAGGAGCTGATAAGAGAAACTAGTGTTACACACCAACTTGCACGGATATCAACATAAGGGGACTTTAGTTATTATAGCAAAGGAATACTTACATCGTTTAGTTATAAACAAAGGTAAATGTTTGAATTAAAGAAAATGAAGAAGGGGAAATAAGTATCACGGGAATTAGGTAGGCCAAGAGAATGCTTCATTTTTCTTCTATGAATAGAATAAAAGGTACTGCTAAATTTTTGTGTGTATCATATCACAAGATTCACCAGTCTGCAGCCCTTTCCACCTTCTACACCCTCTACCCACATACGAGTTTCACGTTTTTTCCTAGTATATTAGTAGTAGACCATTGATTAAAATATACTTAATTCTCAAACTCAGATAGACAATTGCCCACCGCTAATCATATAGTCACGAGGAAGATCTTCATTTCAGAAGCTGACAGACTTACAAATCTACTTATCATTGACTAAATCCTGGAGACACATTTTTCCTGTATATCATAAGAAAAACAAATATGCAATAAGTAACAGATCAAGGAAAGAAATTCCATAGTAATAACATACTCGTCAAAGTTGGCCACGATACACCACTCAGGTAAACAAACATTGATTTTTAAGTACGTTGAAGTAATAGTATGTTGAAATAAATATCTTAACGTATTAATTAAATAAGTAAAATTGATAATTTGATGTTCTCCAGTGCTTCTACTTACAATGGCTTCTACAGGTACATGAAGACATCTATTTATGAGACACGTTCTAATAAGAAGTCTTAACATTCCTCGAGGAGTAGCGATTTTTCGACAGTTCTTCACTGCTTCCACACACGAAATGTAATTAAACGTTGCACTACAAAGAAAGGAAAAAAGTATCAGAAAAGAAATAGAATGTATTCCACAGAAGAAACATTTTAAAAGGCGTTTAAAAATATGGAATGAAGATACGGTTATATCAAAGCACCACGTACGTTACGTTCGTAGGAAAAATATGTCACTTATTGCCTCTTTAGTTCTGTAAATTTAATTTATACTTAGCGATAGAATAAAAACATAGAATTACTTATTAACTATGGGACACAGTTTTTCCAAGAAGCAAATTTCATTAAGGGTTAGCGTAAATGATCCATCATGTTTCAAAGCACTGTTTATTTACAAGTATACGCCGTATAAAGACGGGTGAGGCATGAAAAGATACATACACTCTCAACAAGTTTCTAGTACATTCAACAAATGTTCAATGTGTGCACCCTTGGTCACCCGGCACATTCCCCACAAAGTCATCATCAGCTTCCATAGCTTGCTGCATTGGGGTACGAAAGTCTAATCAGTGGGAATAATCATCTGGAGTCAGGTGTTGTAACACTTGCAAACGGTAGCGTTTGAAATGCAAACGCCGCCGCCAAACTTTCCAAACTGTTTTCTGCTGAATGCCCAGTTCACGGCTTGCACAAACGGTTGATACTTGTGGGTTGCGCACAAAACTCTTGTCACGCGCCCTACATGATTACCTCTGCGCCGTGCTTTTTCTTTTACAGAGACAACCAGTATTAAGAAATTGGCGAAACTAACGTAAAATGTTCTGATAACCAGGTGCATTTTTTTTTTCCGTATTCGCGTACAAATGCACGCTGAACGCTCGTAACCGACAAACACTTCGCGTTTTCTAACATACAAAACTCCTCTGCATTGTGGCCATCTTGTAGAGTACCGTTATAAGCCTGCCATCTAGCAGGGGATTTTGGTGAGTCACCTGTCTTTCTACGTCGCATACTTGTCATTAAACAGTGCTTTAAAGCACCGCCCGGGAATGAACCTGGGATCAAGCAGACGTGAATCCAACGCTTTAACCACTAGACTATGCTCTCTCCTTTGGTTTACGAATGCTCAAAAAAAAAAAAAAAAAAAAAGACACTTTTAAGAGAGAATAAGAAAAACGTACAATCTAGTCACTTCAATTTTCAATTATGTAGCACTATGTACTACATTATACAGACTACAATTAGATATAGTCAAAAATGTATCCGAAATGTCCTAGTTCATTCTTTTCTTTGGAATACAAAAGTGCAGTAATCACCCGCAAATAATTTTCTTCTCGTCCTATCTCGAACTGTCAAAGGTCAATTTACCTGAACCAACATTATCATAATAACAAATAGTGTTACCAAGTGGTTGTGCTGTCGGTTGAAACGAGCCACCGGGTAACTTCCGAATTCGTTACACATAATGTATTAAGGTGGTGACGTCACGAACTACACAAGTTATTCCCAAATTAATCTTGTGATTTGCGTTCATTTTATTCAGCAATCCAATGATAATCGGCTAGTAAGTAATACCGAAATATTTGAAAAGCAAATGTACTTTAAAAAAATTCGTCAGTTTTGTTGCCAAAACACTTCAAAAATAATTGGTCGCTTTTGTTAAAATTGTGTCGCCATCTGCCTTTCCAAGTACGCAAGATTTAGCGACTTGTCGCTAAAACTGGTAACATTGTCTCTAGATCAATTATGGTTTGAGATCTTAACATTTGAGAGTAACTCTATGAAATATATATTTTTTTTTCCTAAAAACTGATCCATTACCAACGAATTACAGAATGAGCTTAATAATCAAAAGGTTTATTATGATTGCCAGCTACATTCTTCCTAATACCCATAAAGTTTAATATATATATTGACTCATTTTCATTTTCGAGGCATTTTCCTCTACATAGAATATAACAGAGAACTGACCAAAGTCTGACAATTTTTTTATTCAACTCACCCGAACTTCTTATCAGCTATCTGTTCTAACCAATGCCAGCATTCTGGTTTTCTGTTGCCAGTGGAATAAGACGCCAAACCTTTCTGGAAAACACTTTCAATGCTTTGACAAAACGGCAAAAGGTGGATGTTCTCATCTGTAATCTCTCCCTTCTCGGCATCATTTACCAAACGAATTAAATGGCCTGCAATGAATATTATATGTTATATAACTATGTAGGAAGGTGAGAACTACACACCATTTTAATATATAAATTAAATATACAGCCTGTCCATACTTTAAAGTGGTATTATGTCGCTTTGGATATTGTATTTAAATGAAATTAGTCATCATAGACATTGAATGTGGGTTCTACAAATGGCAATGCAAACATCTAGACATTTTCATTCACGCCACAAATGCTCCAACATATCTGACGAAATGGACTGGATAGCAGCAGTAATACGAACTTGCACTTCTTGCAGATTTAGAAGCAATGTGGGTATGTAGACACAATTCTTTACGTAACCCCATAAAAAGAAGTCACAGACCCCTAAGTCAGGCGACCTTGGCGGCCACTTGTACAAGACATTATCAACATTAATGTCTTCGCTATAGCTCCTTAACACTTGTTCTTTAATAGCAACACAACACAACGAAATGAAATACACTTACGTTAGCACATTACGGCATAACAGTTTACCCAAGTGACCCCCAGCATAAACAGAAACTGCAAAAATGAAATGAAATGAAATCTTTGAGTTTTACGTCCCTCGGTTATGCCGGTTAGGCTAAAGGAGACGGTGATTATGAGAAATGAATGAAATGGTGGAATGAAGAAAGTGGGAGGAAACGGGAGAACCCCGAGAAAACCCACGCACACGGTGTTTGTCCACCACAAAGTTCACTTGGCGGGAGCAGGGTTTGAACCCGGGACCCCATGCACCAGAGGTGAACGCTCTACCACTGAGCCACCGCGGCCCCAAACAGAAACTGCCAGCTAAATATCCAACAGTGAACCCATATCGACTAATCACAATGTAAACATGAGTGAATTTACTTTTTCTGTTTTATTCCGTCCATTGTTTGACATGAACAAAAATATTTTGAGTTTTTCTTTCAAATGTAACCAATTTCATTTAAATACAATTATCCAAACCGACGTAACATCACTTTAAAATATGACAGTAATTTTATGGACCCGCTATATATTGTAACAGCCATATATTTTTATTGTTTTCAATTTATAGGTATTTTGGCTGCAGAGTACATTTTATGTCTATCTATGAAAAACACACGCCTTTCTTAGAAAAGGTAAATCACTTATCCAAAAAAAAAAAAAAAAAAAAAAGTCTGTACTCCACACCACCGTAGGTCCTTGTGAAGTTGAATCGGCCAACTAATTACGAACACATGGATTGGTTGAAATATTTTTGATAATTGAACCATTCTTCGTGTCAAGTGATGATCACTCCTCTCAAATATGTTTACTCCTTGTTTGACTGAGAATTCACTTACGTTATCAATCGATCCTACTTTTCTTAAATGAGTGGTTAAGTATATATAAAAATTCCTTCTAATGCTCAGAGCTAGTTCCTGGCTAAACGATTAGCATACGCGCCTTTGGCGTGAGAGCCACCCGGCGGGAGCTCATGTGGTTGGGATTCCAAGTTAATCAGTAGGTCCCGTCTCATATAGCCTAAAAGGGACGTTAAATTCCAAAAGAACTCAACTCCTTCTAATGATTTAAAAAATATCAAGGCAGTGGCTTCCCCGTGTTTTTTTTAGAGGGGACTGAAAACCTTCGCAAAAAGGTATCAAAGTTCCCTAACCAAGAACAAGAAAGACTAAGTATGTATTGAGTTAAACGACCTACGAATCCCCTTCTAACGGTATCTAGCATAGGTAAAAAGTAATTCCGTGAGGGATTGAGAAGTAAGTTTTATTTAAAAAATTGTTAAGTTATTTCTGTCTTTATACCCACAATGGTTAGGCCCTTCTAAAGTAAATCTGCATATAAGAATGCAACCTCTCTCATGAAAAACCATTTCTAAAGCTGGTAAGAATAAAATTCGACAAGGAGTAAGTTAAATAAGTATATGATTAATTTATGTATGATTTCACATTATATATTTGTATTGAAACAAGTTTTTAGAACCAATGCCTGAGCTACATTCATTAGAGCTGCCATGGAAAATTAATAAAATCGTGATACCAAGTTTGCTGTTTTTTTTTTTTTTTTTTTTTTTCTCCTTTAAGATATGGACCTCCAAACAATGGTTATATTTATAGGAATAAATATTAGGCAAATATACGAATAAAATTTTAACAGCAGTCGCTATAACAAATAGCAGAATAAGACAAATTTTCGACTCGATTAATGCACCTACTAGTATTTAAAATGATTTGCAGAACTGTGACTACTATATACATCCCTACAGTTCCTGCGAAAAGTTAATATCATCGTTGGAACAGAAAAGGTTTATTATCGTGAATAGCAAATATCTCATTTAATAAAGGCCGATTCAATTCATATTTTTTTTTCTGTCTCAATACTCAGAGCAAGTAGCCTACTGTAAAATACTTAGGTCTGGTACCGGATGAAAATATGAAATGGGATAAGCATATGTTAATGTTAGCACAGAAGATATGACCAGTTGTGGGAGTTCTCAGTCGTTTATGTAATATCGTACCAAAGTCAAGTGTTAGAGGAGTATGCTATTCACACATACAATCTCACCTATTTTACTTATCGGTAATCTGGCAGAATGGTACGCGATAAGATATAAAGAAATCAGCAATTCTCCAAAAGAAAGCAACTAAGTTAATGTATGGATTACCTCTCAGATATTCCAGCAAAAGCTTGCACATGACCTCAGGAATATTACCACTAAATTTAATTACGAAAGTTCAAACAGGTATTTTAATCTACAAAATTATAAATTCCCAGACACATATTAGTCTGAAGCTTTTTTTAAAAAAATAACGATATTCACGAATTCAATACTAGACGTAGAGATGCATTACATATAAGAAAAATGAACTCAACTAGTTGTGGCACAAAGAGTGTCAAATACAGTTTACTTAAAACTTATAACGATCTACCAGATATATTTAAAAACTGTTGTAATAAGTATATATTAAAGAAACAGGTGACACAACATTACTGGGAGCAGTATAAAGCAGATTTTGAGTAACTATCTCGCTATGTGACATTTTCCTACTTTTTGTTGTTGTTAATGTAACTTATATACATAATCGATAACTACATTAGTTCCCGTGCATATATTTTTATTCTCGTTAATATCTTATGGTATATTCTAAATTTCTATTATTGTTTCGTGTAATTAGTGGTGATCATTTCTTTCCTTTTCTTATATATATATATATAAGAAAAGGAAAGAAATGGTCACCATATATATATATATAGGGCCGGATCCAGGATTTTCTGAGGGGGTGGGCAGTTACTGCACCAAATAACTGCCAGTACATTTGAATTAAATTTAAGGTTTTAAATGCCTTTAGACATCTATGGTGTGAATGATGAATTGCCCTGAAAATGCTAAATGTCTGCTCTCGATGAATCCTTTTCGCTCAACCTTCAGAAAATTGACTGAAATTATTGATTTTGCAAAACTCACTGCTAGCTTCTCACTTTAAGTAGTGTATATTTACAACGAGGGTGGTGGTGGTGCACGTGCACCTTAGCACCCCCCCTAAATCCGGCCCTGTATACACGCATATATATATATATATATATATATATATATATATATATATATATATATATATATATATATATATATATATATATATTGTTTGGTTCTATTGACTGTGCATTGAATGGTTTTCGTGCAGGGTACCCAGCGACTTTTCAAATCAATTTTCTCTGATAATTCCAGGTTTTCCAGGCAAGATCTATTATTTTCCAGACATACCGGGTAATTCCTTCCTCCAAAAAATGAATGAATGGAAAACTCTCCACAACATCCACCCACTGTCCTCCATTCACTTTTTTTTTCCTTTTGGAAATACATAATTAACAAGATTTATATCTTTGATATACCTCTCTCATTACAATAAAATCACAGTACCGTACTTATGATTGCAGTTTACATAAATAATTTCTGTTATGAATTTTCACACTAAACAAATTACTACTGCATATTTCCTTTGTTTCCACAGTTCTTTGCCTTAGAGATGCTTTCAAGGTCTCAATTTCATGATTCAAATTTTACATTCAATGGAAGTCTCTAATGAAAGTTTTGCTTTCTTTCTTTCTTTCTCGGGGGCCGCGGTGGCTCAGTGGTAGAGCGTTCACCTCCGGTGCTTGGGGTCCCTGGTTCGATCCCAGCTCGCGCCGTGTGGATGAACATTGTGGTCGTGGTTTTTCTGGGGTTCTCCCGTTTCCTCCCACTTCTTCATTCCACCATTTCATTCATTTCTCATCTTCACCGTCTCCTTTAGCCTAACCGGCATAAGCGTGGGACGTAAAACTTAAAGATTTCATTTTTTCTTTCTTTCTTTTTTTTTAATTGGTAATCTGATCGGCTATGTGCTTATTTTCCTTTTTCTTTGATTCGTTTGCAGTGTTTTTTGTCTTTTTCCTTTGCACGGCTTCTCCATAACGTGCAAATGATCCACGTACGTACTGAAGCATTTTTGTGTATATAAATACCAAGGAACCCTTCAGCATATTGTATAGTATCATGAACAATTCGTAAACTCACCAAAGATTATTCATACATATTTTCTACCAGCATGTCATTGTTAACTGAGAAATCCTTCTTAACGGAAATATTTCCATGGGAAAGGACAAGTAACATTGTAATAATGTCGCACAAATCAACGAACGCACAATTATCAAGTAGATTGCAATAAAAGACATTTAACCCATCTGTGTATACATTAAATAATTCGAATTCCTTCTCTTTTATTACTGAAACACGCAATTTGGAAAATTGATGTTTTATTTCTTCAGCTTTGGCGGCTAAAACTATACTCTTGTTATAGAGTTATTCAAGAACAGGTCCATTCGCTTACACTTTGGTTAGGACAAATTTTATTTAGAATAAGACGACAGATTTCGTCCTATTTTGTGTGATAATGGGCACTTTTCAATAATTTTTGAAGTTCATTTCAAAAAATTAATATCATCGGTATACAAAATTCCCTGACATTTTCAGGTTTTTCAGGTCGCTGGAAAGCCTGTAGTGTCCTCGGTAAAAATGAACAAATACTAATTCAGATGCATCTTACAAACTATTGAAACAAGTTACATAGAATTGAAAGAAGGTTACAAAATAATAAATATAGAAATTATAATTTATAACAAATTATGCCTGTCATGGAGGAAGACTCCCATGTACCGAACTTCTTATGTGTCGCCTATTTAGCATAATTAATGAAACTATTTACAGGATAATTTGATTACATAGGCTGAGGTTTATCCTGACCTGGTTCCAATTCTAGTGGTCGACTATGCCGTTCTGACTGACTGCCAAATGAGTGACTCTTTGTTTACTATTTGTTTAGTTTAAATACCCCTGGATATATATATATATATATATATATATATATATATCAGGGATGGCTGGTTTAAACCAAAAAACGAAAATTGTCCGTAAAAGTGTACCTATTCGTAAAATCTTGATGAACACACATTTCTGGGTTATCACGTTTCACTCTCATATATTATTCGTACTATATTCAGACCTAAATTCTCCATTCTTTACTCAAAGAGATTATATTACTAAAGCACCTTTTTTTATGTAACTTTATGGATGTTTTTTTGTGATTTTTTCTTATAGTTTGTTATTATTGTTATGCAACCAAAGGAAAATTCTAAACATTGTTTCGTTTTAATAATGTTTACTATTGATAAAATACATCGAAATGCCGTACTTTTTTGGGGAGGGAGTCATACAAACCCCACGAGAGGTAATTATTGAAATAACAAGAATCATTGGTAACTATTTATGTATAAATGGGTTAGAGCCAAAGTGGACTCAAATAATTCGTATCTTTATTTACTTTTCTTACTGATATGCAACGTAAGTCGTTATATTTCTTTAACTTGAACTAATAAAAATCGTAGAAAAACTGATTTGGACTAAATTAGTTCTTCTGTACTCTGTAGTACTTTGAAATTGTCCATATGTAATTCTGTATAATGGATCCACTTGTGCAATTGTTTGTCTTTTTGTCCTTCTGTACTAATGATTATTGAAAATTATATTAACAAATATGTCAAGGTCAGTCAACGTATTTTTACCAGGAGTCCTTCGTGAGTGAATCGGCAGACGTATCGCATTGGCCAATTAGTCCCGGTTTCGAGTTCAAATGAAGCACAATTTCTCTTGGATGTAAGCCGAGAAGCGGTTTGGATTTCGCTTTAAGCTTTTGTGACCCCTTCCAACATAACCCGGTTGTTGCATACTAACACTAAGGCGAAACAAGCTTACTTCTGTCTATATGTGATATAAATACATAGAGCAAATTATTTAAACCAAAAAACCTGGTTTAAACCGAAAAAACCTGGTTTTTTCAATAAAAAACATGGTTTTTGCCAACCCTGATATATATATTTACAATTGTACTTTATTTCTATTATTGTTCCTTTCTTTTATTTGTCTCTTTTTAGTGTACGACAAACATATATTGCCATGTTTTATTATTATTCAAATATGTGCGTAATGGAATATACTGCCCCTTCATGTGAGCATTAGCCCGTTGGGCCAATGGAAAGTGAATAAATAAATAAAAAATCAAGGTAACGGAGGACGGAATGTATTGTTTAACAGGCTCTGAATCACGCTGAGCCTTTAACAGAGTGCAGTTGAGAGGTGCACATACCCTCATGCTAGGTCTAGCACTCAACAGGCCCTACCTTGCACCCAAAAGACCGGAATAACAGGACCTAGATACAGGAACTCGTGCAGATTTGCTTTTGATGCACCCGTCGAAATAATTGTTGAAAAATTAGAATTCTTTTCCCGATTTCCTTTTTATTGTTTTCTAAATGATTTGTGCTGGACGACATGAAAATGTCTCACCTGGCATAGCTAAAATTTAAGGGGACCATCTTACGCAACTGCTGAAAAATTACAAATTACTTTTAAGATTTGCGTATAAATACGGCATCTGCATGTCTATATAAAAACTACAGTGCAAAAACTCAAAACAAATTGTGCTAGGTAGCCACTAAAACGCACGAACGTTATTTAACTGAGTCAGGGCAAGGCGAAGCTGGGGCCGAGCATCAACGAAGGGCCTGCGTCCAAAGGCAGCAAGCGTGTCAGCAAAGGTGGGTATACGCGTAAGCGAGGGTAGTGAAAACGAGTGAGTTTTGGTAATGATACGAGTTTCAATAGTACTTGTCATAGTTTCATACTAGTAGCGTTCCACTTCTAAATATAAAATACAGCTTCTGTACACTGTGCAGAAATACACCGCAGGTGGAAAATAGTTTATTTAATTCTATCGTTTGCAGGAATTTGTTCTTTATAAATATGTCTTTTCATGCAAATTATTGAATTTTATCTATAAATCTTCCAGAATGTGGTGCGTCAAAAGTAAATCAGCACCCAGCAACTGGCATTTGACTTTGAAGTAACGAATATAATTCTACGTGTACCTGAACTCACCCTACGCAGTCCAATTTTGAAATTTTCTCCTTAATTTTCTTTATTTTCGTTCATTGCGACATTTTATTCGTTCCATTGATTTTTGTATTCGATGAGAAAACTTTTGGATGGTATTCAGTACCTTCGCCAACTTGTTTCATGTCCTTAGAACCGAGTACATTGTTTATGTCTACATTGTGATCAGGGGTGGACTGGCTATGTAAAAAGAGCGCGGTCACATACTCTGGGAGGGCGCCGTCCATCTGAGGCTTTCGCTTGTATGGAATACCCCCTCCTAATAAAAGAAAGTGCCGGGGCCTTCCCCCGGAAAATTAGTACACAAAAAACAACAAAAGATTAACTAGCTATTGCAGTTAATCACGATAGAATTATACAAATTCAATATTTTCATGAACAAACAAAGAGACTTTGAGTACTAAATACGAGGCGTGTTTTTTAAGTAAGGTCCGTTTTGTTGTAGACACTAGTAGTTCGCGCGCATACCGCAACTAGCGTGTGCGTCGTGTACCGACATGCCTCGGGAACAACCGTGCTCAGTTTCAACTCTGTAGCTGACCTGTACGGATGTGTTCCGTGCTTTCACAATGTTTAAGACTATCAAGTCGCCCGCCGCATGTGAGGTTCGCTCAGTGATATGGTTTTTGTCAGCAAGTAACCTGTTTGCTGCAGAAATTCATCGACAGATTTGCGAAGTGTATGGTGATACTGTTATGAGTGCAAGTAAAGTGTAAATGGGTACGAGAATTCAAAAATAGCCGTGACAACGTCCGTGATGAGGACCGCTCCGGTCGCCCTTCTTCGATTACAGACGATTTGGTGGCTACAGTTGAAGCGAGGGTTCGTGAGAACAGGCGCTGCACAATAACAGGGGATACGGACAAAATCTCGCGGCCGAAACATCGCCGGCCAAAACCTCGCCGCGAATGAAACTTTTCTTTCAAATTTACCCAATGAGTTTCTTAATATGCAATTCCACATTACAAATAATAATAATAATAATAATAATAATAATAATAATAATAATAATAATAATAATAATAATAATAATAATAATAATAATAATAATATACAAAACATCGTGTGCGTGGGTTTTCTCGGGTTATTCCCGTTTCTTTCCACTTTCTTTATTCGATCATTTCCTTCACCCAGGTCATCTACGTCTCCTTTAACCTACAGGACATAATCAAGGGAAGTCGTAAAAACTCATATATTATTTCATACTTTCATAAATATTATTAGATTTTTGTTAAAATTTTAAGTTTTTGGATGTTCCAAAGTTCACAAAACTACTCTCCTTATGCAGACTTTCTTTCCCTATAACCAGTTTAAAAACATCCTGCCGCCCCACCTTCACATTGAAATCCTCTAATACAGAAATAGAATTTTCATATGGTATCGCGGGACTTGGTCAAATACCCGTGATACTTCTTCTGAAACAGCGTCTTTTATACCGTCATCCTTATCACCTGTTGGAACATTTACATTTTGGTCAGGCGAGATTTTGGGTATGGTGATATTTTGGGGCGCGAGGTTTTGAAAGACGAGGTTTTGGCAAAACGAGGGTTTGGCCCGGCGAGATTTTGGCCCGCGAGGTTTTAGGTGGCGAGGTTTTGGCCAGGCGGGGTTTTGGCCCCGCGAGGTTTTGGACGGCGAGGTTTTGGCCAGGCGAGGTTTCGGCCCGACGAGGTTTTGGCCTAAACCCAATAACAGGTCTCTCAAACGAATTTCCTGACGTGTCGAGATCAGTGCTTTACAAAATTGTTTCTCAACACCTAAAGTTTAGGAAACTGTTCTTCCGTTGGGTCCCGAAACTCCTAAAGAGGACCACAAAAACCAAAGATTTGAGTGTGCCATGAAGTTCTTGACTCGTTATCACGAAGAAGGCGACAGCTTCTTGAGTCAGATTGTAACTGGAGACGAAACATGGGTTTCGCATATCACGCCCGAATCGAAGCAACAGAGCATGGAATGGAGACACACACACTCGCCTGTAAAGGTGAAGGCCAAACAGACACTGTCCCAGCGCAAAATCATGGAGTCGGTGTTTTGGGATAGGCATGGTGTTTTGTTGGTCGACTTCATGCAACGAGGAACCACTATCAACGCAGAAGCATACTGCCAAACCCTGTGAAAGCTACGCAGAGCGATTCAAAACAAACGACGCGGCATGCTGACAAAGGGCATTGTTCTTCTCCATGACAATGCAAGACCTCACACTGTAGGTCAGACCCGCGATTTGTTAGACAGTTTTGGCTGGGAAGTTTTAGACTATCCACCCTACAGTCCTGATCTTGCGCCGAGAGATTACGATCTGTTCCTCCACCTCAAACAACACCTCAGTGGCAACCGTTACAATGATGATGACGATGTGAAAATGGCAGTGAAGGCTTGGTTATCGGAGCAGACGGCAAGTTTTTATGAAGAGGGTACTTTGAAATTGGTTGAGAGGTATGATAAGTGTTTGAACAAACTTGGCAACTATGTAGAAAAATAGATTAAAGTATGTACTTTCTGAAAATACATTTACTTTTTTGAAATAACTTTTCGTTGTGTACTTATGTTCAAACAGCCTTACTTAAAAAACACGCCTCGTATATTAGGCCTATATAAATCTGCACACTTTAACTGAGACTACAAATATCACACCAGTTGTTTAAATTCTTCGGCTACATTTGTTAACAGCCTAATTATAACTGAATATTTGAGTTAAGTTTGGGGCTTATGTTATTTTTCATACTTCTGTCCTTTTAAAACTATGTTCATCACAACATTAACTTATTTTTCATCTATTTTTAAAACCGTTAATAAAAAGTATACATGAAACATTTACTACAAATTAACAAAATTAAATTAAGAATTATATACCTACGTAGCGAAAAAAGAAATTCAAAAACAAAACTGGAAAATGAAAGTAAAGTCACTGCTTTATGCTTGAAGGAGCCTTCGCATCTCCTTGCTTTTTTCACACACTTTGTCAATAATAAGATTGTTGTCTATTTTGGTCAGAATGTCTCTTTCTGAGTTCATAAGAACAATGATTCCAGACGTTCATCTTTAAGTCTTGAACGGAGTCTTGATTTTATGTAACTCCACTAGCGTCTCTAACGGCGGGAGTGGGAGGGAGAGACATGTAAAAATGAACCAAAATGACCGAGATTAGAGTGAAATCAATATATTTCGAAGTCGCTGAGATCATTAATGATACCACCAAAGCCTAAAACAGAAAGGGCAAGGCCGTAGGCTGAGTAAAAATGGGATCTAGGGGCGAAGCATTGGGGGTGGGAGGATTGATATATAAAAATCATCCAAACTGACCGATATTAGAGTCAAATCTATAAATTTCAGGGTCCCTAAGATCATTATAATGATTTCCAAAGCAAAAACAGAAATAGCGAGGCCGCAGGCCGAGCAAATACCGGGATTTGGGCTGGAGCGTGGGGTTGGTATGGGTGATATGTAAAAATCGTCCAAAATGACTAATATTAGAGTCAAATTTATATATTTAGGGGTAAATTTAATAGCATTAATAGCATTCCCACGCCGAAAACAGAAAGAGCGAGGTCGCAGGCCGAGCAAATACCACGATCTGGGGTGGAGCCCTAGCTGGCCAAAGGCTAGCGAATTTATAAAATAATTATGTACCTTTGCTTTAAAAAAAATGTGTTCAGAGAGGAAACTGTGCGCCTTACCGAGGCTAAGACGGGTCTTAGCCTCTCCCGAGGAGGGCGCAAAGGCACTGATGTGAGGAGGGCGCAGCGGCCATCGGGCCGGTACTTGATTATGGCCAGTCCACCCCTGATTGTGATAAAGGCAGAAAACAACGAGCTCTGCGGGGCTTCTAACCCCCTCACTCGCTCAGCTATATTTTGTGAAGTAAATAATACTGTTGATCTTGTATGATTCGGGGAGGAACTAAATATCAGCCAAATATTTCATAATTCATACACATCAGTTAGTTTATCAGTATTACAATTAAGTCTTCTAGTTTTCGCTGTATAATGAAACATTTGTTAATTTATTTCTTACACTTCACTATACTTTCATTTGGTATTACCTTTGAACACGATTCCTTAATATGCATTACATCAGCAACTACAGATTAAACCTTGCAAATAGGCGTGCGTGTGTTTACATTTGAATAGTGCATAGCTAATGAAAATTACTACACTGCATATTTCAACTATGAAACATAATGCACTGAAAGTATACAGACCTTTGACTTCTTTCAAAAGTGGATCCCTTACCGACATTGCAAAAAACTACTGACTAGCTGATTTACTTGCTGTTTGCCATACTTTAATCTTTATGTTGAAATTAATGATACACCCAAACTTCTTTCATGAACATATACAAACGTCTGTTTTGCTTCGTGCAACAGACGATATGATAACAAGTGACGATAACAGACCGAAGCAGTGTTTATAGGTTTCCTTAATAAAATTTCCCTCGACTAACAACATTTTCCCTTTTCTTATCAAATTTTCCCTGGTTCGTAGGTGCTCAATTCCTATGCAACGAGTTTAGATAAAATTAACATAGCTATAGTAAAGGAAGCATCAACTGCATTTATTTTATTTATTTGGTTTTTGCTTTATCCTTCACTTACCTTTATCAAGGGGGCACGGTGGCTCAGTGATAAGAGTGTTTACCTCTTGTGCGTGGGATCCCTAATTTCACCCAATTCGCGCGAAGTTGCTTTTCTGGTGGACAAACACAGTGTGGGTGGGTTTTCATGGCGTTCTCCCATTTCCTCCCACTTTATTCATTTCACCATTGCATTAATTCCTTATCATCATCTTTAGCCTAACCGGCATAAGCATGGAACGTAAAACAAAGATTTTTATTTTTAACAACAAAAAAAAATTCAAAGACACCTAGCCAACAATGGGTACAAATTATGCTACTTTGTTGAACACACACACACTTACACAAACTATTGCTATTGTATTTGTTTATTTCTGAAGAACAAAGAAAAATTTTAACATTTATATTGGCGTCAGCACGAGAATTTCCCTGGATTTTTCACGTTTCATTGAAAAATTCGTTTTTTTTTTTTTTTTTTTTTTTTTTTTTTTACAAAATTCACCTACGAAATTTCCCCAGATTAGGGAAATTTCCTTCAAACTACGAACACTACCAGTCTTATCATAGTATAGAGCATGTGTCTGTTCTAGTCTTCTGTTTCTTCAGTTGCTTGTTGACGACGTAGTCTTGATGAAAAGTAAAACAAATAATTCATACTCTAACATGCAAAGGATTTAAAGACAACTCTAAGATGCAAATTAAAATAATAAAATGTATTTTGGCAGTTAATAACACATATATATAGTACGAGTATATAAAAAAAGTTAAAGTTGCCAGATATTTTCCAACTCGTAGAGTGAAAATACTGTAAAATGTTTATACTAAGGAGTTTGGTACGTGGTTGCCAGAACTACGTAGAAGGTGTCCGATTTGCTTTGGTTTAATAAACCATAACCAGCACTAATGTGAACACGGCAAAACAACTCGATATTGTTTAACGCATAACTCATAAAATTGTCATTGTCTTTGTCATTGTGCATGAGCTCAAGTAAATTGTCAAGTATGTTTCTCCAGATATCTCTTAACGATTAAGTGAATATAAACAATACAGCACATTTTTCCTCCTTGGTTTGATGCTCCAAGATGTCCGACAGCGTATCCTTGTTAGCAGAATACTAATAGCGCTAGCATGCTTGTTTGTCATCATAGAGAGTTGCAAACTTTATGAGACTGATTATACAACTAGGGCAATTCCATCCTCTATAAGGAGTGTGTGTAATAGAATGAATTTTTGCAGTCGAATGAAAAATTCAAATTGGAGAAATAGGTTGAAATGTGGGCAACTATTGTTTGCCATTTCTTAAATAACTTGATTGGTTTGTGTTGAATAAAATGTTTAAAATTAAGTTCAATAATTATATATATGAGAGTTACACTGGATATGTGATTATGCTATGGTAAATTTAAATTTATTGTTATTTTTCCTGTAATATTTGTACCCTCCCATCACCATTTAAAAATACCTTCAAACTGATAAATCTCTTGAGTTCCTCAAACCGGAAAGGGGGATGCCGCTGCCCCTGCCATTGTGACTTCTCACTTGTAAAATTCTGGGCAATGATGACGTCAGAGAAGTACAAGAGAATTGAGCGCTTCTTGGTGGCTATGTCAGTCTCTCAGACATATTCCATTGTAGTGTAAGTCAAATTATGTGAATCTAGTCTTTTGTGTCCACACACACAAAACCTGCGCCAAAAATAACTATGGCTCTCCACTTATTCTCCATTAAATTAGAGGTTGCGATGTGACTGTTCTAAAGCCGCCACTGAAGAGCGACCAAAACCGACCCCCCACATTTTACGTCACTGCTTTTCAAAGTTTGTCCTAGAGTAAATTATCTGAAATTAATACCGTTAGGCACAGGATTTTACTTGCAGATACAAATTTTCCACTCCAACACGAAAATAAGAAATTTAAAGATTGATCCACAAAATTTTTGTTTCCGCGCGGATTCAAATTTCGACATAAAACTTAACACTCGCTTTTGCAGAATGAAACATGCAATATATAACACTGAAGTAGTATATAAATGTACTCAGAATCATGGACATCATATTCGTGGGTATTCTCGAGGTTATGGTTCGGCCCACTTTTTCCCATTAGTTTTTATTCCGTTATCAGAATACTAAAATTAGCAAAACTTTTGGATAAAGTTGAAGGCCTTTTTCCCCAACCACTACTGATATCCACCCCCACAATCCTCGACAAGTCCTCAGGAGCAACTAAACTGTCGTCCTTCTCAGTGTTATTCTATTCACAAACAATGTAACGAGTATATTTTCTCCAGGGGCGGATCCAGGACCGACTTCTGGGGGGGGATGAGTTGTCATAATGCTACTTTTAAGGGCTCCAAACTCTGGGATGGATTTTATTTATATATGTAAAACAAGAAAGTTTCCTCTTCTGGGGGGGGCGATCACCCCGATACCCCTGATTTTCTCACGATTAAAACTGATCTGAACTTAGTATTTTTGCAAAATAAAAAGATAAAGAAAGAACATTAGAAGAAAAGGAATTAAGGCAGCATTAGTTTTCAGCAAGTAGGGTCATAAATCTTCATGTTGCTAAATATAGCAGGGGAAAGTTTGGAGTACTTCCACAATTCTTAAACAAACAAACAAAACTCTCTATCCATGTCTTGTACTGTTTACGTTTTCTACACAGCCTTTTCTATGGTAGGCTATAGAAGGTTGTGGTTATCTACGAATGACGTCAATATTGCTTAGGTTGCTCTATCATCAGTAATATACCGGGTGTATCAAAAATTTGGGGCCATACCCCCATGCCGTAGGCGTCGAAGGACCACCCATGGTTAACTAGAGATATTTCGCCAAAAATTGGTGAAATCTGCGGTGGCTCCACTTGAAAATTATACCACCAGCGCAGAGACGCGACGAAACGCCAATGAGCAACAAAATTACTTCCCCAAAATATGTTAAATCGCCTATATGCGTAATTTGTTACATTAAGAAGAGTCTAAAAAACACTTTTAAAAAAGTACGTCCCCATGGTTGGCGCGAACCACCAACCTTTGGATTACTAGGCGCGTGTTCTTCTGACTTGGCCACGAAGGCGATGTAGAAAACGTCGCTTGTAGAGGCATAAATCGTTGAGGTATTTCTAATTTGGCTAATCAGAGTGCTCCTGTAACCGTCTATATTCGACGATAACCGTTTGAGATTAGATAAAAATCCGTTCGCCATGTAATTTTATAACAAAGTGACGCGTGTCTATTTACCTTATTTCATGGTTCTCCCATATTCGCTTTCAAATGATCGGCTACAGTTGTCATCTAAATTCATACAATTATACGCACTCATCTCAAGACTTTTCACTTCATGATGTAGAGGCACGGGTTATCCTTGACACCCTAGCTCACTTTAGGAACAATTCATCAGGAAAAATAATATATAACAATAACCGCATGCATATGACTGGCGGTAGTTCGTGTTGGTCCCTTCGCGATTCTCCGCGACGAATCGAAGAAGCGCGGACCAAAATGAACTCCTTGTTTGCTCGCGATGGTAACTTCAATACTTCGACTCTAGATATCTCTTTCGACTCGACGAAACCCTGCCGCCAGTGGCACACTAGCGACAGTTCTTCGACGCGTCGCTGTAGCGACGATCGACATTTACCGGCAAGTGGGCCACTAGGTATTGGAGACGTTTACGGCATGGAGACGCTAACTCAACTAAAGATGCAAAAAATGGAAAGAGAGGAAAATTGTTGGAAATTAGTATTTTCAGTCTCAAATGGAGGAATTGTTTCAGTCGCTCTAGCCGTTTGGGCCTCACATTCGTAAAGCGTTCAATATTAGATGAAAACGCGACGCTTCTAGTTCAGCTGACTGTTCAAACAGAACGTGAGGCAGTAGCGGCGCTAGACTTGTAATAGAAGGGGGCAATAGGGGAGGTAAAAAAATTTGGGAAGGCAAGGCTGAGACATTTATTTTGCTTTGAATATTATTATTAGAGCAACCCACATTATGCTTTATTTTTCCAAATTATGCTTTATTATGCTTTGTTGTTAATTTCAATCATTGTTTTACATTAATCGTGTATAATTAAGCCTGCCATATGTCCCATAAAAAACGGGACAGTCCCATTTTTGGACCCGAGTGTCCCGCGTCCCCATAAATTTAGTCGGGACAGGCAAATGTGCCGTATTTTAGTCCCATCCTATTTCTGCTTTTAATATCAGTCTATCAAAACGTGAAAAATAAAAATTCTGACATTGGTTAACAACCCTGGGCCTTATGCAGAGTCGTTCTAACGCATGATTAGATTCATACTAAAAAGTTCTACTATCGTATGTTTCCAGCAGTAATCAGATCTTTAGTATGTCGCTAATCATACGACAAAACGACTCTGCATAAAGCGGCCTATTATTAGTGAATGAACAGTAAGCTGTGGCATGAAATAGCTTGGAACAAGTTATCACATCAACCTCTCCGATTTAATAGCGAGCAAGCCAATAGACTCGTTGCTCTGAGTTGCAGTTGCCCACTGGTGGTCAAGGGGATCTGCAATCTTTGATAAAGTGCACGAGCTGAGCCTGTTTTAACAATAATACAAGCAATGTTTCAATTTTGTTATCAACAAGAATGCCTAAACGGGAATGCACGTTTTCTTCCAATTTGAAGGAAAAATGCCCTTTTCTGAAAGAACGAAGTTTCTACAAGAACAGGGAAGATGAGTGATTATAACCAGACCTACAGTTCATTGGATTGCACATCAAAGGTCATAAAAAAATGTGTGATGTTAAGTTCAACTCTGTCAGAACGAAAGCGCATTATTGTGTCTATTTAAGACATTGTAGATGCATGATTTTCTTTCGTCTGCTAGAGTCTTAAAGAACATTTTTTTTAGATTTTAAAAAATCCCATTTATGAATGCAGAACACTCATAGTTCTCCAGAAGCATAACATTTCCTGAGAACAGATAGTTCGTTACTTTCTTGTACCCATTTCAAATAATACAGCAAAAATATTTCCAAAAAAAATGTATTTTGTTGGAAAATTGAGGAGAAGGGGTAGAATCGAAGGTGTCCCGTATTCTCATGAAATAAATATGATAGGCTTATGTATAATGTATAATATTTACTATACATTAAATATTCTAAATATCTTGATCTGTTTATTAATATTTTATGCAACCAGTTTCTTTCATATTTAATTAACTTTCTACTTAATGCACTGTAAAGGGATATGTTTTACTTGAATCAGTTTTTTCTCTCACTTCTGTGCGCCTTATGGGCGCATATATACAGAAAGGGATAAAAGATGCCACCAAAAAGTAAACTAAGTGCTCAAGTTCAAAATGTACACAAAACAATATAGTGAGGAGTTCTTGTGTACTATTCATTGTTGGCGGAAAGTTTTCTTCCTTTTTTTCTTTTCTCCACATCAAAGGATTACATCGTAAAGTTTTCAGAAATAAAAATAAGCTTTTCATTGTTGCATTGTTATGTTCTCAATGATTTTGCATTGTGAATATTGGTTTAAAAAAATATTAATACAGTGTGTTAAACTTAGACCTACAGTTAAACAGAATTTTCCAAGAATTATGCTATATGTTTTAAATTATGCTTTTTTTCTAAAATTAGGTTTTTAAAATTAGTTTCTTCTGGCCCCTTAGACAACCACAACCGTGTACAAGATACCAACCATATGTGCTAATTACTGTTATGCTTTTATTGCTTTTTATACTTTTGGGTTGCCCTAATTATTATTATCAGTTTTACATATTATTATTATTATTATTATTATTATTATTATTATTATTATTATTATTATTATTATTATTATTATTATTATTATTATTATTATTATTATTATTCACCGGTTGTACATTAATAAATGGGTAGGTGAGAAGAAATTTTGGGGTGGTGGTTGCCACTCCTCGTCCTCCATATCGCCGCCACTTACGTGAGGAAACGCCAAAGTGACATGGGAAACGCGCACATTGTTATGTGAGGGAACGTAAACTGCCTTGAATACGTTCCCCGACAATGTTATATTGTTGGTATGATGAGGGCCCAAAGGAATCGCTTGCTGAAGGGGCACAATCATTTAGTATAGCGTGTCTTACCCGTGTTGAGCCCAAACGGCTGACGCTATTCGAAAAAATTCGTCATTTTAGGTTGAAAATAAACTATTTCCAACAAGTTTTCATTTTTTTTTTTTCGTAGTTTTACTCATAATTAACTTTGGCTATGCGCCCGGACTTTTGATACACTTTATATTTCGGGGTTATTCCGTGTCAGTTCGAGCGAAATTCTGCGTAGAGCTACGCAATGCAAAAATGCAAAAAGTAAATATGAAATTAAATAGGAAGTTTAGCGCTAAAATGAAGTTAATCGTTACGAAATGTGCCTCTTTTAGGATTCTAGAAATTAGTTTGTTAAATTTCTTGTCAAAGCGCGATTTTTAATCTTCCAGCAATTGGCAACCATGCAATCACGTGACTGAAATCAGCTGTTGACTCTACGTGTTACGGAGGGGCGGGGCAATTTTTGTTGATAATTGACAGCGTTGTTAATTGATAAGTACATGGTTCCTGCTTACATAACAAGATAAAACTAGATGAATATTGTACGATAAACCTCTTTTACAAGTAAACATGGCGCAAGTTGTGCCGGTTGTGAGTGAGCTTATAGAGAAAGCTTCTGATTTGTTTATTAAACAATTTCATGTTCCACCAGAAGTGTCTGCTCACGCGCCAGGCCGCGTAAATTTAATTGGAGAGCATACTGATTACAATGAAGGCTATGTTCTTCCTATGGTATGTAATGATTGTACCAAATGTAGGCCTATGTTTAGCAGAAGGGGTCCAGCTCTTTTCTCTTAAAAAAAAAAAAAAGTTACAATTTTGATAATTCCTGTTCACATTTGGTTAGTTTAGGGTAGGTTAGTTTAGTTTGCGTTGTATTAGTGTAGGGGTCCCGCATAATTTTCCAAAAAATGATAGAATTTCGCTTATTTCTACTAATATTAGGTTAGTTTATGTTAGGTTAAGTTAATTTGGTTACGTTATGTTACGTCTAAGTACTTACATCATTCATTTCTCCTGTAAATTTTGTGTTTTTATGTTCTCCTGGACCCTTGCACCACCGGTATATTTCTCCACAGTTTACAGAGGCTGTAACTTATGTTTACAAATGGAGCGCTACTAGTATGACACCATGACAAGTGCTATTCAAACTCATATCATTACCAAAACCCACTCGTTTTCTCTACCTTCTCTAACGCGCCTGCTTCCTTCAGACGCCCCCGTCGCTTACGCTCGGGCCCCCGCTTCGCCCTGTCTCACTCAGCATTTCTGCTTTTCAGTGACCACCAAGCATAAGTTGGTTTGTGTTTTTTTGCACTATAGTTTTCGGGTTAAGTTTAGAGTTACCCCTCCGCTTTTTATAAAAATCAGGAAAATTTACAGGAGAAATGAGGTAAGAAATGATAATTTGAAGTTGATATTTGATGTTTAGGAATGGAAATTCGGCAGGAGAGTTATGTTTAATACGAGAAAAGATATATGGAAGTTAGTACTATTTGCCGGATGCGGAAGCATTCGCGGAGGGTTTCAGCAGCATGGTAGTTGTAAAATATGGCGAACAGGTGTAACTGATGCACAAAAATAATGAAGAAAACCTTTTAAACTTGTGTGAAGCCCACGGAATACTGAAGTTAAGTGAAACATAACAATTTTTAATACTTTAAGCACGGTTTTTTGTATGTTGCAAAGTCCAAGGGCAACTCTGTACTGGAGGGGCAACTCTAAACTTAAGCCTAGTTTTCATACTATGCATCCGGACGCCGTATTTATAGGAAAATCAAAAGTAAAACTTAGTTTTTCAATAACTGCTTTTGATAGCTCTCTCGAATTTTATATATGCCATATGAGCTATTTTCATGTCGCGCAGCGCAAATCGTTTAGTGAAATAAGTGACAAATTAATTTTTCAACAATTATTTCGAGTGGTGCACCAAAACATACCGTATAAGTTGTTTGTTTTCACTTGTTCTCTTTTCACTTTTTTCAGCTGATGTCGCTTAAATCGAAATCGGATGGCATTTAGTATTCCCCAAATCCGTCGACGGCTCCGGTACCGGCGTCTCTCTGAACGATCACTGCAAATCCAAGTGAACAGTTCCGATAACCTTAATGAAAACCCCGAAACACATCACGACACATTTCCACCAGAAATAAAAATAAGCTGTTCATTGTTTCATTGTTATGTTCTAAAAAGATTTAGCATGGTAAATATTGGTTGTACAAAATATTAATAAAGTATGTTATGCTTGCAGTTAAACAGAATTTTCCAAGGATTGTTATAATAGAATTTTCCAGTAATTGAGTTATATAGCTATTTTAAATTATGCTTTATGCTTTTAAAATTAGATTCTTCTGGACCCTTAGACAAATACAACCATTTCAAGGTACCAACTATATGTGTAAATTGCTGTATGCTTTTTATGTTTTTTTGGGTTGCCCTAGTAATCATGTAGTTAATGTTATGAATTTAGCAAATAGAGTCTTGGGCATTGTTATCAGAAGCACAAAAATATTTTCATAACCATCAGTAATTTTAAGTTATATGTAACCCTCGTTAGTAGCAAACTAGAATATGCGTCTGTAACCTAGTTTGGCCGGTTTCTATTAATGCCAGAAACATGATTCTTGTTTTTATTCAGATTGTCTTGAAGTTGATTACCATGAAAAAAATGAAAAGTTTCCGCAGAACTTTTAGATAATTTATAAACTCATTTGAAAGGTAACATTTTGAGGAAAAAAAAAAAAAAAAAAAAAACTAGAACACCATTTTGTAAACTTAAAACCTTTATTTCTCAAAATCCCCACCATGGATTTCAGTGTTTTTTGGGAACTTATTACAACTAGTGTCACATGTACAAAAAATGTGATGGGCCATCGAAGCACTGAAATAATTCTGGAAGCAGTGAGAAGATATCCCAGTCAGTGTTGCCAACTGATTGCGAAATAAATCTTTTTCTATAACTTCCATATGATTTAGCCATATGAATTGGTATAAGTACTCTTCGGTATCCTAGAAACACGCCTTTGAGATGGGCCATCTAAGCACTCAGGAGAAAAAGAGTTTCGAAAATTTATAATTAAGGGGAAAATACAATAATTTGAACAATAAATGGGCATTAGGATTCTTTAATGTTAATCAGAATTAACTAGCAATGAAGCAAATATAATAATCTGACAGTATTATAGGCCTGCACAGCACATTAAATAAATCTTCGGTTTTGCTGTAATTAGATATTAACATCAAGTGCTTTTTGTAAACGTTTCCCACATTGAAGTAACTGCTTTTAGGAATTTTGGAGATAACTGGTATGTTCTGCCAGTAACAGTTATTCTATCTACTTTTACATAAAATGTGAGTAAATAGAACACAACAGGAATTATTTTCAGCACAGTAAAATGAGGGAGATGGACCATGGAGATGTAGAAGTTTTACTGATGCATCGCCTTCATCACTATTCACTGAATCTGTGAAACCATTATACCAGTGATCGTCATAAGCACAAGCGATGTATATATGAGCAGTTATGGATTGAGAAACAGACTTTCCAACACCATAATCGAAATCGAAGTTAATACTAAGGTCTTCATCCAGACTTGTAAGCTTTGCTCCAATCTTGAATGGACCAGTTTTTTCTTTTCTTTCTTTTTTTTCAAAACAGTGCATTCCATGTGTCTCCGGAATAGTGTTTGCTCTAAGAAACCTTTATTCCGAGAATGGTCTCAGAAGGCTTCCTTTTGTCACGACCCGCTTAACAATCCCATCATTTTCATCGCATGGGGACTTTCCATGGCTGGTAGCAACAAAAGACATTTTGCCATCATATCATGGAAATCACTTGCGTGGAAGTAAAGATTTAACAAGACTTTGCAGTTTTTATATTGGGCTCCACACCCATCAGTGAAAAATTCTACTTTTGTTATGTAAGGAAAATTTTGTTTTAAATCCGACATTACCAGTTTCTGTGTTTGAAAGACTGTTGGTACGTCATGTCCCATATCATCTGAAAGAATGTGAACTTTTGTGTTGAACAGTCATAATTAGTTGGGGGAATCACATTGAGATAAGTTGTTTCCTTAATTCTAACATTAACAATATATACTACATTAGGACAGTAGCATAAGATTTTACTTGTTATAAGTATACTAGCTGATACGTGTGCCGTTGTGCAGGGTAAACAGTATTTGGAATATGTTCAAATACATTCACTAACTCGGACTTTCGGAAAGATTGGCAGCGTTGAACCATGTAGTATGTTTTCTAGTGTCATGGACATTTTCAAAGGAAGAAAGAAAAAAAAAAAAAAAAAAAACTAATTTCACTATTGTTTGGAAATAAGAGCAGAGTGAATACGGGTTTTGAGACCTACGTACATGTTAGTAGGGTGTCGAACACATAGTGTTCTGTATAATTGAATATATATATATAGTGGTTTTACGAAATTGGTAGTTCACTTTTTTTTTTTTTTTTTTGGTGGTGGTGGTGGATATTTAAATCGTATGGAAATTATTGGAAAAGGTTTATTTCATAATCAGTTGGCAACATTGACTGGAATATCTCATAAGTGCTTGGATAGCCTATCACAATTTTTTGTATATGTGAAACTAGATATAATAATCTTTCAAACAAAAGAAAATTTATTGAAATCCATGATGAGAATTTTGAGAAATAAAGGTTTGAAGTTTACAAAATGGTGTTCTAATGTTTTTTTTTTTTTTTTTTTTTTTTGTTGTTGTTTTGTTTTGTTTTTCCTCCCCTCAAAATGTTATCTTTCAAATGACTTTATAAATTATCTAAAAGCTCTACGGTAAAGAACTTGAAGACAATCTGAATAAAAACAAGAGTCATGTTTCTGGCATTAATAGGAACCGAAATATTTTTTTTTAGTGTTCTTACAAAACAGGGAAATGTTATGTCGCGACTGTTAAAAATGGATTTTCTTCTCATTTTTGAAGTGCAATAACTTCTGAACCGCTGATGCTATTGTAATAAAATTTACATACTTGCAATCAGCATAAAAGGTTTTTTAACACTATCTAATTTCATCCAAATCTGCGATGATGGGTTAAATTTCCCCAAAATTTTGGTTGAATTGACGTGGAATGACTCGAGAATTAAAGTTATTTGTAATACCTTGAATGTAATATTATGTAATTAATTTAATCTTTTTATTGTAGGCGCTGAATATGGTGACTGTTGTAGTTGGGAGACGAAATTCAACAAAACAGTGTTGCTTTGTGACAAATGATCAAGGTGACGGTACTAATAAAGCAACGTTCTCTGTGCCTTCTGAGGAGCCTCTGAAACCAGGACAACCAAAGTGGGCGAATTATATTAAAGGAGTCATTGCTCAATTTCCGGGTAAGTGGGAGAGATATATAGCTCTTTTTTCTACCAAACTGTTAAAACCATAAATTTCTCACATTTTTGGCGCTCCGAAGAAGATAGTATACCAATAATTTTGAACAATAGACGAAGTTTCCAAATTATGGTTACTATTCATATCTTGAACTTTGATCAGGTTTCTCACTTCTTGAAATATAACACACGTTTAATAGAATGTTTAGAAATTGGAAGAAAAGAAGAAAATGTAGAAGAGGAACGAAGAAAATAATCTGTGTAAAGAGGAGATGAAAGATAGTTAGCCATATATATCTCGAGTGTTCTAAACATGGCACCCACGGACCACAGAGCACTATTCAACAAGTGAAAATAAAATAAAAAAATATATATACACATTTGTATACCTTTCGAGTCCTCGTCTGGGGACCCGCATTGCACTATGTGGCAACGTCGCAGATAAAGAACCATACAGCAGATCTACCAATCCATCAAAAAGTTGCATCGATTTTTCCAGATGGCATTGAAAGTAGATAGACGTCGACCCTAGCATCACTTATTAGTGTAGCAATCGATGTTACTGTTTGATATATATCGGGTGTTCTCAAAATGGCGCCCACGGACCACAGAGCACTATTTTACAAGTCATAATTAAGCAAAAATGTATATATTTGTATACTTTTCGTGACTTTGTCTAAAGATACGAATTGCACTACATAGCAACGTTGCAAATAAAAAACCATAGAGTTTATCTACTAATGTATCAAATAGTTGCATTAATTCTTTCCAGATGGCAGCTAAAGTCGACATAGATTGATACTAGCATCAATTATTAGTGTAGTAATCGATTTAACTGCTTGATGTATTTGTAGAGTGATGCTAATGGTTCCAAGTTAACTTGTTACGTTGTGAAACTTTGATTCCTCACAGCGGCTGAAGGAGTTCCTGGAGGGCAAAACATCATATAACATTTTCGCTTTATTTTGGCCTGTACAATAGTGCTCTGTGGTCCGTGGGCGCCATTTTTAGAACACCCGGCTATATATATAATATACAAGGGGTTCTTCCGTTTCCTCCCACTTTCTTCATTGCACCATTTCATTCATTCTCATCATCACCGTCCCCTCTAGCGTACACAACATACTCATGGAACGTAAGTTTCTTTAGGATTTTATTATGCATGAAGGCTGAGAGAGACTGTGATGATGAGATGAATAATAATGGTGGAATGACGGAAGTGGTGGGGAAAGGGTAGAACCCCGCGAAAACCCACGCACACTACAAAGCTCACGTAGCGGGAGCTGGGATTGAACCAGGGACCGCACGCGCAGGGGGAGGGAGCCAACGTGACCTGAAAATTTCATTTCACTCACCTTTCTTCTTTTGTTTACACACATTCTTCATCTTCTCCCCTCTGCTTCTACTTTTTCTTTTTCTTCTTTTAGTTTGGGATCCCACGACTATGCTTCAAGGTTAAGGGAGACGATAATAATAATAAACGTATAGATCAGAAATCCGCGACTATGATTGCAAACCGAGCCATTTAAGGCAATGAATATCTAGTAAAATACATAAACCATTTAAAATCTAAAAGAAAAACGCAGAATTTATATTAAAAAGAAACCTACTAGATCGCGGACCAATTTTGACTAAATGGATATAACAAATAAAGTACAATTAATCAAAATATTTGTTTGTTCTTTATTTTAAATTCGCTCAGCTCAATTATAGATTTGATCGGAGGCAAATCTTAGTGAGTTTCTATAGTGAAGCTGTCCAGTGCGAATAGAATTTTATGAACCAGTTTTTTGTTTGTTTTTTGTAAGGGATTAGATTTTTTTTGGACGGGATATTTTAGATAATAATTGTCTAATGAACCATTTGTAATTTCAAGTGTTTTTACTCAGGCTCTGTTCCCGGATTTGATGCCTTTATTATAACAAGTGTTCCCCTCGGAGGTGGACTCTCTAGTAGCGCTGCTCTTGAAGTTGCCACTTATACTTTTCTGGAGGTTCTAACAGGAAACAAGTCATCCTCGTGAGTATAGAGCTACAGTTACTTATAGTTAACTGGTTACTGGAGAAGCCCTATGTGAAATACGAGTTTTAAGATTTTTTAAGTCAATGGCTGAATTATTCACTCTGTCTCTCGCATATTATTTTTATCTGTGTGAATATCTTTTATTATTTATATTCTTTCTCTCACATACTTTATATTCTTTTTTTTTTACTTTTTATACTTTCTTATTCTTTTATTGTTTTGAGTTTTTAAATATTATTATTTCCTGTTAATTTTTTCATTACCTTTCATTTTTTTTATCTTTTCTCATATACTTTATTTTTTAAAATCTCCATTTACTGTTGTTGTGCTTTCCTATTGTAAAGTTACAAGAAATGCGGGTACCTATAGGAGAGGGTACCACGAAGGTATGGGATAATATTAAAAAATGCATGCTTTAAATAATAGAAAATGGTAGCAACAGGAATGTATAGGGGTTGAGATGGTAGAGTTTGGAAAGCAACTTAATCTCTGAACAGCCTCACCAAAGTTAGTGTTGCTCTTATGTTACTCCTCTCCAGGGCCGTGCCGTGGAAAATCAGCGCCCGGGGCGAGAGTATACGACGGCGCCCCCATACATATATTCCAAGCAATTTTTCCTTTTTTCTCCCGAATTTTTCGCCCCCTTTATTTCGTCGCCCCGCTCGCCCCCCCACGGCATGGCCCTGCTCCTCCCTCCTAGATTATAATGTGTGTCATCCTCAAGTCCTGAAGTCTGGAAAAGTGGGTCGTCTCCGAATTGTTCCATTGGAAAAGACTTATTCGTCAATCTATCATGCATCGAATGACGAAAAATCACAGAATGACCCAAGGCAAGCTGACCACGAAAATGAATGATGGACAAACGATCATCGTGCTCTCTCAATTGCTTTTGGTCCGACTGTCACTCGGATGTCATGAGCGTAAATACGGAAGGAACATCCACATGTGGGCCTACGACACATAAAGGTGGTCAGTTACTCCGAATTGACACAAAGTCCATAGGCCTCTTACAGCTGATCAAACACAAAGCGGCTTCTGCCACATTGTCAAATCCAGAGGGTCAAAGTACTTACTTACAATAACCAATATTTCTTTGTTGCTGCGTCGTGAGGTAGGTAAACGAACATAATGCTCAATGTTTCGGTGATGATATGACTGTAAGATACAAATTCATTGAGAAAGTGCCTGATCTAATCATAATTAAACTTAAAGGCGGATCGTGTCAGATTTGACAAAACAAAGCGGAAGGTGAGAACAAGGGTAAAGATTTGGGAAACAGCTACTACAATTTATTACAAAAGCTTTACAAGTACAAAGATTTCCTTCTAGACAGCAAAACAATGAGTAGGAAATAAACGTATTTCGTTGGCTTTAAAATCTAGCTGTCAGCTTGGCTACGTCGAGGAGAATGGCCAATGTTATTAACCATGCAGGCGATGAATTCCAATTTGAAAATGCAGAAGGCTGTTTGCCTGTCAATAGTTGGATGACTGATTCCCAAAATAAGTAAAGCTGCCTGTATCCCTTGATCGAATCCCGTTATACTATACTTCTATCGACCTATCCGTCCCATTAGATTTATCATTCTCCAGTAAATTTCATCTGCTCAGACTGGTGAGTAACACGATCACATGACTCTGCATACTAATATGAAACACTGATAGACTCCTCTTAATTATTTTCTTTGTTGTTTAAGTTTTCCTTTCATCTTTCTTCTTCACCTCCATATCTGATGAAACATTTCGGCGAAAGCGTTTATTTATAATGCATTTTTCATTGTTGGATTATTTGGTTGCTTTTTGTACCTTTATTAGGCGGCTAGGATATATATATATATATACAGGGTGTTAATGAACTATACCGACAAAATGTAAGAGGTGATTCCTCACATCCAAATAAGAGAAAAAGTTCATATGGACCTATGGCGAAAGGTGCATAGTTTCAGAGCTAGGGCTGTCCAAAATCGCGGAAAAGCTAAATTTCAATAGGTTCTATTTCGAATTTCAGAAACTGTGGATGGTAGTTCGTATCAGCGTAAAGGAAGCCATGCATACATAATCCAAAAGTGCATATTTCATCAATTGTCAATAGGTGTAGTGGGTATTCCCTACAGGGTGTAATTCTCAGATATGTTTTCAGTAGAGTTTTCAGATATACCCAGATTTCAAGAAGGGTCCAAAGTAGGCAGGGGGTAAAGCTCGACAACAATGGACATCCAATGCTTCGGAGGGAAGGCGGAAATGTTAGGAACCGGCAGCTCCATGTTTCTTTGTGTTCGGAATAACGTGTGATGATATGTATTTCGTCACTGTATATTTCACGTTTTCTTCACTTATAAGCGTGAAAGAAACCATCGCACCATGCGTTTTCCCGAGTACGAGAGACCGTGCTGCTGACGATTCTTAACAGTTCCGACTTCGCGCCAAAGGATTCCGTGTTCACTGCTATCAAGGCTTATCGTTTGCCTGCTTTGGACCAATCATAAAGTCAGAACGTTTCT
The DNA here is from genome assembly GCF_964235325.1 of Thermobia domestica. Taxonomy (NCBI): domain Eukaryota; kingdom Metazoa; phylum Arthropoda; class Insecta; order Zygentoma; family Lepismatidae; genus Thermobia; species Thermobia domestica. The sequence goes on from NC_137464.1 coordinate 256,891,808, forward strand.
TCAGTATTCAGATCATGACGCAGTATTCCTCCACATTGATAGGGAAGAGGTTAGAAAACGCAACGAACCTTCAAACAAATCGAGTATTTTAATCAACAAACGAGACTTCAGTGAAAACAAATTTAAATAATTTTCTTCAATTATTGTGTGAAGAAGATTGGTCTTTTACTGAATCTACCATTTACACAGTTGATGAAAAGTATAATTCATACTTTTCAAAGTTTAAATTGATATTTGAATCTTCATTCCCTAACAAAATTTTTAAAAAATAAACAAGACTCAAATAAGCCGTGGATTACCACTGGTATCATCACAAGTAGTAGAACCGTGAAGGAACTACACGTCAAGTGTAAAAAGACAAACGATAATCGTGTTAAAGATCTTTACAAAAGATATAAGAAAATATACAAAAAAGTAATATGCCAAAACAAACGGAACTACTACGATTCACTGATACTGAAGTCACATAATAAAAGTAAAGTCACATGGAAAACAACAAATCAGGAGAGTAACAGACATGAGCAAAATCAAGAAAACATAAAATTACACATAGATAATTCAAACGAAATTTTAAATAATCGAACTAGGATTGCGGACCATTACAACGAGTATTTCAGTTCTGTTGTTAAAATGATCCCCATTCAAACATCTCTCCCAAAACATAGCCCACTATTAAGATCTATACCTATGACCGTAAGTTTTATGTTCCTAACACCAGTTACTTCAAAGGAAGTAGAATCTGTTATTTCAAAATTAAACAATAAAATTGCCACTGGTATTGACGAAATCCTTACTTTTGTGTTAAAATAGGCAGCGAAAATAGTAGCTTCTCCAATTGCCTGTATCATCAATTCATCTTTTAAAAATGGTAAATTTCCTACGAAATTAAAATCATCAATCATAAAACCATTACACAAGAAAGGAAGCAGAGATAAAGTGGAAAACTACAGACCAATTTCTTTTACGTCAGTGTTCTCTAAGATATTTGAAAATGCTTTCCTTTCCAGGTTACACCAACATTTAAAATGTAATAATATTATTTGCTCATCTCAAAATGTTTTTTTTTTTTTTTAAGAGAGAAATTATCCCCGAACTGCTATCTACGATTTCGTTATGTACGTCATAATCCGATGGACACAAAATGCTATCCTTTCGGTGTCTTCTGTGACTTGACGAAAGCATTTGATTGTATGGACCACCAGATTTTATTAAATAAGTTGTATAGATATGATATCAGGAGTATTCCGCTATTGTGGATAGAATCCTATCTCTTGAACAGAATACAAATTGTAGAAATATCCCACCTAAACCAAGACTCGAAATATATGAGTAAGCACAAATCAAAACCTAAATACATCAACGTAGGTGTTCCACAAGGATCAATTTTGAGACCTATACTGTTTCTTCTCTACACAAATGATCTGCCAGACCACCTTAGAAAGAATAAACTTATTTTGTATGCAAATGATACAAACGTCATAAAATCAGAACCACCCAAAATCCAAAAGAGAATAGATAACAATAGGTCATAAGTGGTTTCCTGGTTTGCAAATAATAAATTATTTCTAAACTCAGACAAAACATCCTGCTTATACTTCCATTCTAACCACACTAAATTGACACCATATCCAATACTTCAAATAGATTGTGATGTTTAGGTGGACTGTGATTGGCTGCCGTTAGTTGCCAAGGCTACGGGCTGCTTCGTCTGCTGGATGTTGCTGTCCGTACGAGAATGCGCAAGCTTAGCTATACTGTTTGTTTAAATATAGCAGCCTTTTAGAATAAGAGGAATTTTAATTGTCTGAACTGGATACACCTAAAATAATGCACAAATAAGTTCATTACAAAATGGCTCCCGTACAGTTGATAGGTAAAGTTCTGATGAGATGCGTTTACCTTAAGAACCCTGGCAACACTTATTGTTTGTACTTGCGTATGACGTGGACACACTGTAAGTTTTTGAAGTATACACTGGCTAAGTCATAGTTCGCACAAACACTACGTTTAACACTGCATTCACTGATATGAAATGTTTATTCAATCCATTATTAGATATATGAATAAATGTATAGATATATACATACTTGTTCATTATAGTCATAATAATTCAAATGCAAATTCACTCAACTAATAATTGTAAAAATGAACATTTGACATACACTAAAATATTGCAAAATAATGTGAATCAAATGAGAAAACACTTCAAATAAAGAATTAATTTCAATTTATAAAACACTTATCACTTTACTATTAATTGAAAAATAAAAGATGAATATTAAAACGAATATATGAATATTTCTCAGTTTGAAGAATAACACTTCACTGTTCATTCAGAACACACTATTTATACTGTTTATTGGCTGCACACACGTGACTGTTCAAATGGTACACTATCTGCTGTCCACACTATCCTCCAGAACAATGTCCAATCCAAAAGAATGTCCTCTTCGTTCGTTCTCTTCCCGTTGAATGAACACTCGACGGCTGGATCTTCTGCTCCTATCCTCTTCCCATTGGATAGGGCTAGGTCCATCGGTGGAAGTTCTTAAAGTTCTCAGCAGGCCATCGACTCCTATTTTAGCTTAGGACTTCCTTTGAGTATAGGGCGCCAATATCGAGATGCTATACTTTATTGTGCAAAAACTTATTCAACAAATGATTTGCATCTCACTTTTTCTTTTACCATTTTTTTTTTAATTGCTGCTGCTGCTGCTCTTGCATTTATGTTAATTGGAATGTGAATAAAATGTGTGTTCTTCTTATTATTTGGACCTACATGTGTTCTTCCTTGTGTTGTATTCTTCGTAGATGTACGAGGGCTAGTCAAGAAAGACTTGGACTGATTTTTTTTTTCTAGGCAATTTATTATTACTCAGCAACAGGCACATGATCCTTTTCAAAGTAGTCCCCGCCCATTTGAATGCACTTTTTCATTCGAGTCTTCCAGTCCTCAAACACATGTCGCAGGCCATTCTTTGAGAGGTTCTTCAAAACCGCCTCCGATGCCTTCAGAACCTCGGAATTATCGGAGAAGCGGCGTCCACGCAGTCTGGATTTTAGGGCAGGGAATAGAAAAAAGTCGCACGGTGCGGTAGGCGTCTCCACCATCCTCAAACCTTTGCAACAGCTCCCTGCAAGTCTCCACTCGAACGGCCTTCTGCTCTGGTGTCAGGAGTCGCGGAATCCATCGCGCACACACTCGGCTCATGTGGAGGTGGTCATGCAAAATTTTGAAGGCACTGCCATGAGATATGCGTAGTGCGGCTGCCAGATCGTCGATACTGATGCGGCGATCTTCTCTAACAATGACTGCTGCCGTGTTAATGTTCACCTCAGTAACAGCTGACGCTGATACACCTGGTCCACCAGCTTTCGTGATTGTCATTCGGCCCTCTTTAAACTCTTTGAACCACCAGAACACGGTACTTCGTGGCAGAGCGTCATCTTTGTAGGCTGCTCTCAACATTCCTAGAGTTTCTGTTGCACTTTTCCCCAGGCGATAGCAGAACCGTATAGCTGCAAATTGTTCATCTCGTAATGACTCCATTTCTTCTACAGGCGACTTCTAGAGGCGGCGCAGAACATCACCTGCAATAAAAAGTCGTGGTTACCAAACATGCAATGATTCCTTAACAACATTTTATATATATGCACAGCAAGACCCACCCTACTTGTATGCCAAACTATGAAGCTCCAGCGTTAACAGAACTGCCGGGGAAAAAAATCAGTCCAAGTATTTCTTGACTTGCCCTCGTATATCAAGTGTATATTCTTTACGTGTTACATGTAATTATTACAATAAGGGTAAATAGCGTAATCATGGTTAAAAGGAATTTGACTTGGGATGGGTTAACAAAAGAGATGCAGGTATTTCTTTCCTCATTACACTCCCTTCATGCGTATCAAACACGACAGATGCGACCCAACTCCAGTTGCCTACATGCAGTTTCACCAATTAGATACATGGTACACAATATATTGATACTTGATACTTAAATATACTTATGTAGGATATGATGCTGAATAGGAATATATATAGAAAACATAATAAAGCTACACATATACTCTTAATGATGACTATCATATGAATATTAATATGAAGACAGAAATAAACCTATATAAACTCGAATGATCGAGTATTATATTGAGGCAATGTCAAATGTCTACAGATGCCAACCTGTATCCATCTTAGGAATGATCTGACGACTAAATAAAGAAGAGCCAACCCACAAAAACCAAATAAACCTACCCACTATAAATACGACCACGAAGACACAAGAGATGTGGCTAACAAAAAGAAATTATGCTAAGGAAACCCCATAGAGTTTTTAGAAGATAAAAAAATGATTGCACATGAAATTCATGGCGAAACGTGGCCGTGAATACATTTAGATTATCTAGAATATATAGGCCTGAGAGTTTACAAAAAAAAAAAAAAAAAAAAAAAGTTTACTGATTCGGCGCATGTCCCGGGCTTCGGCACCATTTTTGTGATGTTTACTCCGTAGAATGGTTATCCGAGTAGAGAAAACATTATAGCAGATAGTCATTAATTGAATTTTTCTCCGAAGCGTTAACGACGAAACAAGTTATCACAAAAGCAATAGCTTCTTTTACCGCTAACTACACATTAGCGAAAATTCAAGTAACAACATTAAACTTACTAATAGGGCAGAACTTCAGCATCATTTAATATGAAAATTAATTAAACACTCCAAAAATTCACTTATATGAGTATATTGCACCACGCATGACAAGGCGAAGAACATGAGGCAGCATTTCCCAGACTCAAATAATGTAAATGATATACACAAATCGGAGTTTATGTTTAATTTAAATGCTATACTTACATTCCTTCGAAAATATAAGGTAATATTAATAACAATATAAATGTCGATGTATTCAGATAACTTAGAAACAAATGGATGTATTAATACCACATTTTTGATAAATTATATCAGCAGTGATGTTAATATGAGTCTCTCGTTGAAAATCTGTTGGCGCCGAATGAAGGCTGCTTCACGCGGTTTCTCTCTTGTTCTCGCGGCTTGCGCGAGCTCCACCCATCAAGCTGACGTAATCACAGGTAGGGCTATGATTGGCTGCCGTTGGTTGCCAAGGCTACGGGCTGCTTCGTCTGCTGTACGAGAATGCGCAAGCTTAGCTATACTGTTTGTTTAAATATAGCAGCCTTTTAGAATAAAAGGAAATTAAATTGTCTGAACTGGATACACCAAAAATAATGCACAAATAAGTTTACTACAAGATGAGAAAATAACAAAGCCAACCGAAACAGTCAAGTTTCTTGGTCTTCTGATAGATAATAATTTGTCCTGGTCTTCACATATTGCAAAATTATGTCATGAATTATCCTCTGTAATTTTCCTAATAAGATAACTTGTATCCATTTTAAGTAGAAAAGTAGTACTAACAGCTTACCATGCACTGCAAAATCCACAGCAAAATCAGATATGGAATATCCTTTTGGAGTTCGTCCACTGAATTTAAGAAAGTTTTTATACTTCAAAAGAAAGTGATAAGAATAGTCACTAATACTTCATTTTATACTTCCTGCAAAACGCTATTCAACGACCTAAATATTCTTCCACTTCCTTCCTTGTATATATACGAAACATTACTTTTGGTCCACAAGAAACAAGAGTTGTACAAAAAGAATTCAGATAAACATGGATATAATACGAGAACGAAGTCAGATCTCCAAATTCCTCTTCATAATACCACTTTGTTTTCGAAAACAATTGCATACAAAGGTATACAACTCTTTAACTCTTTGCCTAATCAAATTAAATCTCTTTCCAAACATGAAAGTTTCAAAAAGTCAGTACGTACTGTGTTATTAAACCACTGCTTTTATAGTGTGGAGGAATACTTGCAAACTGATCTAGGTTCTGCTAAGTCGTAAATGTAATTCTTGTACACATTATATTATTTTTTCTCTACTGTGTAAAAAAAGAAAATGCTGTATAGGTGAGTGATGTATCTTAATAATCCTTCCAAGGAAACCACATTTTGTCATGTTTTTCCATCACCTAGAAGATATTGTAAAAGTAGTTATGTTTTTACAATAATGTGAATATATATTTTGTATAATATTATTGACATGTTCTATACCATATGGCACTCAGCCAATGTAAATGGCCATTGAACGCAATAAAATTTAATTCAATCTCAAAATTAGGTTGATGGCATGTCTGGGAATTTCATCCTGCAGGGAATCATCTATACACCCATTGAACATTAAAGAAATATGCATTTTTGGATTGCGTATGCGTGACTTCCTTTACGCTGATAAGGACCACCATCCACAGTTTCTCTAATTCGAAATAGGGTCTCTTGCGAGTTGGCTTTTTCGCGATTTTGGACAGCCCTAGCTCTGAAACTGCACTTTTTGCCATAGGTCCATGTGAACTTTTTCTCTTATTTTGATGTGAGGAATCACCTCTTAAAGTTTGTCGCTGTAGTTCATTAACACCCTGTATATATATTAAGTAAAGTTGGTTTGTTTGTTGGTGTCAAATCTTAAATTTGACGCACTTCTAGGGTTGCCGCTTTTTGGTAAGTGGGACACACTTATCCAGCATGTGCAGATCACTGTTTCCTTAGACCCAAATTTGTCTGCCGAAAAAAATGGTAAGGATAGTAGAAAAAAACTCATGTATTCATGAATGAAGATTGCAATGAAACTAAACCAAAAACACAGGAAAGAGATAATTCATAGCATTAACTTGTTAGCGGTTAATTGAACCGAAGTTATGAACCATTCAATGGGTCAAAGAATGACGTCATTGAACAGCGGCTTCACTGCTGCCGACACGAAATCTTTTGGCGATAGAGCCATATTAATAAGTACACATCTTCTTCTTCACCTCAACCATAGGTTAGTATGCAACATGGAAATTTTAAATCTTCTCTCTCCCTTGGGAGAGCTGTTTATACTTTGATAAAGTCTCTTCGTACCTGCGTCTAGATATTCTATCCTTGGTCTTGCTCTTTCTGGTTTTCCTTCTGTCTTTTCCTGTATCAACACGGTGATCCAGTCGCAGAGCCGAATAAGATGGCCAAGCATGCTAATTCTTCTTTTTCCTATTATCTACATGATCTGTCGTTCTTTATTAGCTTCCTTTAGTACGTCTTCATTCCTTTTCCTTTCGGTCTATGCGCAGCGTTCTGCGCCAACACTACATTTCAAACGCTTCCAGTTTGGTATTTCAGCTTTTCTTAGTCCACATCTTTGATCCGTAAAGCGCCACGCTCCATACCAGGGTCTTAATAAAGCGTTTTCGAGCGTCCAGCGACACATTTCTTGATGTTAGCAATCTGCTTTTCCTATTAAATGGCCGAAAGGACCCACAGTACAAGGAAATGGTGGGGAAAATGGTGCACGCATTCCGAAAGCGTGGTTGCTCCATGAGCTTAAAAGTCCATTTTCTTAACTCCCATCTTGACTGCTTTCCTGACAATGTGGGAGCAGTGAGTGAAGTGCAGGGGGAACGTTTCCATCAAGATATCAAAGAAATGAAATAACGGCACCGACGGAACTGGAATGTTACGATGATGGCAGACTCCTGTTGGATGTTGTTTAGGGATCTTCCGGCAGCCACCTACAAAAGGACAAGCTCCAAACGAAGTTTGATCTTTAAAAAAAGACAATTTCACAAGCAATCTGATTGACGGTGGTATTACTTTTTTTGTCTTCACGTGTGTGCGTGTTTCTGTACATTAATTTGTGTTACGCTGTTTATTGTCTTAAATGTGTTCTTTCTTTTTTGTTCGTACGTAACGTACGAGGGCTGTTCAGAAAGTCCCAGACGTTTTGGCCTATCGCAGCAGTGGGCGGGGCTAGAGTCGCCATCTTGGTGTCAGAACGTTGCCACACTCATTACGCATCCAACTGTCGTAGCGTGAGGACTGTGGCGCTTTTACTGTGCTTTTTGTGATGTGCGCTGCAATAGAAAATCCCGCCTTTTGTGAGGTGCGTTCTGTGATTAAGTTTTTGTTGGCAAGTTGAAGCACTGAGAAAGTTAAGGTGTGCGATTTAAAACAAGCGCCGGAGAAAACTTAGCGCGAAGGTATTTTTTTTTATGACAACGCACGTCCACACATGGCCAAGTCTACCCGAGAGCTCTTGGATGGTTTTGGATGGGAGGTGTTCGATCACCCACCATATCGCACGGATTTCGCGCCGAGTGACTACCACCTCTTCCCAGCGATGAAGACATGGCATGCTACACAATACTTTGATAATGACGCCGAACTGCATGCTGCTGTAAGCCAGTGGTTGAAATCGCAAGCGGCAGATTTCTACCGCAACGGTATTGAAAAACTTGTGCCACGGTATGATAAGTGCCTTAATTTGCATGGGGATTGGGTGGAAGGATAGCTTAAGAGTGTACCTTTCAAATAATATAATACAATTTGGTTTGTGCATTCTGTTACTTTTTGAATTTCAAAAAGTTTGTTAGTTTCTGGTCAGCCCTCGTATTATCATTTGTAGAAGTTTGTATTATTATGCCATTAATAAGTATTTTTATTACTTTTACAGCCCCATCCAGAAAGCATTAGCATGTCAAAAGGCAGAACATGAGTTTGCAGGAGTTCCTTGTGGGATAATGGACCAATGCATTTCTGTATTAGGAAAAGAAGGAAACGCTCTTCTATTAGACTGCAGGTAGAATTATATTTGAGGCTAATAAAACAATATGTCTAAATATCTTAAAAGAGAAAGCATTAATATGAGTTCGTGTGATGTTTGTAATGATTTTCTACTAATTTCTGTTGAATTCTTTATAGTTATTGTATAGGAGATAACTCTTTGAAACATAATATCAGGATATATTGAGATACGCATTTCTCACGTCTTCTATTAAAAATGGGAATTTTTATCTGTGTGTCGTGACGTTTGAAGAAACTGCTTTATTTCGTTCATTTTATTCGTGTCAATGAACGAACCGCTTTATTTCAGGATTGACGAGCAGGTTGTTACTCTGGAACGTGTTTATTGAAATATCCGTGTTAGCTTTTCTTCTGATATGAAGGAAAAGATAACTTCAACACTGAAAAGCCAAGAATAAATAGTTTTGTAACTCATTATTACTTGCTTCTGAAATGACATAACTACAGAACACTGTACACTATTCTATCACGGTGTGGGATAAGATCATGGTAGATGAGAAAATGAATCTCCATATTTTGGAACATGGAAATCGAATGCCACAGCCTCATTGAGCTGAAATTTTTCATACTCATGTTCCAATTTCCGTTGAACATTTGATTTAAACTTCGTTTTTATGAATGAAAATGTACGCCAGCACTGTGCAGTGCACATCTTGTGTCCTATTATCTAGGGACAAAAAATATGGCCCGTATTGAATGTCCTGCATACTTACCAGGTCCGTATTTCCACCATTCTAAACCACCTAATTCAAAATACTTTCTCAATAAAAATATACTCATTTAACAGGGAAATGATTGATGTAGCATGAAAATTTGATCTTACACTTCATCTGTACTTTTTCTCTTGTAAAAACAATCTAGTTCTATCATATTTTCCTGAAAATATAGGTTGAAATATTTTACAATTATTTATCGTCTTTTCGGGTGCAACACAATACCCTTCGATACTCCATAGACGAAGTGGATTGTAATATTGGACCCCCACCTTAAACCTTGGACCCCTCCTAACAAAAATTTCTGGGTGCGTGACTGCACTGAATATAAGGTGGCTGCAATATTCATTTATCAAACTAAAATTATTTCCATATCCACTGACATTGAACTAGTTAGGGGCCGCGGTGGCTCAGTGGTACAGCGTTCACCTCTGGTGTGTTGGGTCCTTGATTACATCCCAGTTCGCGCCAGGTGAGCTTTGTGGTGGACAAATACCGTGTGCGTGGGTTTTCTCGGGGTTCTTACGTTTCCTCCAATTTTCTTCATTTCACCATTTCATTTATTTCTCATCGTCATCGTCTCCTTTAGCCTAGTTAGCATAACTGTGGAACGTAAAACTTAAAGATTTAATTTCATTTCATTGAACTAGTTAGAGGTTATAAGACGTCTACTAAGAATCAAATTACGTAGTAACAGCTGTCATTGACCAGACACAAAATTGAAGAACATTGGCTTCTAAACATTGTTAAAATAATAAGAAAAGAATCTGGCCAAAAATGTGGCGCTCGCGAAACTTATTTTCATTCAAAATTGATAGTTTATTTAACATTTGCCCATTAGTCTTGTTGAAGCACTCTATTGCTGTCCGGTAAAGAAATCATACATGAGTTCAAAACAATTCATAATATTCAACCAAAACGTGCTTATTTAAACTACTGAAATGATCAAACAGCTCATTCAAAGTTATCGGTTCATTCACATAGTTACGTTTCTGTTATAAATTTAGCTTACGAGATTTGCTAACAAATGTCAGTAATTTGGAATGCATTTTTTTTTCTTTGCTACGACACTAGAAGCACTAAAAAGTGACTAATGCATATTGGCTGCTAGCGCGATCCATGCATTTAGTTCTGTACGCCTCGCACCGTTGCTGGTAACTTAATTTAAGTGCCGTATTGTTTAGACTTACATTGAATACGAACAACTAAGGGGCGCATTTTTTTTTTTTTTTTTTTTTTTTTTTTTTTTTTTTTTTTTTTTGGGGCTCAGGGGCATAAAATACCTTAATAAGGGCCTGGCAATAGGATCAGTGGTCGAAGTGAGACGGTATACGGTGGTATGGCATACCGACTCTGGTTTTTCAGTGATGAAGGCATACCGCCATTGGAGAGTAGATGCTAAATATCTTTAATAAACCCACTTTTATACACAGTAATTGACGAATAGCTGTGCACGTAAAAAGATGTTCTTTCTTATGTAGAAATAATTTCTAAGTTGTCAAAGAAGTTCATCTAGTTTATATTTTATGTCCCATACTGAATTGTTTCTTTCTTATGTATGAGTGTGTCTTCTTGTCTTAATGCATATAAATCTCGTGTTTTGAGAATGTGCGGATTTAGGGGTTGTATGCTGTGGGAAGCGGGTCTTCCGGGGATTTTGGAATATTCCTCAGTTGAGTGGGGGGTTCGGGAATTTTCCCGCAGGAAATTGTTAAGATAAAATCTCGGTTTTTGAGCATTTTCGTGCATAATTCTCTTCAATTCAACAAAAGGAGATTTTTTTTTTTTTTCAGAAAGTTGTTAACTGGGGATCAAAGTCTCTCCATCTCTTCCTCCCCTCCCCTCCCCTCCCCCATAACTACAGAGAAGGGTCTCCAATGATTTTCAGTCATTATGTAAATAGAAATGCAATCTTTTAGACAACATACCCTCACTGTATTTCAGCATTTAGATAGCCGGTATGTCGAGTCAAAATCGTAATAAAACATACCGTCTCTGCTTTCCCCCCACTTTAACACTGAATAGGATTAGTTGCTAAAATGATCCCAATGAACTAATCGTTAGATTAGGAATCACAAGGCACACAAAACGTTCTGTAGTCAATGAAATTCCGTACTTCATTTACTGTAGTTCAGTCTATAGTTCATTATTTTCAGATATCTGTTAATTGTAATGTGGCTGTAGTAATATACAAAAAATGAATATATATATATATATATATATATATATAGGTGTAATAATTAATTGAATTAATTGAACTGTGTCTTTAAGGTCCATGGATTTAAAGTTAGTCCCGATCAATAATCCGGCCATAGTGTTTCTGATAACGAATTCCAACGTTCATCATGAGTTGACGGATGGGGGCTACGCTGCTCGACGCAAACAGTGCGAAGAAGCAGCCAGGATTCTAGGAAAGAAAAGTTTGAGAGAAGCATCCTTCCAACACTTAGAAGGTAATCTCATCATTTTAGCAAAAAGAAAATGTTCGCTACAGATAATAGTATAAAATGAAACTATTTTGCCTTAAGGTAGCGTGCTTTATGCTTCTTCGAAATCAATTTGTACTTTTTATATTTCGTTAGTTTCAAATTACTGCAAATTTCTTTTGGGCTCCAGTTTCAAAGAGTAGACTAATGCAGTTTTATTTAAGCCATCTTATTTCTAAATGCCTCAAATTCACACCGAAACTGTAAAAAAGAAAAAAAAAATCTAAGACTTTTGTTTAACTGCAAATACTAAAATGTGCAAGTTATTAAATTTAATGAGGGTTTATATATATATATATATATATATATATATATATATATATATATATATATATATATATATATATATATATATAAAATGAGCTACAAACTGAAGTCAGTGATATACGTGTACCAAAAATTTAGAGGTACCGTTTGAGTTTAAGAAGACCCTGTATCAAATAGAACTCTGTCAAAAGTCAACTTGTCAGATTTTTAGAAGGGTGTAAATTACAGGGGTAGTTATGTCAAAGTTAAACCAAACTGAATGGTTAGGTGCCAAAATAATATTGACTATGGTTGAAAAAAAAAAAAAAAAGTCAAATACGAGGCGCGTTCGGAAAGTAACCTCCGATTGATCACTGTGTGCTGCAATAGAAAACTTCGCAAAGTGTGAGGTGCGAGTTGTTATACGTTTTCTTAACGGTAAAATAATATTCGACAGCAGCTATTCATCGGGAACTTTGTGCTGTGTATGGACCAAGTGTGACGAATGAAGGAGTTGTTCTTGAATGGGTTCGTTCATTTAAAAGTGGACAAACAAACATTCATGACGAAAAGACGAGTGACAAGCCGTCAATGGTCACTGATGAACTTGTTCAGAAAATTGATGGAAAACTTCCTGAAAATCGTGATTATCATCTTTAGCGCTTTGGTAATGATGAGCAGCTGAAAGATGCGGTCACAGGCTTGCTCAAAGCACAGTTAGGAGACATTTATGCTCGTGGAATTTCTAAGCTAGTGCAGAGATATGATGGAAACTATGTTGAAAAATAAAGCAAAGAAGTATTTTCAGGTATATATAATAAATTCATCTTATTTACTTTGGTGTTTCTTTTTAACCAATCTGAAATTACTTTCCGAATGGCCCTCGTATATTTTCTTTAAGAGTTATTTTTTTCAATTATCCTATTAAATTTTAAGCCACAACCATTCATGTACATCCGGGCCAAGAATTTTAAGGCACCTTTTCAATTTAGATATATCCTATGTCAAAGTTAACTACTGCCAGAAGATCAAGTGTCAAATTTTAGGAGGGATGTAATTTACAGAGATGATCCATCCAATTTCTAGCAAAACAACTCAAATTTTGACTAACAGTGCATTGCTAAAACTGTAAATCTAAAAGGGAACAATTTAAAAGGAAAATTCGACCATTCCAAATGTTTTGTTACAATCCACAAATTGCCAAAATTGGTGTTTTAATTTAGTTTTAGAGGGTGTACTCTCACCCTTAAACAATAGGTACAACCATGGGCTCTTGTCAGAAGTGTATGTTTCGTCTGGTCCATAAAGGTACCGAGGACCAGGGTATTGAGGATCGTAGGTACATTATTTGGCCCTGGGGTACAAAACAGTCTTAAATGTGCACCTATAAAATTTCAGAGGAGGCAGATTAGAACTACATGGGGGATATCTAAATTTGGGATTGCTCGAGATCATTTGGTATATGAAATGTCTTTTACTATTCTTATTATAGTGCTTGATTTTTTTGTAATATAGCTCTGAAAAATTTCTTACTATATTCTACAGAGTTTAAATCAAAGTTAGATCCTGTAGTATATCGACGTGCAAGGCATGTCATTGGAGAAATCCAGCGGACAGAAGAGGCAGCAAAGGCGCTGGAAAATGGTGATTTCGTAACGTTTGGGAAGTTGATGGTAGAGAGTCATAATTCACTCAGGTATAGTCAGAATTACTAATTACGAAAAGGTTTATGTGTCAATAAAATAAACAATAGTGTGTGTGTGTGTGTTTTGTTAAAGTAATGCAAGTACTTCGATATTCTTGATATTCGGGTGGTTTCGTACATAAAACTCGATGTTTTGGCTCGGTTTGCCTTAGTTTATAATAATAATTTCTGATGGCCATACAGGACCGAGTGATACCAACCCAAAACTACTGTAAATACATATTGAAGCAAGAGATACCGGATAAAAAACGACTCGTTCGGGAGAGTAATGCTCCCGGAAGTATGTTTTTTTCGCGCGCTACTCTAGCCAGCTATTTTACGCGCTATCCTAACCAGCTGTTTTAAGTTAGTCACAAAATTTATATCATGGAGTACAAGGGGAACAAAACGAGCCCTACGGGGCTTCTAACCCGTCCGTACTACTACTACTACTACTACTTATCTGCTCAAAAGTAAGTAAATCACTTTTTTGAGTATTATTTACATCTTATTTTAATTTAAAGTGTTATAAGAATTAAAAAACAATCCTTGGGCCGGGTTTGAACTCACGCTAACGCGATATTAGTTACTAGCATATAGCACTAGCCCACTTGGCCACGAAGACCGACAGCAGCAAACATTTGATTTCTGCTATTTGAATGCAATGTGGCAAGAAATGGATAACGCCAACCAATCAGAACTGTGTTTTTCGTTCCTACTTCCGGGAGCATTACTCTCCTGAGTTAGTCCTGATAAAAAAAAAAGTGCAGAAAATGCGGAAATATCAGAAACCATTGAACATATCAGAAGGTCATCCGCATAATGGCTCCCACACACAGACTTTCTAAAAAGATACAACAATGTTGAAAAAGGCATTCACCAGTTTTTGGCACATAACATGAAACTAATCACCACCGTTACCAAACCATACTACGAATATCAGCGAAATCCAGTACTTGAAAATGATAAATACAGATTCTACTGGGATCGAGAAATCAGAATGGATGTAACGGTACCTGCAAACAAACCCGACATCACTATTATCAATAAAATGGACCAAGAAGTAACCCTCATAGATGTAGCAGTATCATTAACTCATAACATACCTACAAGATACAGTACAAAAATAAGCAAATATAAAGACTTGGCTGACAAAATCAAAAAAGTTATGGAAATGTCAGAAAGTTAAAGTAAGACCAATCATTATCTCAGCTACAGCAATTCTCCATAAAAATACTGTGACACAACTTGAACAGATAAACGCAAAACATCTTTTAACAAATCTACAAAAAATCAGTAATACTAGACACCTGTAACATGGTCAGAAAGTCTTTTGGAGAAGAAGAACTCTTCAAATAATCTGCACTTATCAGAGACAGCCGGCAGATTACTAAACTTAAACCGGTTTCAACTGAGATACACCAATAATAATAATAATAATAATAATAATAATCAGTGTGCGAATTAGATAATCTATATTGGGGGGGATAAAATTAGGCCAAAGGACATAGTCTGAAGGTTCAAATTTCAAAATGAGACAATAAATGCCTTACCCCCATATATATATATATATATATATATATATATATATATATATATATATGTGTGTGTGTGTGTGTGTGTGTGTGTGTGTGTGTGACATCTGTAATAAATAAGATATTTATTAATTTAATAAATCTACCGACAATAACTATGCACATATATATTGTCTGACATACACACACCTCACTAAACCTTTCTGAACGTGTTTTAATGTTGTACTCACTCTTGTCCCTGTAGCTCTCTAAGGTTTATTTAGTTAATAATTCGGCCCGAGCGATAGCCATGATCACAAGCATATGTTAATTTTTCCACTCATATTGAAAGCTTCCACTTTGCATTAATACATACAGGTTGCGAAAAGAAACCTACTTCAGTCTTGTGAAAACCACTAAAATTATCAGTTAAACCGGACATTTTTTTTTTTTTTAAAGAAAATCTAGATATTAGCCTATCAAATAAGAAATCAGCGGCGTGCCGTCAAGGGGACTAGGGGACTAGGCTAGTCCCCTGGCATTTTAATTAAAGTATTTTGTGATAAATATATACCAAAGAAAACGAAAACATTGTTTGTATTTCTCTATTTTCGTAAAATAACACTATTTCAATTGTTCTGACACAACTTGAGTCAGCGCTCGTGTGCTGGGTGCGACAAAGTGGAGATCGGAAACGTTCGGGTTTTAATCGGCTTTTCTCGGGGAAGGGAACAGGGTCCAGCCAGCTAGTCCTCATATTATGTTGTCTAAGCTCTAAGCATGGGCGTTCTGTCGTAAGCGAATTTAATGCTCGTTTGCTTTTTACAGTTAATAGTTTTAACGCTATTAAATTTACAGTATTAATCTTGACACTTTAAGAGATCTAGTGAAGTGTGAACTTTTTAGATTGTCAATATATTTTGAAAATGGCTCAAAGAATAAAGTATGGAAGGGGACTCGTTTGAGAAACCGAGTCCCTTGCAGCAAAGCGATGGCGCAAGCAGTGATATTACTTCAATTGGTACAGGAGACAGTAGGGGTGGGGATCGGCCGTTTCAGTGTTGTATTCTGGACCAATTATTCATGGTATCATTTGGATTCCTTAATTTTCAAGAAAAGCAACAAATAATAACCAGTGGTAGACAACTCCAAGCATTTCCATTTAGACAAAAATGAAAGATTATATACATAATATCAAAACGGATTATTTTGCTTTTTCGAAATAGTTAACTGCATGTAAGACAAGAAACAAACTGTATTGCTGGCCTTGTATTCTGTTCCACATAGAAAAGGACGTGTGGAATAATGATGGCTTTTGTGACATGAACAATTTTCACAAACCCAAGTTGCTCCCAAGAAAAATGTTACTCACACCTGTCCACAATAACCAAATTGAAAACTTTCGGGAAACCAGAATTGATTTTCAATTGAGCAAGCAATGCAGAAGTTGATTCAAACCGAGAACTAATGAACCGATTGATTTATTCCTCTTGTTTTATGGCTAAACAAGAGCTATCATTTAGAAGTCATGACAAACAGGAAGATTCTGTCAATTAGGGAAATTATATTGAAATAATTCAGTTACTTTCTAAGTATGATATTAAACGGACTTGCAGGGGCGCCTGAAGAAAATTTTCTAGCGAGGGGCCCATCTCCATTGTTGCTATGTTGCGTCTGGTATTTCTGGTATTTAATATACGTGGTTTGCTATATTAAGTATACATTTTCGTGAGCCAGAGGAAGGTCCGGGCCCCACCCTGCCCTCTCGTTCGGGCGCCCATTTTGACTTGTCATATTCACAGCATGGGAGTGTTTAAAGGAACATCAAACAGAATTCAGAATTATATTATTAAATGTGTTGGTGAGTAATTCTGGATAAAATTAAGTCAGAAATAAACAATACACTTCTTACAGCAATAATGTTGGACAAAACTACGGACATCGCAAAGATCTCTCAACATTCAATCGATACGTGAAAGACGGCAATTCATGAAAGATTTATTTGTTTTGCAGATGTTACTAGTGATTGCACTGCGACTGCTTTACGTGAGCATGCTTTCCAAATTCTCTCTCATTTTAATTGTAAGCAAAAGCTTGTAGCACTAGGCTATGGATGGAGCTGCCACATTTTCTGGACATTTGAACGGTTTACGATCTTTTGTGAAAAGGTGTTTGAGTGCACTCACCATACACTGCTATCATCACAGACTCAATCTCGTTGTCCCACAGTCTGTTAATCACATCAAGAAATGTAAAATATTTTTTAGAATAAGTGGCATTCCAAATTTCTTTTCATATTCATCGAAACGCTGTAACGCGCTTGCTGAATCAGAAATAACTAAGCGATTTCCAACGGTTGCCACTATAAGCTGGAATTACAATTCCAAAATTGTGAATGCAGTAAATGAAAATCAAATAGAACTCTTACGGTGTTCTGAGAACATTGTAGAAGATTCAGATAATTGCGACACCGAAGCTTTCATGACTACAAAAAAGAAAAAATGTGTGTTATCATTGAAGGATTTCAATTTTGCATTTCTACTAAAAGTTTTCAGTCATTTTTTTCTTTTCGCGCACGGATATACTATTCAACATTCTTTAAAGTAAAACCTTGGATGTGAAATATTGCATCCAAAAAGTACAAAAGATGGTATCTCAACTTAGAAATGCAAGAAACGATTTTGAAGACTTATAGAAAAGTAGAATTGGATGACAACGGAAACCTTCTAATAAAAGACGTAAAGTAGATGACTTAACAGATTCAGAAATTAAATACGTGCGTCACTTCAATGACATTATTGATACTGTGATTTCAAGATCTCAGTGATTTACAATTTCTTGAGCTGTTAGATTTAAAGAATTTTCAGTGCTTGAAATCTCGATTTCCTGATTGCTTGTTTTTGACCCTTAAATCAATTTACGGAAGTTTTTTTTTTAATTTTAACAATTTGCGGAGTGAATTAATATAGGTTTACAGACTCTTAGATTTTTCAAATAAAACTGTGACTGAAATTATCCACTTCTTGAAAGGAAGAGGCTTGGTTGAAGAAGCGTTTACAGAAACATATAAATTGTGTTATTTGGTGTCAACAATACTACTCAGGACCTCCACTCTACAGCACACATTCTCTTCGAACCTAGTCCCCTGTGAGAAAAGTCACGGCACGCCACTGTAAGAAATGGATTGTTGCTGGTCCCGATTTCTCACATCAAGGTCAAATCGAAGCCCAAATATTTAAAATCTCTCAATTCAAATTTCGAGCTTGTGCTTCTACTTCCCGCTAAAGCTGTGCTCATCACGACTTTTTTTCTCCAAATAACGATTCCGTGATGGGCACGGAAAGTCAACACTTAAAAATTACTTTACTGTTAGGTTGAAGATGAGTTGATTCACTATGGGCTACGTTATTCAAATAAAGTAAAACATTACACTGAAGTTTTTCAGACAACATTAATTGCGTGGACAGCAAACTGTACAGCGAAAAGATTGAAAAATAAAGGGTTAACTTTAAAAAAAAAAAAAAAAAAAAAAAAAAAAACGCTCCAGTTGAAATGCTTATACAGACACGGACAATGACACGGAGAACCAGTCGTATTAGCAAATGCTGAAACAAATCTTGAATTATTCGCTTATTCACCTAAAAATCACTTTCATTAACATGTCTGCTCACTAGGAGCGTATCCCCCAGCGTGTACCTTAACATATACTTACGAGAGAATACCTATATCTCAGATTTTGAGTACAGTTTCAAAAGTTCATTTCCGTAAACTGTAAAATCAGTGATTACTATGCTAATTATCACAAATTAAATGCAACTTTTGAGTTGCATACACACAACCTACTAGGGAATGAAGACCATGTGCTAACAAAGAGTACACTGGAAAATGAAATAACATGTTATAACAAAAATTAAAATAAGATGATAATCGATACAAATATAGAGGATGAATATGACATATCCGAACTTCGCCAAGTATGGTAGAAGAAGCTATTTGTTTACTTCTTCTTGGCCAACCGCTAAGAACATTTATAAATCTATATGTGGCTTTGTTATACGCAATTAGTACATTCAAATTCACAAACGATGACGAACTGAAGGGTACGAAGGTACAGTTGCAAGTAACAACCGTAGTCATAATAATATAGTTCTACTAAACAACGTTGAAAATAGTGGGTAATTATGTGGTAAGTAGAAATGACCAAAACTGAACAGTTTACATCGATCATTTCGAAATACAGCTAGAAGATTAAATTTACAAGAAATAACAAAAATCAGTGAAATTTGGAGTTATACTAAGCATAGTTTGAGGGGGAAAGCGAGCATCCCCGGTGGGGATACTTCAGCGGACTTCTTTGGGGGGAACAAAATGTGATTGAGGGGGAAAATCTCCCTCATCCCCCCCGGTAATTCGCACCCTGATAATAATAATAATAATAATAATAATAATAATAATATAGTTACTGATGAACGCTGTAGGATATATATTAAAATTAAAATCTTATTTATACCCAAACCGGTGCTCCCACGTAAGATTCCACTTTTCACAATATTTTGGTTCTCCCTGTTGTTATGTACGCGTGAGAAAACAACAAAATGTAAGAGTGATATTCCGGTTTACATTTTATAAGACGCGTACATGGCCACTGAAAGGACAGATATTGTGAAAAGTGAAATTCTAAGTTGGAGCACTGTGTCGGGTACAAGGTAAGATAATAATAATATTTTTTAATTTGATATCAGGAATTACAGACTAATTGTCCATTTACAATTCTCGAGAATAGTACATAATTAATAAAAAAAATCGTGCATACAATAGTTAATTTAAAAAAAAAATACAAAAGTAGCATAATAAGTAAAACAACTAAAATTACAATCAGATTATATATATAAAAAAACAACTTCGCACGGACAATGATAAAAACAGTGTAATTACAAGAAAAAAAAGGTTATAATAAGTGGTAAGTAATAAACTTTCTTTGAATAAAAGGAAAATTAGGGGTAAAAACAACAATGATATGTAAACAGTTATTGGTATTTGACAAACATTTATATATCGATGCATCACTAAAATTAGAATTACGTTTGAAAATTTTAAAATTTCTTATTGGTATATTAGGGACATCAAGACTAACAGCCTCAATTAATAGTAATTTGCCAGTCAAAATATTATAGAGTAGTTTGATACTGAATAAAGTTTTTCGTTCAGATAATTTTAGTAAACCAAGAAGGTGCCTAATTTCATCATGAGTTTTCTATAATAGAAATTTGAATTTCCATTTTAACCATGAAAGAAACAGATTGTGAACTACTTCGATATCATTTTGAAAATACTGAGCTCCTTTATTCCAAATACTAGTAGAGTATTCAAGCTGACTTCTTACGCTAGCATAGTATAAATAAGCAGGTTTTTTAAAGAGGAAAAACCTTTAGAAATCCATTTTATGATTCCTAAGTTTCTTCTAGCTTTAGAAACTATACATTCCAGATGTTTATAAAATAACAATTTGGCATCAAAAATAACACCTAGATCCTTAATAGAAACAAGCTTTTTGACCAAAACATTATCAACAATATAGTTATAATAGACAGGATTAGTTTTGGGAGTAAAAGATACAAAGCGTGTTTTGTTAAGATTCAAAAGTAAAGCATTAATTTTTGATCAAGTGACAATGGTATTAATATTATTGTATTATTTAACACAATCACAAACATTATTAATAGCATGATAAATCTTCAAATCATCAGGAAACATAAGAAATGGACGATTAATATTTTCTTTAAGGCCATTCACAAACAAGAGAAACAAAAGTGGGCCTAAATTGGAACCCTAGGGAACACCAGAAAAAATATTGTGTTAAATATTATTATTATTATTAATATTATTATTATTTACGTAGCTGCTAGGGTATGCTTACCGTCGTTAGGAGAAAACAAACAATCGAGTACTTTAATAGTGTATAATGTAAAGACTCACACCTTCTAGTGTATGCTACTGAAATAAATATATGTTTCAATTGTAAACACGTGTTATTGTATACAAACACAGTCACCAGCAGACGATAATAAGTGGGCGCCAGGAAGACACGAAGTCGGTTCCGATGGGAGCCGAAGATGGGACGACCTTCTTCTTACTCGACCTCAGTAACACTCCTTGCAGGGGACATCCATAAGACGATCATAGCGGAGCAGAAGCATCAGCTAATAACTGATCATTAATCTAATAACACCTTCTCCGGGGGCCGCTGTGGGCTAAGGAGAATGAATCAAATTCTGTAACATTCCCTAACTTTTTGGAGATGCAACAACCCTAAAGTTATAATTTATTGCTCACTACTACTCGTGCGTTGGTGAGGTTAAATAAGCCTGATTTTAAATATTATCAAATAAATAAAGAGGCTTATAATTAATAATTATTTTTATTTCCTTTAGGGACGACTATAACGTTTCTTGTGCAGAGCTTGACCAATTGGTAGAAGCCGCTCTGGAGGTCAAAGGTGTTCTTGGATCCAGAATGACTGGAGGTGGATTCGGGGGTTGTACTGTTACTTTGGTAGGTGTAATCATTTTTAAACTCTCCTTTCATAATTATCAACATTAATTATTTATGGCCTGTAATGTTTATCATGTTATCTGTTATTAGTACGAAGGCCGTACGGAAAGTAACCTCCGATTGGTTAAAAAAAAAAAAGAAAGAAAGAAAGAAACACCGAAGTAAATAATAATAAGATGAATATACTACTTTGCTTTGTTTTCTAACATAATTTCCATAAACACTCAAACACTTATTATATATCTGCACTAGGTTAGAAATTCTATCAGCATAAAACTCTTCCGCCTGTGCCGTGAGTCAACCTGTGACCGCATCTTTCAGGTCCTCGTTATCACCAAAGCGCTAAGAACCTGGAAATTTGTGCAAATTCATCGGAAAGATGCGAGATTGTGAAACGGTGCTTTTCACGAACTTTTCTATCAATTATCTGAAGAGTTCATCAGTGACCACTGATGGCCTGCTACTGCTCTCTTCGTCATGAATGTTTGTTCATCCACTTTTAAATGAATGAACCCATTCACGAACAAATCCTTCACTCATCACACTTGCTCCATACATGGCACAAAGTTTCCGATGAATAGCTGCAGCCGAATATATTGTTTTACCGTAAGGAAAAACGTATAACAGGTCGCATTGGGCGGGATTTTTTTATTACAGCATACATTTTGAGACGCTACAAAAGTGGAACTAGTGATCAGATAACCTTCACTGTACCACGGCTGGGATGCAGACTGATGATCTACCGAGCACGTCTGTGCAATGATGGTAGTGCAGCCCCCACTACTTCACACTCAGTGACCAATCGGAGGTTACTTTCCGAACGCACCTCGTATTTATTGCGTTTAATTTCTATTTTATTAAATATACAGGGTGGACCATTTATCTTGATACGACCTTGTAATTTTTAAACTAATGGACAAAAAACGCTGACATTTTGTATCAAGGGGACATTGTCTGACATACTCTGGCATACAATCATGTTAAACAGTGTTGCCAGTACAGCATAAAGTTGTACTTTTTCAAATAGTACTACAAAAGTTTATTACATATTTCAAATCTGTATGTAAAGGGAAGACACACAATACTACGCTTGTCATGCATATAATGATCTTTATTATGAATTAATTTTGAGAATATTCATATTATTTTGGACTTAAAGAAGTGCATTTCGTTTCATTTGTGCATTTTCTTTCTTTTTACATTATGATGCATTCTTTGTTCACGTTTCAACCTCACCCATGGGAACTATTCTGATAATATATTCTCATATATCTTTCTTATACGTAATGAAAAGGCTCCAGCCAATGAGAGTACATGTGCAAACGAAATGAATAAAAAATTCATATGTTATGAGGGATTGGAGACTTCATTTTATGCTGGGTTCTAGACCCATGAGCGAAGCTTCGTCAGAGAAGTGGGAAGAGCGATACTTCATTCGACAAGATGGTGGTTTAACGCAAAGACCTGCGTCGTGTTAATTCTTTTATTATTATTATTTTTCGTTCATTTTTTTAAACCTTTGTATAAGCGTACGGGAAGTTGAGAATATTATTAATACAAGTATAGTAAATTAGACATGTGTTTATTTGATTCAGGATTTCTCCTTTACACATGTTACGTGCATAGTTCGTTGTAGTAGGTTTTATCTGTAATTGCTTAATTCATAATTTTCAATATAGTGGTTTATTACTGTTGTTTGTAGTGAGATTGGATAGAACAAGACTTTCTTTTGCTTGAATTGCATCACAATTTGCAGGAAAACAGCATTTTTGTGCAGATAGTTTTGTATGCATTCAGGTTGACATTAGCAAAACTATTAATGCATGGGTGCTGAACAGACTCCAGGTCCTATTCCCGAGCTTGGTTATCACGTTTCTTTCTTTCCCTATCTGCAGTAATTATATGCAGTGTTGCAAACTAATGCTGTTTACATCAATTTAATGTCTCAAAGTATTCGGAAGATGTGAAAAAAAAAATTGTAAAATTTGATGTTTTGTAGGAATTTTCTAAAGTAATTTTTAATTTACTTTGCTGCTACAACATTACGACAATATTTCTTGATAGGTGTAATTACAAGTTCTCAGAAGTACGTAATTCTAAGTAATGTTGCAAACTTTAACAGTTTTTACCATATCTCCAAAACGGTTTGAGATATCAAATTGCTGTAAACGGCATTGTGATCTTCACATCAATTGAAAACCATCTATGCAGTTGGTTGATGTACTTATCTAAGCACATTTCAAAATAAATGCTTTTGAAAAAATCAAATTTTCAATCCCTTGTAACTTAGTTGCTATTTATTCGAAATCCTTCATATCATGATCATAGTATTAGACGCTAAAGTACTTAGAGTGTGCATTGCCTCATCTGTCTGCGTTATTACTGCTGTAGAGACCACTAAAATTTGAATACTTGTGATACTGTAGCGTCCTTGGTTTACAATACCACATGACAAATGTGATTATTGTATGCTTTCCTTTTATATGTAAATTTGAAATATGCAATGTCATGAAATATGTAGTCTCTTTAAAAAAATGCAACTTTTGGATTGGCAACACTGGAAAGCCCGTGACATCATAGATTATGTCAATGTCCCGTGCCGATATTTGCATAGACAAAATTTCAGCTTTTTTTTTTTTTTCATTAGTTTAAAAGTTACAAAAGAGTATCAAAAATGGTCCATCCTGTATATTCTTACTACGTCATCTCGTGGGTGGTAGAGAGAGTTACTTGAGTTCCATCTATGTGTTAAAGATATAGTGCGGCAGTTAGAAAGCGAGACCGGAACTGTAAAGAATAAATGAATGACAAGTGGAACCAATGTATCTCGATTTATTCAGAGCAGGACCCTGCTTTCTCCACACACAGCTTTGCACGATCTAGTCAATCATGGAATGACTTGTGGAACTTTTGGACTGTAGTGGTATTGAAGGCCCTCGTCGCTGCTTTTTGGATAGTGGAAACATCGTCAAAAAAGCTTCCTTTTAGTATTGCTTTTAATTTGAGTAAAAGAAAGTAATCAGAGCGGGACAGGTCTGGCGTATATGTGTGGGGGCTGATAACACACTTTTTTAGGGCCAAAACTCTTTCCAATTTGTGCTCATTCGTTAAAGGATAGGGCACGGAATGTCTACAAGGCTTCTATTTCTTCAAATTTTCCGTTGTTATTTGGCGAACAGTCTCATTATTTGTCCGCACGAGGTGGAATATTACCGTGAAGCTTGCATTCCAATAATTCAAAATTATATAACGAACTTCGTCAATCATTCCAGTTGTTCTACTAGATCTCCTTGGACCTGGGCGTTTATCATCTTTCACAGACTCCCTGCCAACACTTAACCTCTTATACCATTCAGAAACGTGACAGCGAGAAAGATAGGTATCCGCATTAACCATTTACAACAAAAAGGTTTACGTTAATTTTTTTCTTAAGCGCACAGAACTTTTATGTAACTTGGTGACAGAACACCCACATCATGACAAGGAATATCAATCGACGAATCAAAAACCAAAGTACATGTTTTTCAATTGAGGCCACAAAATTGCTATCTCGCGATAACGTACACCATTGACACACGCGACAGGTCTGCTTGCTTGCATACCTAGCCAAATGAAAATGTGTCTCGTCACTGAAAATGATTTTTCTTAACAAAATAACCCACCACTTGCAGATTCCCCATGACTCAATGGACGAACGCTTTTCGCTCCACGTGATCATTTGGCTTAAGCTGTTGAATCATCTGAATCTTGTATGTGCGCATACGCAGATCTTTCACCATAATCCACTGCATGGTGATCCTCAAAATGTCAAACTCAAGAGTCCGGTGACAAATTGACCTTCTCGAACACTCAGTGAGACAGCGCTTACTGCCGCAATGTTTTCAGCCGAGCCTTCCGTAAAAGGACGGCTGCTTCTTCTGTTGTCCATCACCAAACCTGTTTGTTCAAACTTTTGAAGCACGTTTTTTCCACAGTCATTCCGTTTGGTATGCTTACCTCCCCAAACATACCACGTAATTTGTTCTTAGTTTCAGCACGACTGTTTCCGTATTTGTAATATGTTTTGACGACTGTTATACACTCCTGCATTGTGTATTTCTCCATCATGACTAAAGCCACATTGCCACGTTGAATGAATCTTGTAGCTGTCATTAAAAAAAAAAAAAAAAAAAAAAATTGCAACCCTATCTTTCTATTTACTCTTTACATGTTGCAACTTCTTGAAAGCAAGAAATGTTTCTCCACACATGCAGCATTGCACTCTAGTGGACAAACAGTGAACCTCTTCATTAAAAACGTGTATTTTGGAGCACTTCCCCTCCCTGTCCAAAAGAATCCGTTGTTTCGGAAGCGGCGAAACTGTTTGTTTCTTTTATGTCAGCGGGAGGGCGATAGCAGGTAGCAAGCAAGACGTCCCAGAAAGTTGCGCATCGTTCAACTTCTTGCAAGATGGAAAAAAAAAATGTTTTATGACCCTTTCAAGACTATGTGTACACGATGAAATATGGTAGGGTTTCAAGATTTTTTTTTTTTTAATGACAACTACAAGTTCTTCTAACGCGGCAATGTGGCTTAACTCACTATTAACCGGAATGTGATTACTACATGTGCTTCAGAGTGTTGCCAACCCAACGAGGGAGAGAGAGCACGCAATTTAAATTCTCTATTAACTTTGAGATACCATCTATTTCATTACAAATTAAGAACGTCTTTCTCTGTATTCTTAATTAACTCGGGAGGGACGGTGGTTCAGTGGTAGAGCGCTTACCTCTGGTGCGTGGGGTTCCTGGTTCAATTCTCGGCCAAGTATGTGGTGCATAACATCCTAGTCAAGGGTTTTTCTGGTTGTACTCTCATTTCCTCCCACATTATAATTCCACCAGTCATCATTCACTTGCCTTAATCATCCGTCTTCCTTAGCCTAACAGATATAATCATGGGACATTAAATTCAAAGATTTCATTTAATTTCAATCCTTAATTAACTCAATTAATATCTCCCGATTGCCTTTCCATCCTTCACCTCTGTAAGAGCTATTCTTTATATGAATTTCCCAATTCCAGATTCTTTATTATCCCCGAGAACTTTGAATTTACCTGAAATCCATTTCTTGTAAACATCACTGTACAACATTGTATTCACAGGCTTCCTTATTTTTGTGTTTTTCAGCTTCAGAAAGCTGTGGTTAATGATGCCATAGAACATATCCGAGGGAAATACCAAGGGACACCAACATTTTATATTTCACCGCCATGTGATGGTGCCAAAGGCCAAGTTCTGACGTCGTGAACCTATCACTGTTATGAGTCAACGTGTGATTTTTAGCTTCTTTAGTTGGGTCTCAGTTTTTAGTGCGGTCAATGAGGGATAGAAATGTGATTGTTGAATGAATAAAGGCCAGTTTTCATTTTTTTTTTTTTTTCTGCACATGATGCACCTGAAATTTGGTACACTGTCTTAGAGATAGTACACTTTGCATTCGTATGCAACAATAATTACAATTATTGTACAGTCATCAGCAAAAGAAAATGGAATATATATATTACATACATACTGTGATTGTGCTGTAAGGTGTACTATTTTATTTTTATTAAGAAGTCAGAAGCTCCAACCAAAAATTATCAACCTCACAAAACTATATATGTATATCGGGTGTTCTAAAAATGGCGTCCACGGACAACAGAGTCCCATTCGTTAGGTCTGAATAAAGCGAAAGTTCTAGACATGGTATACCCTCCGGGCCCTCCTTCAGCCTCTTGGGGAATCAAAAATTTCACTATGTGGCAATGTCGCAGATTAACTTGAAACCATTAGCGTTGCTCTTCATATCCATTAAGCAGTTACATTGAATTGTTAACGCTAATAAATAGTACTAGTGTTAAATCTATTGACTTCAACTGCAATCTGGAAAGAATCAATGTAACTGTTTGATAGATTGGGAGATTTACCTTATGGCTGTTTATTTGGGGCGTTGGCACATAGTGCAATTCTTGTCTCCAGACGAGGGCCCGAAAAGTATACAATTGCATTACTTTGACTTGTAGAACAGTGCTCTGTAGTCCGTGAGCGTCATTTATATTTTAAGACAAACACCTTTCCTGCATTTTTACTGTGCTGAGTACGACCTTCACTTTTAACTCATTGGTATTTTGTTCTAAACCAGAAATATGCTCAAGAGCTTCTGCAGACATCCAAAATTCACAAACTTTAAATATAAATAAAATTTCATTTCTAGATATATTTTGATAGTGGTAGGATAAATTTTTCAGTTAGTACATTAAGGTAATAAATTATTTCTTGTTTAAATATCATTTAATCTGAAACTAACTAGTGAAATAATAGTGGAAATATTGTTTTTTACGGGAAAAGACAAGTACAAAATCTAAAATTTTTATAGCGATAATGTATTATGTAAATTATTAAGTTAATGGATAGGTTATTGAATTGTGGAATTACACTTTAAAAGTATAATAAAATGATCTAATGTATCATTTACATGGTATGCCCTAGAACGATCATTTCAACTGGTCGATGTATGACGTCATGGCAAGTTTTCACGCTCGGAGCAATGCCAAAGAGAAGCAGGTAGAGTAAAAGCGGGGGAGAGAGTGGGGCGAGAGAAAGCTGTATAGAGAAATGTTGGGTGTTCTAGTAGCCATGAATCCATGAATGATGCTATATTTAAAGCCTTGGATGTTGTCCCGATCACCACTGTCCGTATCAACGCACCAGGTTCTTTGTTCCTTGTGAGTATTTCATGTAGGTTTCTGAGAGCACAAGCAAACTGTGACGTCATACAGCATGAAGTTGGAAATGACTACCTTAGAACTTTCAGTAGGATGTTTAAAATCCAAGTGTCAAGGTTTCGCTGGCAAACACCTACTCTTATTAAGGTAAAAGTAAGTCTTCCTATGGTAAAAAGTTCAAACACAACAGGATGACTTACTGAATTGTTTATTGGCCTGATTAAGTTATAATAAATCTATTTTTTCCTCTTTTACAAGAGTGTAGATAATTGAAGTGCCTTAAAGTCATTCGTAATCAGATTTTCATTCGTAAGAGGGTAGACGATTAGATTGTTTTCGTATATTTTCTGAGCAGGTTATTTATGTTATAGTATCTCTGTGTTTATAAATACCGAGTGGTCCATTTATAATGATAGTAATAAATATTTCAGAAATCATAAAAGACAGAGAAGTGAGATTTTGCACTAAGAAACTATAGAGAGGGGAACAACGTCCTAAGTATTTTGTAACATCACCGGATCAACACTGGGCCCAACCCAACATAAAGTTGTGCTGTTGTGTTTTTAATGGCACTACATCAAATTATTACATATTTCAAATCAACATGCCAAACAAAAACTTAAAACACCACATTTATTATTCAGTGTTGCAAACTAAGGATGTTATAGTATCACAAACATTCAAAGTTTTGAAGTCTCTATTACACATACAACGCAATCGAGATGGATAGGATAACGCACATCGAAAGTGTCCTAGCATTGGATACCATTGTCATAGTATGGCTTGTTTCAAATGAATAGGAACTAACTTAACAGGGCTTGAAAATTTGAATTTTTTTAAAGGCCTTACTTCGAAAATATAAGTATCATATTTAGTTACTTGTTTGGTTTGCAATGAACGTACAAGTTATTTTGCCGTTTACAGCACTTCGATATCTGCTGTAATACCAATTATAAATATCGTTCAGCAGAAATTCTTGGAATATTAACTATTTGGGTAAAAAATATGTTAATACTTGTTTGTGAACAGTTGTATAGGTGCATAGTCGTGATTATATGTTTACCATTTGTCTTTTTTTATTATTTTTTTTAACAATAACTAAACACAGATATAGCATATGTTGCTTTTTACAAATACTATTGTTCTAGTCTTGACTTACCTTAACATAGATTTACAAAGATCTACAGAGTTTAAGCTTTTTCTTTAGAAAAATCTTTTTAGTTAAAAAATGTGGAAGAAAGGAAATTTCTAAACCAATATTTTCGAAAAATGCAACGGTTAGCTTCACCATAATTTTCAATAAAATGAGATATTAAGTTGGTAAAATAAATATAATAATATGAACGAAACTGGAATTAAATTTGTTGAAGATACTTCAAGCCAGAAAAATGCTTGATTTTCAGAGCTCCAGCTTAAACCCTGTAATTGCTTTTCGTACAAATAGTGTTGATACATTCTTGTAAACCAGAGTACATTTGTTTGTTATGAGTGATGTATGTTCAAAGTTCGTATTGAAAAAAAAAAAAAAAAAAAAAAAAAAAGCAATACATTTTTGTAAGTCTTTTACATAGGCATACCAGTGATGAGGATTTTTTTTAATGTGGGCGGTATTTTTGTCGAACTTTGTACTTACATATGTTCCATGTATATTGCTATTTCCGGTGCATCCTTTTCCAGTGACGATATGATTTAAGCTCTACAAACCAATATGATATACCGTCTCACTTCGAGCACTGTGTGTATATTTATAATTAACGTTTCCTGGAATGAAATTACTTCACATGTATGTAAGTTGGGGTATATGTTTTTGTTAAGATTTTAACGATATGTTGTGTAAATGTTCATATTTGTCTTCCTGGATGTATTCACATAAATGGCTAGTATCAGTCAAATATAAATTTATTTTTCTACTATTTTTTGTATGTTAATCTATCAGATAATAAATAAATAATTAATTAATAGTAAGACAGTTTATGAAAAATGCCCATATATATATATATATATATATATATATATATATATATATATATATCCTTTTATCCATGCCATCACGTTTACCTATAAAAAAAATGACCATCGAAAAGTTGCTTTTCAGTTGAAGGCATGGATTTATGAGAGTGGCTATAGTGATGGTAACAAGTCGTGAAGCTTGACCTAGAGTCACCAATTTCACAACCCAATATAACACGAGGATGGGGCTCCTTCATGGGTAAGCGGTTAGCAAACTCACCTTTTCCGTAGTAGACACCAGGCTCGATTCCCAGCGAGAGCTCATGTGGTTCGGATTCCACGTTAATCAGTAGGTTCCGTCTCATATAATCTCGCTGCTGAAAGGGATGTTAAATCAAACGCGAGTTTGTGTCCCGGTCGTCAATCCCCACTCATAAAATTTTGCCAGTGTCCTCTCTTACGCTATACAGAGAATATCTTCTGAGGGTGCAGTGTTGTCAGATTGCTGCTAAGTTTCATTTTGTTTTATATTTTTGCTTTTATTATTGTTACCCGAATAGTTGGTGGTGTTCGTGTTATAGTTCTTTAAGTGCTGTTTTCTTGTCGCTCGTTCGTCGTGTCTTGGCAACATTGTTGGTGCATTTCTGTTGTTTCTCGTTTTCTGAAGCAGCCATTCGGAAGGCAGCTCCACGAATCGTACTGAATTTTTCCCAAGCATCACACTTGAGGCAAAGCAGTTTTATGATTAGTGTAGAGTAGTGTAGGCTACACAAGTCGTCGTGGTCACTATAACCAGTTAAGGACAATAACCATTGTGTTCCATATCTGTATCAAGGAGTTCCATTTACATGGAAAGTTTGATTCAGATCGGATGAGTCTACGGAAGATGTATATGGTTTATGCTGTCCCTTTTCATAAACCTCAGAATTAAATTTGACCCGCATAGCTTTAGAAACAAAAGTGTATTCGTACTCTAGAATGATTTGATGTGCAGTTTACACATGATGTGGTAAGGACTCTCATCGTAAAAGTAATACTTTCACCACAAATCATATATCTTCGATGGCCACTATCCCATGCTTTTGGACATTTTTTGTAGCTAAAATACGGCGACTTTATTTCCTTACTCTTATACAGGGTGTTTCAAAACAACACCAACAAAATTTGGCAGGTGATTCCTGACACCAAGGTAAGGCAAAAAGTATAGACCAACCTGGGTGCAGAAATTCATCATTTCGGAGTTATAGGCTGCCGAAAAAATGGACTTTAGAAGTCCATAAGCTGCAATACTATGGGACCTACCATAGTCGGGTCAAGACATACTTAGGAACTAATATGTGCGCTATCCAAAAATCCATGTTTAGAACCCTGCGGTACTCACGCAACATTTTTTATAGAGGGAGTTTGGCTACGGGCATATAATTTGAAGTACTCACCAACTACTTCTATAAAAATTGTTGCGAAGTACCACATGATTCTAAAACATGGATATTTGGATAGGGTACTTACTAGTTCCTAAGTGAAGTCTTGACCGGATTAAGGTAGGTTCCGTAGTATTAGAGCTATGGACCTTTAAAGTTCATTTTTTCATGCTTTCGGCAGCCTATAACTCCGAAATAAAGGATTTCTACATCCAGGTTGGTCTATACTTTTTGTCTTATCTTGGTGTCAGGAATCATCTCCCAAATGTTGTCGGTGTTGTTTTGAAACACCCTGTATACGCAATATGGATTTTGAGAGCGCTATCTGCACTAGCGCCGCGTAGTGTCGGCCATTTGAACTCACACAGTGAGAACACTTGTTATTCTATTCATATGCTTGAGGTATACCTGAGTCATTTGTATGTTAGAAAATACTTTTTGAACTAAATAATTATAGGTCAGACAGATAACAAACTAAAAATAATTTATTATTTACACCTTTAATACAGCAATATTATAGTATTAATATACAGTATAATAACAATGCAATCTCAATACAAAAAATCCTGCTATCACATTTTTGTATGTTGCACTAAATGCAAAATAAATAAATACACAAAATACTATTAACCTGATAACGTGTAATACCACGAGGAACACTAGCAGAAAGTAACGTATTTCTAAGAAAGGTTGCATTATATTATGTAATTCAAAATGATGGAAATACCTATGTATTATATCAGGTAATCTCTCTGAATTAATGACACACATTCGTGCAACTAACTTGTGTTGAGTGATACTGAGTAGTACAAATTAGTGTATCCAATAGGCCAGACGTTGCTGGTGAAGAAACCTGGAGATTTTTCCAATTTTCAAAGGAAGCAAGTTTTGGATTCCCGGTTTGTTTGAAGCAAGTGTACTGCCAAGGTAATTAAAGGAGTTTCAAGGGCAGCAGTATCCCAGGTGATAACAGTGGCAATAGCTCATGGGAGAAGAGAAAGTTTGGAAGGCAATGCAGGCTACGAGAAAGGGCTTGCTGAACACTGAAGAAGGTTAACACAGAAACCGTACAGCTAATGTGAAATAACTGATCTCATCATCTGGAATAACTTGTTCCTACAAACAGTCGGACAAAAGTTGAATCCGTGATTGGATTGCAATTTCTAAACATCTGGTTACTGTTGCCAGGGCGGTAACGCAAAATTGGTGATGCAAAGAATAAAACATGGATAGTCTACGACAGGAAAGGAGTTTTCTACAAATCAGGTTTATGTAAGGTGAACAAACAAAGAGGCGTATGATGTGAAACGCTTTCTGCCCCGTTAAACAAAGTAACCTGTTCTCTGCTGGTGTGGGCCACAATTTCATAATATTCCCTTGGGTCCTTTTATTACTCTCAAAGGATGAATTTCTGTCAATAATTATGAGAACATTTCAGGTGACCAGGAGCATCTTATGGCGGAGATGTTATTCCTTAAGGATGCAGTGTTGCAAGTTGACAATACGCCAATAACTCTACACTTGTTAACAGAAGTAGTTTGATGAACATGAGGATAAACTTCAACACCTTTATCTGGCCTCTTTAACCCCCCGACTTAAACATTACTGAACATACGTGATCAGATTTCCTCCTACATAATCGTTGACGCAACTACGTTTCACTGTACGAAGAATGGGCCACTACTCCTCTAAAAGCGATTCAGGAGTTTAAATGTTCCAATTCACAGTGAATACATGCTGGTTGTCTTACAGCGTACTAAACAGTTACGTTACATTTTGTTAAGATTTTTTTCTATTATTTTGATTACTATCTATCTTCGCTGGTATCTCAATTGTGAGTCCAAGTACAGAAGTAAAAATAGCGTAATACAATGTATTTTAAAAAATATACTTGCAGAGGAAACAATAACATACAAATTCATATATTATGTCCTGAAACTTCAGATAAATAAATAAATAAATATGACATGACTTACTCATGATGTATTTCTAACCTATTATCACTACTGCAAAAAATCTCACTATTCTTATTTTGAAATTCTAGAATACCATGCATCTCAGCTTCATTTCCTCATTACTGGGTATTCGTTTTTTTTATTTATTTATATGAAAATCACACTAATTTTACCTCAACAGATATATAACTTGGATTATACTTTTGATATATCCTCTGACAAAATAAGTCCTTAAAAAAGGAAATAAAAAATATAAATACGTGCAATTATATCCCTCCTGTCATCCGATTTCTATGATATGCATTCAAATACCAAAAGTCATAAGACAGTAGTGTAAATTAATAGTTACACGCACCTTGAGGAAAAAACTCAATTTTTTGTGTTTTCTGTACCGAAATCTATTATTTACAAACTGTTCCCTGTACCCATATTATCTCATTGGTACAGTGGTGGATCTAGTCCGCGGCCGGGAAGGCCTAGGTCCCCAGTTTTTTGAGTAACAAATAATTTAAGCTATTATTTATATATTTTCGAAAGTTTATAGTAAACTCATGAAATACCTATCATAATCTGGATTCTGAGTGTCCCCCTAGTTAGTTTTTAGCTTCTAGATTCGCCACTGCATAGGTAGTATACAAATTATACGGTAAATGATGGAAACAAGCAATTTTTTTCAGACCGACTTATCTTCCTTAGTTGTGTGACCTCAAGAGTCGAAAATGTTCGACTGGTCAAAAAGCACACTGGACAGTGTAGTAATTAATGCACCGGCATGGTAAGCTGGAGACAAGGAGTCCAAGCTGAGTCGAATATTTTTTACTCTTTGAATTTGAGTACATAAATTGTTAAACTGATTCAATCTATCATGTAGTGGGATGAACAAGTGCCACTCTATCGCTTATGACGTAATATTTCTTTGCTCAGATTGAACATCAACCAGTTTAATCATGACACGGAAACGTGAATCGTTGGCATTTGAACAAGACATGATACTGGATGCCAGGCAAATAAGATTCCATTATAAAAAATTCATATAGCAAACTTTCATGTACTGCTTGCGAGGTCAATTTATATTTGACAACATTAATAAAGGAAATGAAATTGGTAAGGGCCGGCTACCATCCCGGCATTTACCTGGTGGAACTAAGGAAAAATTCAGTCAGGATTACTAGTGAATAGATTCGAATCCGGAACTAGTCCAAGCCTAGTCAATAGAATGGACGTTGAATTGTGCAGGCATTTAACAATCTTTGATCTACGGTGTGAAGCGTTCGCCAGAAATCTCACGGAATGTAATATCATTCTCCATGGGTAGCTAGTGGCCAACTGTAAGCGTTAATACTCATGACAAGCAGCGTCTGGCTTCATTATGCATGTTAAGAAACAAGCAACTGTAGCTCAAATCACATCATCATTCAATGCTGCATTACTTCAAGCAGATGCAAAGATTCATTATGGCGAATACTCTGTGAAATCATAGGCCTTAGTCCCTGCAGTATACTGGTAAAGATTTCATACTTGCTCGGCAAGGGCACTGCTTGTGACCCTTGCAATCTTTCATGAACATCAGCTCTCTCCGCTGGGTCTCGAATTCGATTCCCAGTAGGAAAACATTGAAATCTGGATGCATTACGGTGGTTCTAATTCCACTTTAAACTGCAGGTCCGCGTCTCATATAGGCTCGGCGGAACGCTAAACTTTCAACAAATAACAATCTTCCTTAACACTGTGTGCCTTACAAGATACGAAGTTCAAAGATAACCCATACAAATAGGTATTTAGGCGATTTACATTGTAAAATGAACGTTACTGAAAAGCACAATCATTTATATAGTCTAGTAATAAAATTATTAAGAATATTAAACTTCGCGTTTCCACTTAACTCAAAGTTTGTCTATGTGGCATTATTTTTGTTGCCAGGCTGCAGTTACGAATTCTCTTTCCTTTGCTTTCCGTGAAGATTTCATTGTTGACATTTTCAGAAATAAATTGCATGTAGTCAATAATATTGAATTCTTGTTGTATACAGAATAAATTCGGAACCGTGAAGTGAAATATACAATAGTTTATTGTGAAAGAAATTCATATTCAGTTCATATAAAATCATGTGTGTTCGTTAATGTGCTATAATAACTTGTTATGTTTAATATAGACAGTAAGACTGCTTTGAACAGTCTTGGGCGTATTGATATAGTATAGGGTGCCTGAAAATAAATCGACGTTATGGAGGAAAAATAAACATAAATGAATAAGTGAGTAATGATATTAATTATATATATATATATATATATATATATATATATATATATATATATATATATATATATATATATATATATATATATATATATGTGTGTGTGTGTGGTAGAGTATGAATAAATAATAGGACACCCACGTATATATGTGTAAAGTGGTAATGTTTACTACAAGGTATTGATTGTAGTATATAACGATAAATATATTAGCACATTAATTATAACGTTAAAATTTTGTATGGGAATAGTGTGTTACGTAGAATGATGGTTGGCATTTACACTTCGTGGCTTGACATTCAATAGTAAACATACCAGTTAACTGATCAACCGGCCTGACAATACAGATAATAGTCATATAGCATATGGTTCAGGATATTTTCCAGTTAATTGAAGAATAGAATATCCGTTTACCGAATTGATACAGTTTAAAATTACTCGTTCAGTTTACTTTTGCGATACTACTCTGCAACTAAAATATTTTTCCATGTTACCTGATCAAGCTAAGTTCATTACTGTCTGCAGAGGTAACGAAGTGGATAGGATCAATTAATATAGAAAATTTATTACAGTAGCATCTCGTTTTACCGTACCAGAGCGTCCAAACCCCAATACCCATGAATTTTCATTTCTTTATTTCTAGTATATAGTGTTTTGAAATTAGTTGACGCCTCAAGGTTGGCACCCTTGCGGATTGGGAGCTACTAGTAAGATTTGGCAAACAACTTACTAGTATAAAATTTATTTTATTTAAATTTTTTGTTAATTTTGGCAAGTCTGTTAGGATTTCTTCCGCTTTATCGACTTTAGTTTTCCAGACTTTCCTCGGAACTCTTCTTAGTTTCTGAGAGGTCGGATATTTTTTCTTATCTGGAAATTCTAAATTAAAGACCACACCATCCTTCCGGTAGTGCCGGAGTCTCCAAGGCCTCAGCCGACTGGAATTGCTTGTGGGCTTGGAAATATTTATCTTAGGCTACGTATTTAGTGGGCCAAACCTTTTTCGGCATATGAAAGTATATTTGGCTGTGGATTGTTGTATGTCTAAATTCGACCACTTATCCTTGTAGTTTTGGTGTCCTAACTTATTCCTTTGGCGCCGCTTTTTCTCTCTCTTCTCTATCTATCCCTTTATTCACTTCAAGATTCTTTTTAATTTATAACCGCCCCAGTATTGAACTTGATAAATATCAATCATTCAACATATATCATTTGAACATGATTTACCAACTGAGATGCCACGAGACACGATTCGTAGAGATATTCGTTGATGTGGAAGGTTAAAGGAACGTTTGTCTATCATCTTTCTACCCACTGCGATAGTGAGTGATGGTTCAGTACACGACAAAATGTTACTTTTTATCATTAACCGTTCAGAACTCCCACCGGGTATCAGTCATTTTCTACTTTTGTTTCATTGATAATCACAAATGTAAATGATGTTGTTGTTCTGGGCCCAAAAGTAGTGTTAACATTTAGAACTATATGTTTATACATGTTATGTGCTTACGTGCCTACCATGCTAATTAAATGTCTCCCAGTTTAAATAAAATATTTGAGAATACTAATTTTATCATTATGCGCGGGTAATTAGTTGAATTGGTATATGTGCGATATGTCGGATTTCCTTATGTAAAGTGTTGCAACCTACGAATTCAATTTGTCGGGATTATTAATGTAAAAGATAAAATAATTATGGAATATATATATATATATATATATATATATATATATATATATATTGAGATATGAATATGTGTGGAATATAAATATAATATTGAAGTAAAATGTATAATATTGAATTGAGTAGATAAATATGTGTAAAGGGTCTTAGTACCTACCCCGAACGGTTCCTGGTTGCCATAGTTACGAAATATCCGATAAATGTACAATGTAAATGTTAGAAAATACCGCCGCATGTTAGACATTCTCTTCAAACCGTGTAATGTTATTAAGTAACATATGTAACAACTAACATTCTCTGTAATATATTAACTGCATGTAGCATGGGATTTAGGCAGGTCATCGTAATCCTAATGTGTCCTTAAATCAACTCTCAAATTACTAAACTAAAATCATTCCGTAGAACTACATTTCGCTTACCATTCCTCCCATACGAATCTTCTTCAAGACAAACTTTACCAGTGTTTCCACCTTAGGAGTTGTGTTTACAATCCAAGTACGCAAAAAACATGCTTTTTATTGAAAAAACAAAAAAAAACGTGTTTTTTTGGTTTAAACCAGGTTTTTTTTTTTTTTAAAAAAAGAATTTGCTCGATGTATTTATATCATATATGGACAGAAATAAGTTTGTTTCGCCTTGGTGTTATTATACATCAACCGAGTTGTGCTGAAAAGGGTCACATAAGCTTAAAGCGGAATCCAAACCGCTTCTCGGTTTACATCCGAGAGAAATTGTCCTCCATTTGAACTCGAAAGCAGAACTAATTAGCCACAAATGCGATACATCTGCCGACTCACTCACGAAGACTTCTGATAAATATACGTTGTACTGATCTTTACATATTTGTTAATATAATTGTGAAGAGAATTTCAGGACAAAAAAATAAACAGGTGCTCAAATGAAACCATTATACATAATTACACATGAACAATTTTAAAATACTGCAGAGTACAGAAGAAGTTATTTAATCCAAGTTAGTTCACTACGATTTTTACAGTCTAAGTTAAAGAAATACAACAATTTAATTTGCATATCAGTAAGAAAAGTGAATAAAGATACGAATTATTTCAATCCACTTTGGTTCTGACCCATTTATACATAAATAGATATCAAAGATACTTCTGATTTCAATAAATGCCTCTCGGGTTTGTATGATCCTCCCCCTCCCAAAGAAAGAAAAAAAAAAGTACAGCATTTCGGGTAGTTTTATCAACAGTAAACATTATTAAAACGAAACAATATTTAGAATTTTTCTTTGATTGCAACTGCATAACAATAATAACATAAACTATAAAAAATCACAAAAGAAACATTCATAAACTTATAAAAATAAGTTGCTTTTGTAGTATCATCTCTTTGAGTACTGAATGGGGAATTTAGGTCTGAATATAATACGAATAATATACGGGAGTGAAACGTGATAACTCACAAATGTGTGTTCATCAAGATTTTACGAACACTTTTCGTTTTTTGGTTTAAACCAGTTGGTTCTTGGTTTAAACAAGCCAACCCTGTTTACAATAAAAACAAAAGTCCTTTTGAACTTGGAAAATTCTCTTTCATACATATATACAGTACAAGTCTAACGATAAATGTGTGTAATTAGTAGAAGAAAGCGATATTCATTGAAGAGATAGCAAATGTGATAGTAAGCTAATGATGGAATAAGTAACATAGTCATCGTGATACGAGTGATGAGACTTTGCTTTCTTAACCCCCGAAATGGGA
Source organism: Thermobia domestica (assembly GCF_964235325.1). Classification (NCBI taxonomy): domain Eukaryota; kingdom Metazoa; phylum Arthropoda; class Insecta; order Zygentoma; family Lepismatidae; genus Thermobia; species Thermobia domestica. Next base: position 256,931,436 of record NC_137464.1, read on the forward strand.
GAAGTGTATTGATGAATACTTTTATAAACCGAATATGTGTTGATTATCATTAACGTATATACATCCTAATGTGTGAATATAAGAAATGCAAAAAGTGAAACGTGTGGACACCAGAAAGGGTGCTTCGACAATATGCATATTATTATAGCTACTGTGAAAGTACGAGAAAGGACTCGTTTAAAATTACTTTAAAGATTTTCATATATGAGATAAAGACTCATTGCTAAACCCTCATTTTAAGATTATTTTTCTTTCCATTCATCATTTTGTATATTAAACTTATTTACGAATCTATATATTTTTTACCAAAAGTTAAATAAAATATTTTTTTTCTTTCTTTTAAGCTGTCAATTAATAAATATATATATAAATATGTGTATATACTATTACATTACTAGTATTCAACTTTATGTATAAATTGATACGTTAATATGTACACTTATTGCATGTTTATAAAATTCTGTGTCTTAATTTCTCAGTAAATGTAATAAATGTTCACCGAATTGTAGTTAGATGGTTTCTCTTTAAACTATTATTACCCATGTTAATACGCTGTCGTGTATGTATGTGAATGTGTGTGAATGAATGGTAAATTTAGTTTTAAGCGGTAGCATTTAATATTGATTTACTGTGATAATATTCATAATAAGTGTATAATAGCATGTTATATGTATTAGTGTATGACGGAGGTCATGAAAGATAACCGACTCTAGAGTAATTTAAATCGGCTCTACGAGAAAAGCCAAAATAAAAGGATGAGCCAGAGTAACGACAGTCTCTGCAGAAATCTCAAAACATCTATTTGTGGAAAATATACACTTTGACCCTTTTTTCTTTTTCTTTCCTTGGCTGATTCAGATGTGTGTTCGATCTCCATTATAGAAGTTCAAATACTGGATACAGATTATTCAACATTTCGAAACAATAGACAAACAATTAAATTAAAACTTCTCGTCATCTGGGCTGAGTTAGGGCAACTCCCACTTGTGCAGTTGCCTGGATCCAGGTCAGGATAGTATGAAGGAATATGTGTCTTTACGAGATCACTTCAGAATTGATCCTCGAGTAATAACTTTCAAATATGAATCACCTTTTTAATAAGTATTCAGGTTCCTTTACCACATTTCCATAATTATCCAGTAATCCTTTATGTCCAGTTAATTCTTCCTTTCTCCTTTTCTTCTTCCTCTTTTCCTCCTTTTCTTTCTCACTCTTTCTTATAAAACTGAAGAGGGGTCGTGACTGAGAGTTGTCGCTACAGACACGGTTATTAAATTGGTTTGGTGTTTCTCTTCGGAAGTCCGATGTGAATTAGTTAATCATAAAACATAAATATGAAGCAAGAATTCATTACTTCATTGTAAATTTCATATTTTGACTAAATTATTAAATTACAAGATTACAATTCAAGCTAGCGACTTCCCCATTCACGACAATTGTCTTTACACAAAGCATAGCATGTTTGTCAAAAATGACTAACAGGTACGGTGCCTGCAATATACCACCACAGGTAAGTATATGCTGCACTACAAGACCCACCACAACACCTCCAAGACTTGAGTGTTTGGTTTCTTAAAATATGAAAAGCAACACTTAGGCCCTTAAGCGCTGAGTCGTCAGTGTGCAGAGCCTATCTATAATTAAAAGAAGCTCAATAGAATAAATTCAACACACTCTGCAATAATTATCTACAAGGTTTCATAAACTGTCAATTATCTATTATTATGCTAGGTATTATTTTTTTAGTTTCGAGGTCCTTATTTCCATTAACAAAAACGCTACCATATTTGGATCCTGAATCTTCTTAATTTCTTCGATAGCTTTTTCACCACCGTCCTTGTAATACTCGGCCACTTCTTCTGCGTATTGTATCCACACACAGTTGGCACATCCTGACATACAGCAGTTCGTAGGTGCCTCAGGAGGACCTTCAGATTTTGACGCTTCGTCACTGCTTTCGCCTTCCGCATCAGAAGCTCCACTGCTGTCTCTACTCATGTTTTTATCTTTACTTCCATTCGAACTTCCACCAGAGCTTGTCTGACGATTCACTTGAGCAGTATGAAGGCATCTGCGGCTCATTACGTAACGAGGGAAAAGCTTCAATCCCTGTCCTGTTATAATGGACATCTTATGAACCTGAAACATACAAAATAACTAAAATAATAATAGTCGATTATTTAGGAAACACATCTACCAGAACCTAAGATATAAAGTGTAAGATGGAAAAACTTAAATTAAATATTTATGAAATGAGAATATATATATATATACACACAGGGTGTTAATGAACTATACCGACAAACTGTAAGAGGTGATTCCTCACACATCAAAATAAGAGAAAAAGTTCATATGGACCTATGGCGAAAAGTGCATAGTTTCAGAGCTAGGGCTATCCAAAATCGTTCAAAAGCCAAATTTCAAGAAGTTCTATTTCGAATTCCAGGAACTGTGGATGCTGGTACCGTAAAGGAAGCCACGCATACACAATCCAAAAGTGCATATTTCGTCAATTTTCAATAAGTGTACAGGGCATTCTCTACAGGGTGTCAGGGTGTAATGCTCACATATGCTCTCAATAGAGTTTTCAGATATACCCTGATTTCAAGGAGGGCCCAAAGTAGGCAGGAGATAAGCCTTCAGAACTATGGATATCCAATGCTTCGGAGGAAGTCGGAAGTCTTAGGAACCGGCAGCTTCATGTCTTTTTGTGTTCTGAATAACGTGAGATGTGATGTATTTCGTGACGATATATTTCACGTTTTCTTCACTTATCAGCATGAAAGAAAACATTGCAGAATGCGTTCTACTGAGTACGAGAAACCATGCTGCTGACGATCCTTAACACTTTCGACATCGTGCCAAAGGATTTCATGTTCACTGCTATCAAGTCTTATCGTTTGCCTACTTCGGACCAATCATAAAGTCGTAACATATCTCAAAATTTGGTTGATGGCATGTCTGGGAATTTCACCCTGTATGGAATATTCTGCACACCCATTGAACATTAATGAAATATGCATTTTTGGATTGCGTATACGTGACTTCCTTTACGCTGATAAGGACCACCATCCCCAGTTTTTAGAATTCGAAATAGGACCTCTTGAAATTTGGCTTTTTCCCCATCTTGGACAGCCCTAGCTCTGAAACTATGTACTTTCCGCTATAGGTCCATATGAACTTTTTCTCTTATTTTGATGTAAGGAATCACCTCTTACAGTTTATTGGTATATTTCATATATATATATATATATATATATATATATATATATATATATATATATATATATATATATATATATATATGAAAGTAACTATATTTGTAACTTAATAACTATTGAACCACCCGACCAATCTCGATCAAATTTTCAATATAGATGAGATTCGGACCTGGGAGTGATGTTATAATTTCACTTTGACGGTACAACATAGAGAAGGGGGAGGAGGAGACATATTAAAACGATCGTAAATGAACGATATTAGTGTCGAATTCATAGTTTTCGGGGTCACTGAGATCAACAGTGACACTTCCGATGCCGTTTAAATCGAAATTCAGTCCCCATTGCCCTTTATATCCAAAATGAAAAGTATTTTCCCATGCGAAGAACGGGTATTCTGCTAGTAATAAAATAAAATCTTTCAGTTTTACTTCTACTAATATGCTCGCTAAACGAGACAGACGACGAATAAAAATGTACATGACATTTTAATCCACTAATCAGTAATAGCCAACCTTTCTAGGACCGACAGCTACTTGTCGTTCCAGGAATCACTAGCGGTCTACTTATCTCTCCAGTAGCGTGACAGAGAAAATCACAGAAACAAGAATAATGATCGACACAGACCACCGCGGGCCACCTCTCACGACTTCCTGGTCGACGCGTTGGCGACCCCTGCTTTATATCAAGTAATATCCTGTATTTAAATGTTCATTTGCACACTTTTCTGTCTAAAAATAGGCAGACGAATCTTTGGTTTCCTAAGTTCTGGGGAAATATGGTGTCCACAAATGAGATGAGAGAAAAATAAAGCCAAACTCTATGGTAGAATCGAATTTCAGAGTCAAAACGTGCGATTCGCTTAGTATCGTGCCCAGTCTCCAGCATACTATCTCAGTACGTTAACAACAACTAACACATACTAAAATTGACATCGTTGCTGCTGGAATTTATCAAATATATACTACGTAATTAGTACTGCGATGATGAAAGTCTAGATGATCGCCGTAATGCCTTTCAATGGTCTTATACGAAAACATGTATACTGGTGTGATTCGAAAGTTTTAAGACAGTTGGCAACATTGCTCAGGAGGAGTAGATATAATCGCCCGTTACATGGAAGCGATGGCTTGGTGTGTCCTTGAGACATGTTGAAACATGCACCGAGATATCTTTATTCAGTACGGCGTAGCAACCAGTTGAGTGCGGGCGTGTGTCTGTGTCTTGGCGGATTTTTAAGTGCACAAAATGGATGAAAAATTGGAACAACGCGTTTGTGTAAAATTTTGTTTTAAAACTGGGAAATCTGCTTCGGAGACTTACGAACTCTTAAAAACAGCTTTTGGAGACAAATGTCTGATGCGGTAAAACGTGTTTATCTGCTTTCACAGATTCAAAGATGGCCACGAGTCAGTAGAGGATGACCCCTGGTCTGGTCGCCCTTCAACATAAAAAACTAACGAAAACATTGCGAAAGTTGGCAATTTAGTGCGCTCGAACCGTAGACTTACAATTAGGGAGATGGCTGAAGACCTGAATTTAAGTTTCTGTGCGGTTCAGTCAATTTTAACTGATGATTTGAACATGCGTCACGTGTCCGCGAAATTCATTCCAAAAGTGTTGTCACACGAGCAGAAACAACACAGACTTGAAGTGTCCCAAGAACTGTTTAATCGAGCCGAAATGGACTCAGATTTCTTGAATAGGGTAATAACAGGTGGTGAATCATGGGTTTATAGGTATGACCCAGAAACAAAGACCTAATCTTCTTAGTGGAAGAGCCCAGATTCACCAAGACCAAAGAAAGCGCAACGAAGTCGGTCGAATGTGAAAATGTTTGTGTTTTTTTTTTTTTTATTCTAAAGGTATCGTGCATCATGAATTTGCCCCTAGGGGGCAGACAGTCAACCAGAAACACTACAAAAGTGTCCTTCAGCGTCTGCGCGAAAATGTGCGCCGGAAAAGGCCTGCCCTCTGGAAAGAAAAGAATTGGATTCTCCACCACGACAATGCATCAGCGCATTGTGGATTCTCGATCCAGCAATTTTTGGCCAAATTCAACATTCCTGTGCTTCCTCAACCCCCGTATTTCCCAGATTTGGCCCCGGCCGACTTCTACCTCTTTTCTAGATTAAAATTGTTATTGAAAGGGAAGAGATTTGACTCAATTGAGGACATTCAAGCAAATGCGGAGAGAGTGCTTCACACCATCTCTCCGCACACCATCTCTCCGCATCACGGAAAATAATTTTCAGGAATGCTTCCAGAAGTGGAAAAATCGTTGGAATCGG